>NC_056764.1:14757500-15093750 GCF_018687715.1 Carya illinoinensis | reverse complement strand
TATAATGTGGAAGAAATAATAAACTTATATCCGCCTTTGTATCCCTATTAGGCATGTACATCGTAGTAACCCTATCACAACCTTTTAATTACACAAAAAACCGAATAAAAAGTGTTTACCTGAAACCATGGATAGTTGTGCCGATTGGATGCAATGTATGGATGGACCCCAACTGTGTGTGTAAGCCTAATCACACTCCTCCCTAACTCATGTAGTGCCCGCGTCACCGTCTTTACGTGCCGGTTAATAATCTCAGTTGAATGTTGAAAGCGGTCCGCAACAACACGCTGACCTTGTCCATGACCAACAATAAGGCAGAAGATGGCCAATGATTCCTCCAACTCGGTTCTCTCAGTAGGCCCCATTATCATAGTTTCCCGCAACACTTGGCATATATACTCGAATGCGGTAACTTCCGTGTGAAACATTTCAATGCAGTTCTGAGGGTTCCCATTCAAAACACCCTGGATATATTGATCCCCCCGAAGGCCAATATTGTGTTGGGGCATAGGGTATCGACCGCCACCATTCTCATTTGTCATCCACATCAGCCACACCATGTACGCCTCATCTATTGCATCAACATCTCCATCTCCTAGCAAAGGATGATCATCGTTTGGGAATTCATTATCGAGCATTCTGAAAGAAATTATTGTGCGCGTGCATTAAATAAATTTTCCAACTTAAGTAATAGGGATATCTATGCGAAATCATTCCATGTACTTAATAGTGTAAATTTTATAAAAAAAAAACTCATCAAAGTAGTAGTAGCAAGCCGTCATTGTTTGAATAAACATACAAGTAACGAAATGAAAACTCTAGTTTTAAGATTCAAATGTCCGTGATAAAGGTGGTCAACCAAACATGTGCAAATAAATTAAACCCTAAGAGATCTATTAAAATAGTCATCAACAAGAACACCCAGCTATAAACTCCAGGCCCACTCTGCTCTGTGCTCCGCAAAGATCACAACGAACGATCTCTGCAATGCGTCATCACCGGTTAATTTACTAAAGGCCTTGTTCCATTGATCAAAAGGCAAGCGAGGCTCAACTTCGTCAAGCAACTGAAAGCAGCACATACGAGTATCGCTAGACACAACACCTTCAGTCTCCATGTTGTTGTCTTTACTGTGCTTCAAGGCCCTCCACTCCTCAACAGCCATTCTCCTCGCTTCAGAACTTTTCTCAATTGCCTCCAAGGTCCTGCTCATTTGCTCATTCATGACAGCTGAGTGGGAAGGCCCGGCCCTCTGGCGTCGATGAGATCCACTACTGTATGCGGCGGATAATGGTAGTCTTGATTGCGTGGATCCATACATGGGAGAAGGTGGTGATGGGCCCCCTTCATCATCTTGGGATGGCTCTCCTTGGTTTCACAACTCCTCGTCAAGTAGGTCCTCCTCCTCACTAATTGGGGCGGGCTCAATCAATGCCCGATGGAGGGTTCCCATAGCAACAGAACACCCAAAGATAGCACATAACTCTTCATACCGAGGGCATCCATTACTCTTAAAATGCTTGAATGAGTTTCTCACCTAAAAAAAAACAAAAATACGTAAATATTAAAAATTAGTAACTAAATGTAAGCTCGGGAAAAAATTGAAGTTTGTCATATAATTATAATGATATGTACCCTGATTGCATTTGCCCAGTGTTCCTCGCTAGTCACTGGAGCCTTCCTTTCTGGATCCCAGCCCAACCCTGTTTGCCTCATCAGATTTGTGAATTCTCTCTGCCTTCTTTTCAGGCGAGCAATTTTTCCTTTGACTTGCTCAGAGTTAAACTTCTTCGTCCCATAATTGGACAATCGTTCAGCAAGCCGAACATGGTCGTTGTGGGTGATCTTCCCACCCCGAATTCTTCCGAAAATGCTATCATCGTACAAGAAATTAATGAGGACATCCTCCATCCCATCATCCCACAATAGCTGATCACGTATCACTTCATTCGGGTCATCCATATGGTGCTATCAGATGTTCAAAAAGTAAACCGATTACTATAATGCATTTGAATAGAATGACCCATAATAGGCATAAATGTGCATTATGATTTATTATTTTAGACATGGTAGATGTAGACGTGTATATTAAAATAATACGAGAATAATGTTCTATAATTTCTCAGTCATTTATAGTCGGTTACATAGGCATATCAAGACGATTCCTTGTATTTTAATACAAAGAAACACCATTATACATAAATAATAAATGAAATAATGTTACCTGTCGAGGTGATGATGTAGATGATAAGCGCAAGTAGTAAGGCTACACAACATAAAACCATGTAAGAAGTTAGGAGAAAAATAAATTAAACATGGATTAAACTGACATCTGTTCTCTAAACAACAAGTTTTTGGGTTTGATAACAATAAATTGAAGGTCATAAACAAGTTGGATACTTTGGTCTAACCAGGGAGTGTAGAAACTTCAAAACTCTCTCCATTTTAGCTGACACAAAATTTCAATTCTAGTAATAATACAATGCAGGTCATAAAGAAGTTGGCTACATTTGGTTTAAACAGTGACTGCAGTAAAAAATGAAAAATATACACAAAATCTCGTGAGTAGTTGACACGAGGTGGGGGGGTCGTTTCTCGAGGAATATCCAATGGAATCCACACTTTAATTACCACTTCTTCCTTAGCCTAGCAAAATACTAGAGAATAGAGCCCCTCTACGAAACCCATGAACCTCCATATCTACCCCATGCACATCTGTTTCCTGCACTACGCAAGTTGATCCATGATTCTCATTCCAGCTATTAGTTTTTTGTTTAATAAGATGATATGGAGGTTCATAAATAAATTTTTCCTATATAATGTGAACTCAATAGTAATTATTATATCGTTTAGTATTCCAATCCATGTGATTGCAGACAAATCCAAAAATGCAGGGTAACGGTATTGTCTCGAAGGGGTTTTTAACTTTGAACACTATGGTTTAGACAAATCTGAAAGGCGTTTGGCATCCTCGAAAACAGGGGTTCTCTCTCTCTCTCTCTCTCTCTGATTGATCATGAGTGTTCTGTCTCTAAGCTGTAACATTTTCTGGGACAATGCAAGAGAGAAATGGACTCTAAAACCAATTTACTCATTGGGTCTCTCACTTTACCTTGGGGCAATATTGCCAACGATAGTAGATTAAGCAGCTTTATGTGTTGACTTTTGCATGATAGTTCTCCCTTGAAACATAATAGAAACAAATATCTTTCTAGCTTGGAACAAATTTTAGAGACTAATTGATGCCCATCTCTCTACGGCCTAAATGCAGCATACTCGATAGACACTTTAAGATAGGATTTTTACATCGTTCCTACTCTTCACCAAGAGAGGTGATCTATAGCCTAAGCCTTGCCTATTGGCTGCGCATTACGCTTAGCATTTAAGAGCATTGGATTGGCAATGATTAAAATTAAGTGGATGGACCTAGATATTTTAGTCAACCGAACTAGTGACCAACATAGGACAGTACCTGCTCGATTCTCCATCACACAAGGCTGTTTCTAAATTAATTCCCAACTGGAGTTGGATTGAGTTGGATCCTGATCAACGAATTAGTATCGACACTAGTAATATCAGAAATTTCGGGGCAAATTTATCTATTTTCTCATTAATTACTATAATGTGTTTCTCTATTTTCTCATTAATTATTATTTTCTCCTAGGATCAGTTTCTAAAGGTTATAACTTGCTCATACTCTGGCAGTATCATATATAGAAAAGGACCCCACGTCACCTAAGTAACATTAACAACATAGGTAATTTCTTTACCACTCGATAGTGTGATTTCTTGTGTCTCTTCAATGTTTTAGCATGTTGTTAAAACAGTATTTGTACAAGTAGCAATCTGTGACTATACAAGTGTAGAAATCCAAGTCCATGATCTCAAGCTCCATATATGTACACATTTGCTTCGTAATACATCATACTCGCACACTTGACTATGACCTGAAAGGGATATTCCAATAATAGTCTAATTTTACCACTTTTTTAGAACCTTATCTGTTATTTTAAAGGTCCTACCAGTTGTGACCTTGACATGGGTTCTCTCTCTACTTCATACGCAATCGGGAGGCTCTAAGGAAAGTCCTTCACAACAACTACAACCCCAGGTTGTGAAAGAAAGGCAAGTGAAGGATTCAGAAAAGCAAGAAGTGTTCAGATTCTATCAAACACGTTATGACAGTGATCAACATAAGTGTGAGAGAGAGAGAGACAGAGACAGAGACAAAGAGAGAAGAAGGAGAGGAGATTCAAGAAAGGCATCATACAATACGTGCAAATTGTATTCAATTATTCAGCCAACCAAATTTCACCAAAAATTTAAAATTACCTCAATTAATAGGGGCCAAGAAGGTTACCTAGTAGGACCTTGTCCTACGACCTGTAGTGGTCCACAACTGACGGCGACGGAGGGAAGGTTTGTGCGCACCAGATATTTTGTTGATGGAGTTCATGGCAATTTTTCCCCTCAGCTTAGGGTGAATGCTTTTATACACCATTTGAGATTTTACAACTGAGAAAATCCGCACCAAATCATACAGAGAAACCACGCGTGGTTACTGTGTGTATAGAGGTCAGATCACTCAACCTCAAGTTAGACTGAAACAGCCTTTACGGAGAGATTCCGCTCTAATATAAATAGGAGAAGGTGTCCTACACATGAGTTTTCTGTACTGATATTCGCACGGCCTCAACATTGACGCCAATCAAGGATATGAAAACCTACCATATTCTGGGTGTGTCAAATATTCACAGGGCATTACTTAATTCCGAACAATGAAGGTACATACTAGAAATGAATTTGGGCAAGTTTTGTAAAAATCAAATAACATGAAAATTACATAGGAAAATCTACTGAAAATCTACTGGTTCACTGGTAAGCTCACCTTCAAGCAGTCGATGACCTCAGTTTTTCCTCACCTTCAAACTCCATCCCATGCGTATAGAGTGGAAACATTTTGGGCTGCGGCGTGACCAACAAATTCTAAGGAAGGATTTCAGCACTTGGGGATTTCTTCATCAGAAGGAAGAAGGGAGTCATTGTCAGTGAAGAAAGGCAGCTGGGTTTGCAGTTCAGTTTTTTGGAGTGACTTGAGAAAGAGTGCTGCAGTGAGGTTTTCTGGTGACTAGGAAAGTCCAACAACGGTAGCCGTATCTTACACTCAAGGACAATAGTCATTATGTAACCAGTGTTCCTATCAGACGGAAATCAATTCGGCTACAGTACACTAAGACTCAAAATTTTAGCTTTTAGTTGTATCCGATCTCACCGTTTGGTAATATGGTTTTAGCTAAGATGAAAATTGGGATAAGAAATTTGTATCTTATCTCAGTGGCCAAACGGTACCTTAGAGATCAGCGAACACCCACAACAGCAACAATCGCTTTTGCAATGCACGAATGCGTCTGAATCCACAGAGGAAACGAGGAGCAGCCAACGAGTGGGGAATATGAAACTTCTAATTACCACATCAGAGATATTAAGAATGTAAAAAGAATAAGACTTCTAACTAAATTTTTTCAATAATAAATTATGTCAAATACAAAATAAACGATACAAGATCCACATGACCTCCATTCCTAATAAATAACGTGTAAATTTTGAAATTTTGAAATTTTGAAATTTGAAAATCTTAAATTATTTAATTTTTAAACCATGTCTTATGATAAATATTTTGAAGAAGATTAAATACAAAATAATTAATTGAAGATCCACGTCACCACCAATGTATCTCTATTTATTACAAACATTTTGATAGTTCTTAAGTGGTTGATAAGAAATATCTGTAGTGTGAGTAATTAATGTGTAATAGCTGTCTCTTTTGACCGAAGTCCCCCTTTTCACCATAGGGGAAGAGGCATCTATGTTGGATGAAGGTGAGCATTTTTTGGTGTTTAAAGGTGGTGTGGTCTATTGACCTCCACGTCCTTTTGACTTGGTATCGTAAGTCTTTTAGACTCGTTATTGGTGTTTGACGTGGTTTGTTCACCTTTGCGCCCTTTATACTTCGCACCGTGAGTCTTTTAAACTCGTCATTGGTGTACTCGACGATTAAAGACATTTTCAAAACTACTAAAAACTTCTCTTCGCAGCCTCTCCAGCCAAAACCCTGATAACCCATTTATTTTTATCTAGAGTTTTTTTCACTATTATTTTTATTATTTTTTGACTATAGAACGAAGATGGGTTGGTTTCTTACCTTTCGGCCACTCACGACTAATACATGCCACTCCACAAGATTCTTCGACCGTTGATCCTTCGATATGTAAGAGAAGATCATAAAAAAAGAGTGCCTTATTAAGAGATATTTTTGCCGCCATGCACAACATTGATGTAATTAGTAGCCTTGGGTCTTTGAGATCAGGTTAAACTCCTTTCTCCCCCATTGGCGTATGGAGGCCACGTGCCAATACTACTATTGACAGTCATTTGCTGGCAATTTATACAATATGCCGCATGTTATATTTTTTCTATGTTCTCGCTTCTCCTATCCAAAGATCGAGAGAAAAAGGAAATGATACTCACATTCAATCAATCCATACCAACAAACTGCAGCACACACCAATCCATCACGACATTTGATCATGGTATCATGTTTTGACATCTGAGTTGTATCAAAAGTGCTCCAAGTGGATCTCCTTTGTAAGTAATGAATTGTATCAAAAGTGCTCCAAGTAGCCCAAAATCCCACATTTTTATTTCTAATTTTTACGTTGTATTAGCTAAATTGGAATTGTTTGGGGTATTTTTGTCAAGGGCCTGAGGCCCATGGGGGCCAGCCCAAGCCCAACATCATGCAAGTTCCTCATATTCCATATAGCTCAAAAGGGCTCAGCCCAAACCCATAGGAGCCTCCCAATGGCTCGAGAAGAACTCGTAACCCATATAAATTGGGTATAACTATCCGAACCAAGATGAGACGTTATAGGGGAAGCGCGGTGAGTCAAGTCGAAGGAAGGATAAGGAAGCACACCAAGAGGAAGAGACTAGACTCAAAGCAGCATCAAAAGATCACGCTGCATTAAATGAGTTCACCAGACAATTACTCTGCATTAATAACTGATCCGAGAGGGCCACACTGTATTAAAGATAGTATGGCAGAGGGAGCTCCAAGAGGACTTCCCTTCCCCCTAGGCCACAGGATATGGCCATCTGACCCTTTGGGCTGGGTATATAAGGTCCCTTGACCTTCAGATAAAGGGATTGGCTTTCTCTCTAATCGAATCTTTCCGCTAAAACTCTGCATTCACTCTCTTCTCTTACTTCTTAGAAATCTATTACTCACTTAGGCATCAGAGGTTACTCGAGCCACCCCAAGGCCACTCTTCCCAATTCTCTCTTCCTTGTTGCAGGTCCCATAATCAAAAGACCCAAACTACTGAGAGCTCAGCCCAAAGCTATACGAAACACATTGTTAACAGGAATTATTGTTGGGACCTCTAATCTATTTGACTATAGTATCTTATAACTATTATATATATATATATATTCATATTGTAATATGCTCACTTAAAAAAAGCAAATTTTAGCTTTAATATTCTACAAAAAAAAAAATAATAATAATAATAAATTAGAGCCTAAGCTTTGTTAGTAACTTGGTATATCAGGTTAGCTATGTCCTTTAATATTTGTTAAAAAACCACCATCATCTAAGAGTGTAAAAATAAAAGGGGACACCGATCGGTTTTCGTAATGGCAAAACCAGCTGGAATCAATCTGTTTCTGGTTCTAGGCTTTTTAGGCCCAGATTGAACTGGACTGATTCTATATAATATCTATTTTAAATTATTTTTTTAATATTATATATAATATTTTTATATTATATATAATTTTTATAATAATATAAATTAATTGAAAAATAAGTTAAAATTGTAAAACTTTAAATTGAAATTGATAAATCACATCAATATTTTTTTATCACTTAAAATCAGTTTAAAATTGAGTAAAATCCTAAATATCAAAAGATTTGAATTTATATACCAAAGTTGTAAATACGATCACTAAAATATTATTTATCAAAAAAAAAAAAAAAGAAAATCACTCAAATATTAATACCAAATTTGAATTTGTATACCAAAGTTGAATTTATGTATATGCATGCATGTGTATATATATCTATTATAATAAGTGTCTATCCCACATGAACAGTAATGAACAGTAATTTTCTTTTTTTGTTGTGTAGTTACATTTTTACCCCTGAGTTGCTTTTACTTTTAAACTAATAAAAAACTCTACTTTTAATTTTACGTTTTTGCCCCTTGTTCTTCTAATACCACAAGTATTAATTGCTAACAGATTATAACGCATTCAACAGATTATCATCTAATTATTATGGAGGAAATAAAAAAAATTATAATAGAAATTATAATATCTAATAAATATAAACTTAATCAAAAGGAAAAGGGGTGATTTCTATTAAATAAAAAATAAAACAAAATTGCATTATATATATATAAATTTGACAATATTTTCCCACTGGGTTTTGGGTTATATATAATGCCGCCAATGCTAACATTGCTAAGCAATCTAGAACTCATTCCTCTGGTTTCTCACCAAACTCATTTCATCCGCATCTATACTCTGTTTTTGGTTGGTAAATCTCTCTCTCACCATAATTCACTAAAAAAAAAGAAGCAAATTTGGCGGCGTTTACATCCACGGCATTTGTTTATGCGCCAGTAGATATATAAATTTACCGGTGTTTAATATTTCCGTTGGTAAATTATTGAGATTCCCGGCGTTTAAATTTTTACGCCTGTAATAATATATAGGTTTGGCGGCAAGATAGCAATTATGCGCCGGAAAATTAGTAGTTTCCTGGCATTTAGATTGTTACGCCGGTAATAATGTATGTTTTTTGTGGCGTTTAAACAAACGGCAATACATTATTAATTATACACCGTTATATTAACCATGTTTGTCGGCATTTTTAATCTACCGCCGGTAATAATATATAGCATCAGCAGCATTTCACAAAACGCCGACAATTGATATAGTTTACGCCGATAAAGTATTGAGTTTTTCGGTGTTTATATCGTTTGAACAAATGCCGGTCATTGATTAATTTTATGCTAGTAAATAAGTAGTTTTCTGGCGTTTATATTATTACGTAGGTAATAATTATATAGCATTGGTGGCGTTCACCAAAATGCTGAAAATTGATCAATGAAACGCCGGTAATTGATAAATGCGTCGAAATATTTATCGTGACGCCGGTAATAATATATAGCGTTAAGGATGAAGGCTATTATAAATTTATTGATAGTATAATAAATAATAAAAATACCAAAAAAAAAATATTTAAATGATACGAAAATACCCACAAAATCTTAGTTGAATTTCTAGGATGCCATACCTATAAATGTCATATACCGCATTCTAGTTTTGGAGGGAGGGAGGTTAAATAGAACTAAAAACGAGAGTTCACACGTCAAGATCTTAATGTGATGTTGTTTAATTTCTTTCCTTTAATATTTAATAAATAATGTACAATACAATAATGTAAGTATTGTGCATTCCTTTTAAAAATTGTGCAAGTGTCGTACAATATTCATTTTGAAAAAAATAGTCTATTATTAAAAATTTAATCTTTTAATATGAATCTCATATTTATTCTTTTTTTAAAAAGAATGTGGCGTTTGCGAATTATATGACAAAATATGTTAAACATCATACTAAGATTCACAACTTCCAAAAAGAGTAGTAAAACTAATGCATAATCCAGCACTTATCCTTTTATAATCCATCCTAATTCCAACTTAGCAAAACAAAGCAAACGTCGATATATGGTATAACCATAAATTTAGTCTTAATTAAGGAAAGTTGCAAATACCATTAAACAGAGCAAACGTCGATATATGACAAATACTATAAATATAGTCTCAATTATAGTCTAACTTATAATCCTGACCATCAATCATTATCCTCATCGTTCTCTTCCTCTTGATCTTCTTCCTCTTCTTCATCTTTCTCTTCCTCTTCATTCTCATTTTGATTTTGTCCTGAAGCCAGAATATGAATTCAAATGAGGGTCCAAAAATTCCAAAATAAGGTTGACTGATATCAACTAAACATATGTGGGGTGCTCACCTGTGCATGCACGAATGTGTTTATTAAGTTCCGCAATTCAGTTAATTTGTTCCACATTTTATCAAACTCTTCATTTGATATACCATCTTCTTGGTTTGAAGTTGGTAGTGAATGTTGACAAATTTGCCTTATAGGGGTTGTCCCAAACCCCAAACCGCGCACACGTCCAGACCATTCTAGGCCCATAACTTTTGAATAAACATCATCTAATTTCCAAGTCATGGTTCCTCCAGACCCCATTTCTATAGGATTTGTGTCTTGTGTTAAAAGTTCCTTCATCTCAACATGTAATAGACAATAAAAAATACACATTATTCTCCATCTTATAAATCCATTAAAATTAAAAAGTAATAAATTTGAAAATAAACATACCACTTTCTTTCTCGTTTCATCATTGTATGTGTGCCATCCTTTTTCTTATGGGTCTTGACAAACAACTGGGCTCGACTTGGCAATGCCCCAGTTGATTTTTTCTGCTTCCAATATTTTAGATTAAACACATATATCGAAAACAAAGAACTAACAAATATTCAACAATAAATAAATATTAATTAAATAAATACCATATCATGGGCATATCTTGCTAAACTTTTCGATCCTCCGCTGTGAACAATCACCTGCTTCTTACGACACTCCTTGTTTTTATTATATTTTGACTACAACATCACAAAGATTATGAGAATTATGAAAATAACTAGTTGGTTGAATTTATAAATCTATAACAAAAATGTGCACGCTGTTACCATATATTCTGGATCGAACCAAAGATTGGCCAACTCTGCTAGTTGCTCTAAGTCCACTATATCGGGACTTGCCCTTGCCACAACTTGTGCTGAAGAGGTGTCTCTTTCATTAAGTAAATTTTTCTTCAACTCATGCTTGTAGTCTTTCCATTTCTTCCCCAAGTCCTTTAGCATCTATTTTTTGAATACATCCAATTTGTCATCAAGAACTTTAAACTTGCCCTACAGTCAAAATAAATTTACACAAGTGTGTGAGTAGCTTTCTAAAAACAAATTTCAAAATATACCTATTAATTAATAATAATGTTTTAATATGATTTTATAAAAAATCATACATTTATAAGACCCCAAGCTTCCTCCTTCACGGTTTTAGGCACCAACCTCCAATTTTTGTAAATTATTGGAACCAACTTATTACTTCTCGCTATCAGACCACCAAACCTTACCACCTTTGAGTCTTGCTTTTTTATAGGGTGATTAAGAAGATTGAGCTCCATTTCAATTCACTCCCCTTCTAGAAGATGCTAAATGTCAGGAATCGAGTGCAATAGTCTCTTTACTCGATCACCATTACTATCTGCAAAAATGGATTGAGTTACATTGTTAGCATTTTGTAAATCTTTATTCATAGTTAAATAAATAATAAGTAAGAAGAACAGAAACATACCTACGACGACGACAAAGCGATCTCCAATGTTTGAACACGAGTCGACATTTTCTGCTTCTGAATTAGGTGCTATTGGTACAAATGTGCATGGCTCGGTCTCTCTGCTCATTTGGCTAGATGTAGAAGGTTGGGTCTCTTCCTATGAAGATAATGATGGTTGTGAAGGACAATCTATAGAAGGTGATGACTCCACCATCCTATTAACGGAAAGGGGTAGCCCATTGACAGAGGGTAATGAATGGGCCATCCTATTAGATTGTGTCTCACTATGGACAGCTTGTAGTCTTGTAGATTGTCTTCGCAAGTGTGGTATGGTAGTCTTTGCCTTCTTTTTTGGACCCATTGTACCTATACAAAAAAAAAATTAAAAAAATAAATAAAAAATTGCATATATGCAAATCAATAGAAATAATAATATTTTGAGCATGATATGAGATAGATTTATGTGATAAGAGATATCATGTATTTTAAAAAAAAAAATTAAAGAGAGAGCAGTCATATGTCCATTAGTGACCCCCGCCCGAATTTATTAATAAACCCTCACTTGTGGCGGAGGAATACCGTAGTAACAATCAAAGTACTTGGATTTTACAAAAATATAGAACAAAATTAAAAAACCCAAGTACCAACAAAACGCTATAGCAAAAACAGTACCACTAAACAGGCCTATATAAAAGAAAATTGATGTAAACAAGCTGATAGAAATATAAACGAAACCTCAACACTATTAGCAAGTATCGATTGTCATTCCATCTATGTCATTTCGCATCCACACAACATCGTCAATACCAGGTTTAATAGCTTCATCATTGGAAGTGTTAATACAATATTCATTGACCAAATATTCATCCTCATCATCGTCAGTCATTTCCTCTTCACCAGTGTCATACAAGTCTCTTGGTTTTGTCTTAACGACGACGACCCAATTTGGGCATATTTCATCTGCCACATAAAATACTTGAGATACTTGGAAAGATAAAAAAAAAAAGGGGATCATCAGTTATCCGACTACCAGTATGTACTAGATGAGAAAAAATTTATAATAATAAAGCCAAACTCGTCCTCCTTGAAACCTCTACCCCGAGCAACGTCTGCCCAATCACATTTGAATAACACATATCGGGACCCATCATAATACATAACCTCAATTATGCGTGTTAATTGGCCATACCAAGCAGGACCATCTTGATCAGTACACACACTAACACCACAATTCTGAATTTTTTTTCCCATTTTTGTGATTCCTAGTGCAATTTGTGCCATTGATAACAATTGGCTTAAATTCTTTGGTAACTCGCATGGGACCTTTAGAATGCATTACGACTTTATGGCCCAATTTGCTTCTTCCATTGTCATCCATTTTCATTACCTGAAAGATTGGATTATTAGCATTGATTAAAATGACAAAAAACTAGCTACAGAGGCATGAAAATTAATATTGTGATACAATATTGAATGGGGTGTAATCCATACATAATCTTGGAACCAATTACAAAATTGGTCTTCGTGCCTCTTCTGTAGTTCATCATTCAATAAATATCATATCAACTATATTCCTCATTATTTCCAAGTGCATCCTATTATATGTTCACGACATCACAAATGTCTGTTACAATTACACAAATATAAATTAAATATAATTTAATTCGTACGTATCAAGCATTGCAATTCACATGTGGAATGGAGTGAAATCGTTAGAGTTGAAGAGAATATAGTGATGTGCTTGGGTCCACGACGTAAAATCGAGGCAAACGTCAACAACTTTCCCTTTAGAATCATCCGGGTTTCTAGATGGTCTATTGAAAACCGTTCGAGCGGATTCTAAATAACGAGAACAAAACGTCAATAATTCTTCCAACAAATATCCTTCAGCAATGGAACCTTTTGGCGCAGCTTTGTTACGCACATGAAACTTAAGTCGGTGTAGGTACCTACCACATAAATCATTAGATGACTTTTATTATTTTTAAAAAAAATATGTTCTTACTTTAATAGATTTATGTGTTTTTAATTCAATAACTATAGCATACCTTTCAACGGGATACATCTATCGATAATGAACGGGTCCTCCAAGCTTACATTCTGCAACTAAATGTATAGTTAAGTGAACCATAACCGTGAAAAATGATGGCGGAAATATAATATCTAATTGGCACAAGATGTAAGGTATTCTAGATTCCAATCGGTCCAAATCTTCAAGCCGCAACGTTTTGGAACAAATTCTCCTGAAGAATCCAGATAGCTCGATTAATGGTTCTATTACCTTCTTAGGTAATGACCCACGTAATGCAATTGACAGGAGCTGTTGCATCAGTATATGACAATTATGACTCTTCATGCCCACTATAGTACGGTGTTGAAGCTTGACACAACGTGAAACATTTGAATAAAAACCGTCCGGTACTTTTACATTTTGTATAACCTTCAACAAGTCTTCTTTTTCTTTGTTAATCATTGTGAAAATAGCAGGAGGCAAATATGTCTTGTTTGCATTTGTTATAACCGGATGAAGTTGTGGTCTCAAACCCATCTCTTGTAAGTCAAGGCGTGCCTTTATGCCATCTTTTGATTTTGTATCAATATTTAACAGTGTGCCAACAATATTATCCATCACATTTTTTTCAATGTGCATCACATCAAGATTATGATGCAATAAATTATCTTTCCAGTAAGGTAAACTAAAGAAAATACTACATTTCTTCCATGAGTGTTTCTTAACATTAGTCGACCCCACAATTCTTTTTCTTTTACGATCTGTTCTATCATCGCAATTTAAATCATCTAATTGTTCCAAGATTTCATCAGGTGTTGGCATAGTAGGTGAATGATCAATTTCTCATGTACCATCAAATGTTTTTGCCATCATTCTCCACCTATGATTACTTGGCAAGAATCGTCTATGCCCCATATAGGAAAACTTTTTTCCATGTTTCAGCCATCTAGATCATGTGTTGCCCATACAAATAGAACATGCTAAATGACTATTCGTACTCCACCCAGACAAATCACCATACGTAGGAAAATCAACTCTGCTTTTATACAAGTAAGTAACTAAGGCTATAATGGTAAAATTACAGTAACAAACTTAACTAACAGAATTAATTGAAAATTACTTCAATTAACTCTCTAATAGTTTTGCTATTATTTTTCTATAGCATGTAATTATTTTAAGTGAATCTCTGTTGTAGGTTAAAGATGCTGTGTGGGTGTGTGTGATATTATAACAGACATAAAGAGTGCAAAACTAATTTTGGCAAAGGCAAATGCATATATAAGCAACAAGTTTTGGCAACTTTTCTCTGCACTTGTATTTCACCTAGAAATAAGTCTTTTAAATGATGTTTTTAGTACTCTTAAATGAACACAATGCACTTTTTAACACTGACTTTGCATGCATTATGTGTAAGCTGCCTCATCTTCAACAACTTTTGTGATGAATTAAATTATGACATTAATGGATTTAGTGACTTCCCATTTCCTCTACTACTATGTTGCCTTTCCCAATATCCCAACCATACCCCTCCCATTTACCACTTGAGCTAACTCAGCATGATTACAAAAAAACAACATACTCTAGATTGTAGAATCAAGTAATAAGTGGTGTGATTAAAAAAGAAGTGTGAGCAATATTTATTACCCGGTTATAGTTTAGTGAAATTCTATAGTGCACTGAGTCTGAGGATATAAACTGAAAAAAAAAATGAGTTGAGTCCTCATTTCATTTGAAAATCAATTTCTATTATCATGTTCTCAAGTTGAACCATCTTGAGTTGGGGTAGCAGTTTGCTCATAATAAATTATGAAAATATGAGTGAGCTGCCAACTTCTTGGGGCGGATATTGACACAATTTTTCTTCTCTATCTAGTCGTTTGTACATTTACAGTTTCCAAATGGGAAGTTGACATATGTATCTGGAGAGGGGCTTACTACAAGTGCTTTCCTACCTATTTGTGGAGGCCTTCTACAGGCTCAAGGTCAATATCCAGGAGAAATGAGATTCAGCTTTTCTTGCAAGTTGAGATCGCAAATTCGAAAGAAGCTATGGAAAAATAATTTTGGAAAAATTCATCTCACTGATCAGTCTTGATCAAATATTCAGTTTTTTATTTTCCTTCTTTTATTTAATAATCTCAATTTAATGAGATTGACTTAAATAGAAATTATTCTTACTCATGAATTTGTTTTAGAGAGTAGCAGTTTGTAATCCGATCATGCTGCTGGATGAGATTGACAAAACAAGTTCTAATGTGCATGGGGATCTGGCTTCAGCTCTACTGGAGGTTCTTGATCCAGAACAGAACAATGCATTTAAATGATTAGTATCCTATTTTCTATGGTAATTTTCTTATGAGTAGCTAGCTGTGTATATTCTTATTTCAATTTGACCTACTATCAGGTCATTGAAAAAATGTAAAAGCAAGATTACATAACTCATTGTGTAGTTATCGAGTAACATGAAGGTTAAAAATATTACTCCCATGATTATCACATCTTGTTTCAAAATGAAAAGATAGAAGGTATCTAATATGCACTCTAGTCCATATAGGCTTCTCAAACTATACACACATATTTGAGCTTCTTTCTTATGATGCTTATGACTGTATCAAGTTATCATAGATCACTAAGTTTTGAATAATTTGGTATGTGCAATGATTTTTTTTTCCTTTTTTAGAAAATGTACCATCTCTTTATATATATAACTTGCTATGCTTTATTTCTTTAACATATATTATTCTCTCTATTAATTTAGTATAACTTTTTGATATTTTCCAAGCTCAACAATTGCATAACAATTTCAAAGAACTATTGCATAAATGTGAAGAACTACCCATGAAAGAAATGCTCCTAAAGCAAATGACAAACACAACATGAAGAAGAAGAATTATCCATGGAGAACTTTCATGTGCTTTGATTTGTAATTTTTTTATTATATGAATAATGGCCCATTATATCATATTTATTATTAATTAATATATTATATATATATATATATATTTTATTGTGGGATATCATATTATTGGTGTGTCCTAAATTTCGTTAATTAATGCAAAGCACCGGTAACATATTTGTAGTGGTGTTTATATTAATGTCATTAATTTAAAAAATGTGCCGGCATTTACAATAAACTGCAATACAGAAAAAAAAAAAAAAAAAAAAAAAAAAAAAAAAAAAAAAAAACTCATGGTGGTGTTTAGATAAATGCCGTTAATAAATTCAATTTGCTGCTAACGTATTATTAGTGGCATTTAAATACATACCGCTAATTTATATGATGTGCTGGCAACGTAATCTGACGACGTTTATGTTAACACCATTATTTTAAAAATTGGCGTTGTTTAGATAAATGCCGTTAATAAATTTGCCAAAGTACTATTAGTGGCATTTAAAGAAATGCCGCCAAATTATATGACGAGCGGGCAGTTTACTTGTGGCGGCGTTTAGATAATTGCTGCGAAATTAGGTCATTGGTGGCGTTTAGATAAACGCCATTAAATGATTGAATGTGACGCCGCCAAATACTATTAGTGACATTTAAATAAATACCGCCAATTTATATGATGAGTCGGCAAATTACTAGTAGCGGCATTTATCATAACACCATTATTTAAAAAAGTGGCGGTGATAGAATAAACGCCGTTATCAAATTCAATGTGCCGCCGCCAACGTACTATTAGTGGCATTTAAATAAATGCCGCCAATTTAACTGATGCGTCGGTAATGTAATAGTAGTGGCATTTAAAGTAACACCGCTAGTATATGCCAGGGGATGGCAACGATAAAGTGGCGGCATTTTGAGAAACGCTATTAATATTAGGTATTGTGGCGGCGTTTCAATAAATGTCGCTAAATTGTATACACATGCCACTAATGAGATTTACAAATACTGGCGTTTGCGCAAACACCAGAATAATGAAAATAGCGACCCTCTATTACCGGTGGACGGTTACGCCGTTAGTATATTATATATTATTAAAAATTAATTTATATCTGTCATTTTTGCATCAATTTTTTAATTAGTTTTATTATATACAAACAAATTTACGTACTAATTTACATATCAATATATGTATTTATGTGCAGAATTGCTTACAACCATGTTTTTCCTTTTCTAATTCATGCAACAATGTGTTGCAAAGCTCATCTTTTATGTAGACACATTGTGTACAAGCAACACACACCACTTTTCTTTTCACTCCAAATTTTGTACGAACCAAAGATCGGATGAGATTGTTTTTATTTTTTTATTTTTTTTTATAACTTAGATCGGATGAGATTGTTAATTAAAGTCTTATATGGACAATGCACTCCAAATACTTATGTATGGTTTTTTTTCTTTTTAATTATTTTTTAAATATCATTAATCATTAAAAAATTAAAAAATTAAAATATATAAGTGATCCATTTAAAAATCAATAGAATTTTCCATCTTTTATATATATATATATATATTGTATTTTCTTTGTTATTAATTTTGGATGATACTGTCTAAGAGTTACATATAATACTAATGAGATGGCCGCAAGCAAGGTTTTCATTTTTAAGTTTAATAGACGATCGATCTTTTTAAAAACAAGGTCAAAACAAGGATTTGGTAATTTTAATCTCAAGTGGGGACTGCTTGTGTCGGTCCTTTATTAAAGAAAGTCCGTGAAAATGTTATTGAGATCATTATGGGAATTTTTCCTTGATTTCTCTACTGTAACTGTAAGTAATTGCTTCACAAAATATAATGAGGTCACTCCGTTCGAAGGGCATACTGTAAGTAATCGCTTCGTTTTGCAGCAGATTTTTCGTTTTCATTGATGTGCATGTGGTGAAGTTCAACTTCCAAGGTAAGGAATGAGGCTTGTGAAATGTGATGACAACTGAGAAGTACGTATTAGTTTGCTGGATTAGACCATATGGTTTATCTCAACAGCCATGAACATTTCTGTATCATTTTCAATGTTTCATTACATTATAGATCAATAGGTGGAAACCGAACCTTCATGGACTTATTCTTCAATTCCGCAATGCTGAATATTTATACATTTCTTCCGCTTCCCTTCCTCTGTCAAACCATGACAGAAACTGCTCGTGCTGTTCTTGTCCATGATAAGAGCTACACAATGGTTATGGGCTTCTATATATTGTGATAAATGCATGCTTGCCTTCCTGTCTTTGCATAGCCAATAATCTTCCGAAAAGGGCTTTTGCTTACTTTTCATAATCATGAATTCGATAGCCGCAGAGGTTAAACCACGGCATGTCAAGATTTCAGACTTTAGGTGTACCGTTGACGAGCCTGTACGTTCTTTACCCCTAATGAAGATACATACACTTTTTAAGCCACCAAAAGTGAAGAAAAGTGTTTGTTGCTATGCTTGACGGGAGAGTAATGCTGAACTCACTAATGTTCGCTCAAGCAAAAGTTGCCACTGCCAGCACATTGAGCGAACCTTTATGATCATAATCGAAGTTTTCAAGGTCGGAGTCGGAGTTCAATCTCTGGCCTTTTAGGCAATGTGCTCTAACAGTGTATATGAAATTGGCTAGAAGACCAGTGATATTAGACACACACTGTATATGTTATTTTCCAAATTTTCGCCTAACCTACATAATTCATAATTTAACAGATTAGGCATGGCAACAAATGTTCTTCTAAGAACAATTGTTCTTCAAGCTATTAACGAAGATTATCAGGACTGGAGTAATTGCATAAGAAACTATTTGTTGGCTCATCACTATAAGAAAAATCATCTATTGCAGCAATTTTTATATTGTTGGAAATAAAATCGCTGCAATAAGTCATTAATTTCAACGATTTTAATCTCATTGCGGACTTTTAACATCAAGTTTTAAAACTACTCTTTTGCAGCGACTTTCTCACCTTTTACGACGATTTTTTTCGTCGTAATATTTAAAAACTTAAAAACAATCCTTTTGCAGCACTTTTTTATTTTTTACGGCGAATAAATTTGCTATAATAATTACAAAAATTATTGCAACATAACTAATACGATGGAATTGGTGTTTTATCACTCGGGCGCCTAAACGAAAATGCCTTCCCCCCTCCCCGCTGAAATTTGATTTTAGCCTGTAATCCTCGATACATATTTCTTCCCCAACTTCTTCTTCTCCATTTTCATCAAACCTGCAAACTAACCCACCCATTTCGAATCGGCATCCTACGAAGACCACTTCCTCCCTAACCAGTGCCACCTCGCATCACCTCTCTCTGCGCAGCGCCACCCCGCCCCGTGCTGCCTTCCTTTGCAACAATTTTTAAATAAATCGCTGGAAATAGATCATAGTAATTGCATCGATTTACATAGCTTTTGCAACGATTTTAAATGTTGCAATTATACTTTAACAACGATTTTCCAGACATCGATGCCCACATTCGCAACAGTTTTTTTCTATTTGCAGCGCTTTTGGTCCTATATTCAGCGTCCCTATTACGCTATAAAATACAATTTGCAAAAAAATTTTAAATTTTTGCTAGAAATACCGGATATCAATTCCAGCGATTTATAGAGTATTTGCAAGGACTTAAAATGCTATAATTGAGATTTCTTAGCGATATATCTTTATGGGCATGAGAACAGTTATAGCGATGTGGGGAGTATTAGCAAGGAAAAAAAATCGCTGGTAAATGTATTTTTAGCAGCGAAATTTTTTTTACAGCTGCTTTGAGCAAAAAAGACGTGATAATTGCGGCGAACATGCAAGGCAATTAAAATCACTGGAAATGAGTATATAGAGCAGTTTATATGCTTTTTTGCAACGATTTTAAGCATTGCAAATGACCTTCTTTCTTGTAGTGCGTGATCTTTGGCATATTATCAAGACAGCCATGGGAAAACCTAAACCAGAAAATAACGTAGCTAAATTCAAGGCATGGAAGAAGAAAAATGCTGCGGCTATACATGCAATTCTAATAACATGTGGGAGGGAAATAGTATCTCAGATCGAGGATGCTACTTCTGCCAACACTGTTTGGGATACATTGGCTACAATGTATAAAGACCGTGAACTACAAGAAGAAGCTAATCGAGTGGCAGGAATTTCATCATCAACAGCAAGTAATTAGGCATGATCCTTTGGTTACACAGTTCAGACTAGATAAGATGAGATCATATTTTGTTGAAAGTTGAATAAAATACTATTAAATTATAATTTTATAATATTATTTATATTTTAAAACTTAAAAAGTTTAATTATTTATTATATTTTATGTGGGAGTTTGGAAAAGTTATAATAATTATATGAGATAAAATAGTCTTATTTTGTCTCACAAAAAATCCCAACTCTTTCGTATTTTTTTTTCTTTTATAAGTGCAAATTCTTTATTTCTAGATGGCAAGCTTCGAGATAATATCCTATACGAAATAGGATAGCTCTTTATTTCACTTGAAATAAATAGTATCCATTTAATATAACATAATGGATATTTTAATCATTTTAAATCATGTCGATAATTAAGTGAATTAAATAATTAAAATACCATGTTATATATTAATTGAATACGATCTATTTCGATTGAATTTAAGGTCTAATTTGGGCCATCGTATGCATGTGGTACTTAAGTTAACACCAATTATGTGAGTTAATTAGGATTTGGAATGATTTTTCCTCTTTAGGGTTTCCTACGTAGAGGCGATCTTAATGCCTCGGTGCAGTTGTCTTTTCCTTCCTCTTAGAAGTTGGCAGAAACCCTTATGTGTGAGGGCAAATGTTTAATTCTAAAGCTGTTTACTGATTGGCATTTCAATAGGGATGTTTTCAAGAATACTATGAGGAAAGCATGGCGCTTGGTGAAAGGGGCAAAATTTTGTGATCTTAATTTTTCACTTCTTCTTGCTGAATTTGAAGATAGTAGGGATAAGGAGAAAGTCCTTCGAGAGGGCCCTGGGTCATATGATAAGCATCTGGTCCTTATGGAGGAGGTTGATGGTCGTAAGCAGGTCCAGCAGATCCAGCTATCGTCAGCTAGCTTCTGGATTCGGCTTCGTGATTTACCTTTGATGGCTAGGAATGCTTATGTGGATCGGTTATTGGGGGAGAAGGTTGGGACTGTTGAAGCAGTCGATGTAGATGACAGTGAAATTGTGTGGGCTGAGTTTTTGAGGGTTTGGGTTAAGTTGTTGGTTTCCAATCCATTGCTCAGGGGCTTAAAGTTCACTATTGGTAATGTTGAGTTAGTTTGGGTCCGTTTCTCCTACGAGAGACTCCCTAATTTTTGCTATTGGTGTGGTTGGTTGGGGCATAGTGACAAGGAGTGCTCAAGTTTTCATCATTCTGTTGATTTTGCAAGCAAGCTAAACCTCGTTCTAGTGGGTATAGTGATCGAGGTTCAGCAGGCAAATAGAGAGACAAAGTTCCAGCCACACATGTTCCAGTTGCTTCAAGTGGGTTGCATGCATTAGAGTTGCAAGAAGGACAACATCCAAAGGAGAAGTGCAGGCGGTGGCAAGTGATGAGGCTAGTCAACCAACTATTCGAATTGTGATGGATGAGGATGATACGCCTGATTTGTAGGAAGGCAGTTTCAAGGAAAGTAAGGAGACTACGATTGCTAATTTTCAGGGTGTGGGGATGGGGAATTCACTGAGGGCGTAAGTTTAGGGATCGTTGACAACAGTCAGGATTTCCAAACTATGCTAATTAGTGCCAGTCTTCTGGGCCACAACTTGATAGTTGATGGGCCTAGTGGGCTCCTAGAACTGGTAGTGAAAACAAAGGAGGGAGTTCATAATGGGCCAGCAAAAACAAAGCTCGACGACATCTCGTCTTTTACCTAAGTAGAAAATGGAAGTGCATGTCATTTTTTAATAAAACGACGACATCTCTTTCTTTACCTGAGTAGAGTCCTGCGCTTTAGTTCTAGGGGGAATCTAAGAAAAGAAAGGGGTGAGTCTTGAAGGGTTTTCGTATGGAATAGCTGCAAAATGTGTTCAGATTTTGCATGGCCAATGGGGTGAGACTTCAAAGCATGATTCGGAGGTATCGGCAATGGTTGGGCAGTCATGAAGTTGTTAATCTGGAATGCCCGTGGGCTTGGGAACTCATAGGGCATTCGGACACTCTGTGATCTAGTCAAGATGGAAGGGCCCGACGTCTTGTTCTTGTAGTAGACTCGTTTATTTGCTCAAGAATTTGAGTCCAATAAGTATAAGAGAGGCTTTAAAAATTGTTTGGTTGTTAGTTCGATTGGTAGGAAAGGTGGAATTTCTCCTTTATGGCACTGTGATGTTGATTTGTCTATAATCAATTACTCCTCTAATCATATTGATGTTGTTATTAAAGATGTTAATCTATTTGTGGGGCAATGGTTTTTAATTGCTGTGTATGCTTTCCCTAAAACACACCTGAAACATCGCACATGGAGTTTACTTATATCACTTAGCCATGTGCATGGAGAGACATCGCTGGTTAGGGGAGATTTTAATGAGTTACTTTTTCATCATGAGAAGCAAGGAGGAAAACCTAGGCCTGAGAGGCAATTGTTTGATTTTCGTGAGTTCATTGAAGAACGTGATTTGAGAGATTTGGGGTTCTCAAGTAGTAAGTATACTTGGTGTAATAGGAGAGAGGGTAGCCAATGCATTAGTGAAAGACTGGATCGATTTTTAGCAAATTCTAGCTGGTAGACTTGCTTTCCTAGTTTCAAAGTTCATCATGGGGCTATGTGGGTGAGCCCCAAGATGAACTTGGGTAAATTTAGGTAAATTTGGAAGGGGTAGGTGAGCCTCCTAGAGTCAAAAAAACTTTTCATTTTGAGGCTATGTGGGTGGGTGAACATGCCTATGAAAATATTATCAAGGGAATTTGCAACAATTTTTAAATAAATCGTTGTAAATAGATCACAGTAATTGCAGCGATTTACATAGCTTTTGCAACAATTTTAAATGCTGCAATTATACTTTAACAACGATTTTCCAGACATCGATGCCCACATTTGCAACTGTTTTTTTTTTCTATTTGCAGCTCTTTTGGTCCTATATTCAGCATCCCTATTACGTTGTAAAATATTATTTGCAACGATTTTTTAAATTTTCGCTGGAAATACCGGATATCAATTCGAGCGATTTATAGAGTATTTGCAAGGATTTAAAATGCTGTAATTGAGATTTCTCAGCGATATATATTTATGGGCATGAGGATAGTTACAACGATGTTGGGAGTGTTAGCAAAGAAAAAAACCCTGGCAAATGTATTTTTAGTAGCAAAATTTTTTTTATCGCTGCTTTGAGCAAAAGAGATGCGATAATTGCGGCGAATGTACAAGGAAGTTAAAATCACTGGAAATGACTATATACAGTAGTTTATATGCTTTTTTGCAATGATTTTAAGCACTGCAAATGACTTTATTTCTTGTAGTGCGTGATCTTTGGGATATTATCGAGATAGCCATGCATGGGAAAACCTAAACTAGAAAATAACGTAGCTAAATTCAAGGCATGGAAGAAGAAAAATGTTGCGGCTGTACATGCAATTCTAATATCATGTGGGAGGGAAATACTATCTCAGATCGAGGATGCTACTTCTGCCAACACTGTTTGGGATACATTGGCTACAATGTATAAAGACCATGAACTACAAGAAGAAGCTAATCAAGTGGCAGGAATTTCATCATCAACAGCAGGTAATTAGGCATGATCCTTTGGTTACACAGTTCAGACTAGATAACATGAGATCATATTTTGTTGAAAGTTGAATAAAATACTATTATATTATAATTTTATAATATTATTTATATTTTAAAACTTAAAAAGTTGAATTATTTATTATATTTTATGTGAGAGTTTGGAAAAGTTATAATAATTATATGAGATAAAATAGTCTTATTTTGTCTCACAAAAAATCCCAACTCTTTCGTTTTTTTTTTCTTTATAAGTGCAAATTCTTTATTTCTAGGTGGCAAGCTTCGAGATAATATCCTATACGAAATAGGATAGCTCTTTATTTCACTTGAAATAAATAGTGTCCATTTAATATAAAATAATGGATATTTTAATCATTTTAAATCATGTCGATAATTAAGTGAATTAAATAATTAAAATACCATGTTATATATTAATTGAATACGATCTATTTCGATTGAATTTAAGGTATAATTTGGGCCATCGTATGCATGTAGTACTTAAGTTAACACCAATTATGTGAGTTAATTAGGATTTGGAATGATTTTTCCTCTCTAGGGTTTCCTACGTAGAGGCGATCTTAATGCCCCGGTGCAGTTGTCTTTTCCTTCCTCTTAGAAGTTGGCAGAAACCCTTATGTGTGAGGGCAAATGTTTAATTCTGAAGCTGTTTACTGATCGGCATTTCAATAGGGATGTTTTCAAGAATACTATGAGGAAAGCATGGCACCTGGTGAGAGGGGTAAAATTTTGTGATATTAATTTTTCACTTCTTCTTGCTGAATTTGAAGATAGTAGGGATAAGGAGAAAGTCCTTTGATAGGGCCCTGGGTCATATGATAAGCGTCTGGTCCTTATAAAGGAGGTTGATGGTCGTAAGCAGGTCCAGCAGATCCAGCTATCGTCAGCTAGCTTCTGGATTCGGCTTCATGATTTACCTTTGATGGCTAGGAATGCTTATGTGGATCAGTTACTGGGGGAGAAGGTTGGGACTGTTGAAGCAGTCGATGTAGATGACAGTGAAATTTAGTGGGCCGAGTTTTTGACGGTTTGGGTTAAGTTGTTGGTTTCCAATCTGTTGCTCAGGGGCTTAAAGTTCACTATTGGTAATGTTGAGTTAGTTTGGGTCCGTTTCTCCTACGAGAGACTCCCTAATTTTTGCTATTGGTGTGGTCGGTTGGGGCATAGTGACAAGGAGTGCTCAAGTTTTCAGCATTCTGTTGATTTTGCAATCAAGACAGTTTTTCCATATGGTATGTGGCTTCATTTTGCTTGGTATGGTGATTGAGGTTTAGCAGGCAAATAGAGAGACAAAGTTCCAGCCACACATGTTCCGATTGCTTCAAGTGGGTTGCATGCATCAGAGTTGCAAGGAGGACAACTATCCAAAGGAGAAGTGGAGGTGGTGGCAAGTGATGAGGCTGGTCAACCAACTATTCGAATTGTGACGGATTAGGATGATACGCTTGATTTGCAGGAAGGCAGTTTCAAGGAAAGTAAGGAGACTACGGTTGCTAATTTTTAGGGTGTGGGGATGGAGAATTCACTGAGGGCATAAGTTTAGGGATCGTTGACAACAATCAGGATTTCCAAACTATGCTAATTAGTGCCAATCTTCTGTGCCACAACTTGCAGTTGTTGGGCCTGATGGGCTCCTAGAATTGGTAGTGAAAACAAAGAAGGGCGTTCATAATGGGCCAGCAAAAACAAAGCTCGACGACATCTCATTTTTTACCTGAGCAGAAAATGGAAGTGTATGTCGTTTTTTAATAAAACGACGACATCTCTTTCTTTGCCTGAGTAGAGTCCTGCGCTTTAGTTCTAGGGGGATTCTAAGAAAAGAAAGGGGTGAATCTTGAAGGGTTTCGTATGGAATAGCTACAAAATGTGTTCAGATTTCGCATGGCCAAAGGGGTACGACTTCAAAGGATGATTCGGACGTATCGGCAGTGGTTGAGGTCTAGCACCACCGGCAGCCATGAAGTTGTTAAGCTGGAATGTCCGTGGGTTTGGGAACCCATAGGGCATTCGGACACTCTGTGATCTAGTCAAGAGGGAATGGCACTACGTCTTGTTCTTGCAGGAGACTCGTTTATCTACTCAAGAATTTGAGTCTAATTATAAGATAGGCTTTAAAAATTGTTTGGTTGTTAGTTCGAATTGTAGGAAAGGTGGAATTTCTCCTTTATGGCACTGTGATGTTGATTTGTCTATAATCAATTACTCCTCTAATCATATTGATGTTGTTATTAAAGATGTTAATCTATTTGTGGGGCAATGGTTTTTAATTGCTGTGTATTCTTTCCCTGAAACACACCTGAAACATCGCACATGGAGTTTACTTAGATCACTTAGCCATGTGCATGGAGAGATATGGCTGGTTAGGGGAGATTTTAATGAGTTACTTTTTCATCATGAAAAGCAAGGAGGAAAACCTAGGCCTGAGAGGCAATTGTTTGATTTTCGTGAGTTCATTGAAGAACGTGATTTGAGAGATTTGGGGTTCTCAAGTAGTAAGTATACTTGGTGTAATAGGAGAGAGGGTAGCCAATGCATTAGTGAAAGACTGGATCGATTTTTAGCAAATTTTAGAGGGTGGACCTGCTTTCCTAATTTCAAAGTTCATCATGGGGCTATGTGGGTAAGCCCCATGATGAACTTGGGTAAATTTAGGTAACTTTGGAAGGGGTAGGTGAGCTTCCTAGAGTCAAAAAAACTTTTCATTTTGAGGCTATGTGGGTGGGTGAACATGCCTGTGAAAATATTATCAAGGGAGTTTGGGATGGATGTTCTAGCCATTCTACTATGGCAAAAGTTGAGGCATTAATTCAGGATTGTGCTAAACAACTGGGGAATTGGAATAGGCATGGATTGGGGCATGTTCAGAGACGGCTTAATGAAGCTCAGACCAGATTGAGGAATTTGCATGAGGAAGATCCTGCAGGGGTCAGTAGAGATGCTTTGACTCTGGCAAGAGAGTAGGTTTAGGTTTGGTTGGAAAGAAATGAAGTAATGTGGCATCAACGATCTAAGGCGTTGTGGCTTAAAGTGGGGGACAATAATACTAGGGATTTTCATATGAAAGCTGCTCAAAGATGGAAGAAAAAAACGATTGCGAAGTTTCAGGATGACAGTGATCAATGGTAGGAAGGGGGGGAGAAGGATAGGGTCATTATGAATTATTTTTAGGCCCTATTCACAAGTTCTAATCCAAACGATTCCTTGGAATTTTTGGAACCTTTAACTGGCAAAGTTTCCGCTCAGATGAATATGGAGTTAATTGAAGAGTTTCATGCTAAAGAGGTGAAGGTAGCACCACAGCTGATGAATCCAACAAAGGCACCAGGCCCTGATGAGATGTCACCGGTCTTTTTTCAGAAGTTCTTCAAGCTTTAAATTCAGGTGTTTTCCCTAACTCTCTAAACCATACACATATTACACTTATTCCCAAAAAGAAGTGTCCTATTAAAGTGAGTGATTATAGGCCAATAAGTTTGTGTGATGTGGTTTACAAACATATTGCTAAGGCTCTCTCTAATAGGTTGAAAATAGTCTTATCCAATGTTATTAGTGAGAGTCAAAGTGCTTTTGTTTCGGGGCATCTTATTTCGGATAATGTACTAATTGCATATGAATTGGTGCATTATCTCAACCAAAAGAGAAAAGGGAAAAATGGTTTCATGTCTTTAAAATTAGATATGAGTAAGGCTTACGATAGAGTTGAGTGGGGGTTCATATTTATTATGGAGGTGATGGGTTTCCATTAGCATTTGATTACATTGATTATGTGTTGTGTCATGTCTATGTCTTTTTCTGTTTTGATAAATGGAGAGTTTAAAGGTCCAATAGTACCATCTAGGGATCTAAGACAAGGGGACCCATTGTCCCCTTACCTGTTTCTTCTTTGTACTGAAGGGTTGATCTCTCTTCTGAGAGCTGCTAGGTTGAGGAAGGATATTTCAGGCCTGAAAATCTGCAAAGGGGCTCCCAACATAAATCATTTGCTTTTTGTGAATGATAGTATTATCTTTTGTAGAGCTGAAGTGTAGGAGAATAAGAGAGTACAAGATTTTTTGGCTAAGTATGAAACTGTTTCTGGTCAGAAAATTAACAAGGAAAAGATTACGATGGTGTTCAGTGGTAATGTGAGTGTAGAAACAAAGGTTGAGATAAAAAAATTTGTGGCATAATGGTGAGATCCAACAATATGAGAAATATCTTAGGCTCCCACTTGTTGTTGGGACATCGAAGACTATAGCTTTTCAGTCAATAAAACAAAGGAGGTATTGTTAAAAGCTGTAGCTCTTTCGATCCCAACTTCTACCATGAGCTGTTTCCTACTTCCTTCTAGTTTGTGTAAGGAGTAAGAAAGTATGATGTCAAGATTTTGGTGGGATCAAAGGGTGATGAAAGGAAGATACATTGGGTAACTTGAGAGAAGATGTGCCAAAGAAAGTCTCTTGGGGTGATGGGTTTTAAGGACCTTAGAAGTTTTAATCTAGCCTTACTAGCAAAACAAGGATAGAAGTTGCCTCAAGATGAAAATTCCGTAATGAATAAACTGTTCAAGGCAAAATATTTTCCCCATAATAGTTTTATGTAAGTTGGACTGGGTAGAAACCCTTCCTATATTTGGAGGAGAATTTGGGAGGCTCAAAAATGGTTAATGGTTGGGTGTAAGTGGTGAATTGGTGATGGTAGGTCAGTCAATATTTGGCAAGATCAATGGATACCAGGTCACCTTTCTCTACTGGCAAAAGGGGCTGTGATCATGGTAGATTCAAGGTCTGACACAATAGCTTCCCTCTTTGTGGCTCATGAGAAGGTGTGGGATATTAACAAGCTGAGATATCTTCAATCCAAATATAGTGGATGGCATTCTTAAGGTGTTTTTGTGCCCAACTGAAATGGAAGATAGAATGATTTGGCCTCATGAGAGGAATGGCCAATTTAGTGTTCGAAGCTATTATAGGTACATTCTTGCTTAGATTGGTACCTAGTTTGCAGAGGCATCAAATGTATAGACCCAACACATCTTTTGGAAACACTTGTCTAAGATGAAAGTTCCCAATAAGGTCAAAATTTTCACTTGGCGTGCCTGTAAAGATGGCACTTGCAATATATGTCTCAGTGAACTTGAACCTCTTGCACATGCTCTGATGAGTTGTAACGCTATCCATAAAATGTGGGAATTGTATTTACCTACTGCTTCTATTGCTCATAACATGTAAATTATGGAGGTGGCCTTGCAGCTTTGTGACATGAAACTATATGATCAGTTGGCTATTTTCTTTATGCTGATGTGGAGCCTCTGGTTTCGAAGAAACAAGTATGTGCATGAGAAAGTAATGCTATCTCCAAAGCAAGTAGCTGATAATGCACCGACTACGCTACACAATTCTGACAAGGTGAAACAGAAAACTTGGATACAACTGAAGAACCATTATAGATGGCAACATCCTTTTGTAGATTGGTTGAAATTAAATGTAGATGGTGCAGTATTTGCTGAGCTGGGGAAAGCTAGTATTGGTACTGTATTAAGGGATGTGTTAGGTACTGTTATTATGGCTACCAATAAATCTGAATGTGAAGTTGATGATACAAAAGCTATTTGTTGAGGGAAAAATGAGTGTATTGGCATATTCTTGAGAAAATCTGTGTAAAATAGTGTTATAACAAGTGTTGTTGCGGAAGGCTTGAAGTGTGCTTGAAGTGTGCTCATTATTGGTCAAAAGAAGCAACTTCGCTCGACCCTCGCTCGACAGAGCGCTCGAGCGAACTCAGGCAGATTCAACCGCTCGACCCTCGCTCGACATACAGCTTGAGCGAATTCAGGCAGATTCAACCGCTCGACCCTCGCTCGACACTGAGCTCGAGTGAACTCAGGCAGAGTCAACCGCTCGATACTCGCTCGACATGGCGCTCGAGTGAACTCAGGCAGATTTCGGCGCTCGACCTTCGCTCGACACTTCGCTCGAGCCAATGTTCCAGATCACTTACAATGTAGGGTTTTGAACGCCTCATTTGATGAGAACTATAAATAGAACAGCTTAGCTTCTGTTCTAGTGTGGAGAATCAGAGCAAAAACCCTAAGGGCCTCCAAGAACTTCTTAGAGCAACCTCTTCCCCATTTGGTTGATTCTCTCTTGGATAAACATTTCTCCACCACAACATACACAAAATCAACTCTTACTTGAGTCCATTGAAGTGGACATTTTTGTTGGCCGGAAGAGTCCGGAGCTGCCGTTGATGCAGAGATCGAGAGGTTCTCGTGGGAAGCTATAGGAAGGTCGGAGTTCCGACACTACATGCGTGTAGAGATCGAGTGGGTCACTCGTGGTGTTGCAAGCCAAGTTTAGCTACTACAAAGGTTTTGTGAGTGTCTCTAAATTGGTTGTAACAAACTAAAATTTCTATAGTGGATTTGAGGTGGTGTCTTACACCCGGAGTGGTTTTAGATTTTGAAGATGTTCTTCAAATGAGTTTCCACTCCGTGAACAAAATCATGTGTTGATTATTTGTGTTATTTGATTTATTTATTAACTGCTTGTTTGATTAATTTTCAAAAGGCCATAAAAATTAGATTACACCTATTCACCCCCCCTCTAGGTGTAGTGTTGCGTAGAACCACTGCTTTTTCAATTGGTATCAGAGCGGGTTCACTCTGCTAGGATTTAGTTCCTGAGTGTGATCCTGCTGTAGTGGTTTAAATGGATAGGTCTCAATCACTCATATCTCCACCATTTTTTGATGGAAGTAACTATGCGTATTGGAAGGTTCGAATGAGAGCTTTCCTTAAGTCTGTGGATGAACGAGTGTGGGCTTCCGTAACAAAGGGATGGAAACAACCGGTTGTATTCATTGAGGGAGTCGAAACCCCCAAGGGTGTGGAAAATTACTCTAGGGATGAAGTCAACGAGTGTAGTTGGAATAGCAGAGGCCTGAATGCGATATTCATGGCCGTGTCCCAGGAGGAGTTCAAGAGAATCTCCATGTGTGAAAATTGCAAAGAGGCATGGGACATTCTTGAGGTTACCCATGAAGGTACCAAGGCTGTAAAGAATTCTAAACTTCAAATGCTGACCACCAACTTTGAAGAACTTAGGATGAAGGATGATGAAACTTTTGATGGCTTCTATAGCAAACTTAATGATATTGTCAATTCTCGTTTTAATTTAGGGGATAGAATTCTTGAGGACAGAATTGTGAGAAAAGTCCTTAGATCTCTTCCTGAGAGGTTTAGTCCCAAAGTCACTGCTATAGAAGAAAGCAAAGACTTGGACAACATGAGAATTGAAGAGTTGGTGGGTTCCTTACAAACCTACGAACATACTCTTCCTATGGATAAGAAAAACAAGTCCATAGCCCTCAATGCTATTAGAGAAGAGTCTGATGAATCTTCTGACGAACTTGCCATGAGTGACAAGGAGATAGCATTTTATGCTAAAAAATTCAGGAAGATGTTTGCCCAGAAAAACCCAAGACAAGAGAAGAGAAGGTTCAAGGGTTTCAATGGAGGTTCTAGTTCAGAAAACCGAGAAGGGAGGTATAAGCGAGAAACTAGAGCTGTCAATGACAATATTCAGTGCCATGAATGTCATGGTTTTGGTCACATTCGACTTGAGTGTGCGAACTACAAAAAGGCCAAAGAGAAAGCTAATGCTGCTTCCTTGACTGATAGTGAGTTTGAGTCAAGTGACTCACAAGAGAGTTCTCCCATGAGGAAAAATTTCAACTACATGGCTTTCACTTCCTCTGTTGCAGGAAAAAGTCATAGCAGTGAATCTGTGGTTGAAATTGAGAGTGTTTCTGAAAATGAATCCGGGGATGAAGATGACTTGCAGGAAATCTATGAGAAGTTGTATAAGGAATGTGTGAAATTGAGGAAACTCAATAAAGCACATATTGAGGAAATAGATTTATGCAAAAGAGAAAATGAAGGACTTCAGGGCAAACTAAGAGAAGCCATTGGTCTAACAGATGAGTTGCAAAAGAGGAATGTGACTTTGGAAGATAAAGTGACAACTCATGAAAATGAGCTAACTTTGTTAAATACTAAGTTGCAGAAATTCTCCATTGGGATAAACCAGCTTGACAAACTCCTAAGTTTAGGAAAGTCCTCTAGTGATAAAAGTGGTTTAGGCTATTTTGAAGAGAATCCTGATGCTCCTTCAAGCTCAAAAGCCTTTGGTAAAAATGTGAGAACCACAGTGTTTGTTCCTGAAATGACTGAGAAAAGGAAGGCTCATCCATCTGAAAATGGTAAGAAGCCTGTGCAAGTGCAAAAGTCTGTTCCTCCTCCCAAAAGACAAGGAGCTCGCAACATGAGCCCCATATGTCATCATTGTGGGAAGCTAGGCCATATTAGACCAAACTGTTTTAAATTAATGAGTTACTTTGTGCATGCTCCTGCATTTGTTAATAGTAGAACTGCTTATCCTTCTGGAAGGGGTAAGAATTACATGAATGACTCTAAGAATGTCTCAACCTTCTTGAGACAAAGAGCTCACAAAGCAAGCCCCGTGTGTCATCATTGTGGTAAGATTGGTCACATCCGACCAAACTGTTTTGAGCTTAAGAGGCACACCAAGAGAATTGAAAAGCCCTTCTCAAGAAAATGGATACCAAGGTGGATCATCCAAAAGGGAAAGACGCGAGCCACACATGGTTTTGGTGCTGTAGACTGACAGGTATGCATTACATGCATTACATACATTACATGCATTTTTGTTTTATTTTGTTGTTGTTTGTTTTTGTTGTTGTCTAGTTTCTTTGTCGTTGTTTGCTGCTCGTACATGCACTCCATGATTGCGCTATATAATAGTGGGGTTGTTAATTCTAAAATCTAAGTGCATGTGTCTTTTGAGATTTGTATCATATACCTATATTTTACAAAGGTTTGAAACATGACTATCTCTTGTAATCTGTGACTAGCATCACACACTTCACTCCAAACTCGGTCAGTTGACATTTCACCACTTGTGAGTTTATTGGGGAGGCAATCAAAGGTGGTAGGAAGCTCTACCTTCATACAGAATTGACCACGGGCTAGATGACCTCATCATGGTTCGCTTGTGCAAAAATATGATATCTCAAAAGGAAAAGAAAAAGTAAAGTTATTATTTATATATATATATATATAAAAAGGGGAGAAAAAGAAAAAGGAGGGTGAAAAACAGAATAAGTTTTCTGTTTTCTTGAACATACTGAGACAAGTATTTAAACAGAAAGATTCAGGTCCTAACAGCATTGGGTTTGACTTTTTGTGTCTTGAATAAGCTTCCCAAGCACTTATGGTTTCATGTTCAGCCCAACCCCGCTCACGCCTTACGGTTGAAATTTCTTGATTGAGCAAGGACCACTTTAAACACGCACGTCTATATTACTTGTGATACTTTGTTTTTAACTGCGTGTTTTATGGGAATATGATGCTCCTCTACATTTGATATGTACTCTTGGTGTGAAAATTGACATTCCTAGTATTTGTCCAAGTCATGTGAGTGTTGTGTGCTTCAAATCTGGGCAAAATGTGCTTTTCTGGTGGTCTCGCTCGACCATCGCTCGACCCCACTCTAGCGAAACCCGCTCGACAGCCGCTCGAGGGTTTTAAGTTCGCTCAAGCGAACTCCTGCTATAAAACTTGAGCGCCGCTCGAGCCGCTCGAGCAGACTGCTCTGTTTCGTGCTTTTTCCTCCTCCCGTGCGATTTTCTTCCCTCTTTTCTCAAATTTCTTCGTTTAATCGAGTGTTTTCCTTCCGAAATCATCTCCAAATCAAGGTAAAGCCCTTTCTCTTTAGTATTTTCATGATTTGGTGTATTTATTTTGGGCGTTTTCCGAGTGTTGTGCGAATATGGGTTTCGAATTCGGTTTTTGAGTTTTTTCTTCGATTGTTTTCTAATTCTTTTGGTTTATTGAGGCTATTGTGGAGCCATTGTTGGTTTTTGAGTGTATTTAGGCAGTTTTTGGAACTCTCATGGGCTTATGCCCGAGTTTCCCACTTGGATGCACTCCAAGTGTTCGATAAAATGCCTAAATGAAGTTTGTATTCTCTTTTTCATCATGCATTGGCATAGCATTGTCCACATATCTATTTCATGTCTATCCTAGGTTTGGGACATCGTTTAACTAGGATTGCATTGGGTTTGAAGGTGTTTTGGTTTAGAAGTTGCATTGGTTAGCACATGGGTCATGCATATGGGTTGGCTTTCACTTGCCAATGGGTTGGTATTGGCTTGCAAATGGCTTGGCATTGTCATTGCATAAGAGGCATGCATATGGGACCTTTATCATTGTTTTGAAAAATGAAGAGTGATATAGGGCATGCACCGAGTCTTACATTGTCGGTTGACATTGTTGTGTCAGCATGCATGCATTCATCACGTCTTTGCATTGCCTTAGCCTTGTCTAACGTCTTTGACTATGTCTACAGCCGAAACCATGTCTCGACGTGTTTGTCCTCGCCAAAACCCCCCTGCACCCGCTCAAGCTCACTTCCATAGTGCCCGAGCTCAGGAGTTATATTCTCAAAACTTCTCGCATTGTACTCCCATAGTCGAGCGTGAAGTGGTTTTAGGTGAGCTTACCGAGACTATCATTCCCCGCATCTTTGAGTCTCGTCAGTGGCAGGCATTGACCACTGGTCATCCCACTCCTTCTGTGGAGTTGGTTAGGGAGTTTTACTCCAACATACATGACGTGTCTATTGATGACTCGTTTGAAGTCAGTCTTCGGAACGTTGTTTTCCGAGTAACTCCGGGCATGATAGCGACTCTGCTAAATGCCCCTCGTGTGTCCTATCCCGAGTTTCCCTACTCACGGACATCTCCTCCCAGTTCACAAGTCATTGCTAGGTGTCTTTGTGGTCGGCCTAGTAGTTGGGAAGGGACAACCCCTATTTCAACTGCTCGTTTTACACTTGATCACCTCATTCTCAGTAGGATTGTTCTTACGAATTTAGATCCTACTGGTCATAATAGTGATGTGGGTCTTGACCGTGCCACTCTGCTGTATGCCTTGATCAATGGTGTCACCATTGATCTGGGAAGTCTTCTATGTCGGGTTATCATTGAGGCGTATCGGTCCTCCAAAACACGGACTAGTTTGCCCTTACCGTGTCTAATCACCCGACTGGCACTTTCCCAGTCTGTTGCTTTCCTTCCTCAGGAGCCTAGAATTGCACTTAAGGCTTCTATTGGTCGTAGGACGGTCCAGCTCAGTCGTGCTCACACAACTCCACAGCCTATCCGTGTTGAGCACCCTCCCGCTCCCTCCTCTCAACCTTCGAGCTCCCGACCATTTAGTTCTCAGCCGTCTACCTCGGCCCCATCCAGCTCTCAGCCATCTTCCTCAGCCCCCGGTTCGTCGGAGCCCAGTCTTCAGCAGGTACTTGAGTATCTAGCTCGCCTTGACACCCGGTTCGACAGCCTTGATGTGAAAGTTGATAACCTGCAGCAACTTGTGACTCAACGCTTCGACGACATTGAAAGGCAGCTTAATGAGGATAATGAGGATGCCGATGGTGATGATTGAGACCCTTGGCCTCTTGTGACAAAAAGGGGGAGATATTGTTGAGGGGGAGTAGTACAGTAGTATTAACTCAGGGGGAGTGTTACTTGTACTAACACATTTTTTTGGGGGAACAGCAGCTTTTGGTTATGTCTGTTGGATTATATCTCTTGTTAGCTGTTGTTGTTTGACTAATGTTTCTTGAACTCAATCTCTGATTTGTTGCTTAATGAAGTATTTCTTTTCTAATTATGATTTGATTTGAGAATTATGATTTGAGAATTGCAAATACGTTTTTGTGCATATGTGAATGGGTATGTTTAACCGTTTGCTAAGCGTGTGCAGAAATATTTCAACATATTCAATAATATGGATCTAGTTGGGTGTGCTAGGATTAGTTCATATGTATAGGTTAGAGGTTTTGTCACAGAAATGCCAAAGGGGGAGATTGTTGAGGGAAAAATGAGCGTATTGGCATATTCTTGAGAAAACCTGTGTAAAATAGTGTTGTAACAAGTGTTGTTGCGGAAGGCTTGAAGTGTGCTTGAAGTGTGCTCATTATTGGTCAAAAGAAGCAACTTCGCTCGACCCTCGCTCGACAGAGCGCTCGAGCGAACTCAGGCAGATTCAACCGCTCGACCCTCGCTCGACACTGAGCTCGAGCGAACTCAGGCAGATTTCGGCGCTCGACCTTCGCTCGAGCCAATGTTCCAGATCACTTACAATGTAGGGTTTTGAACGCCTCATTTGATGAGAACTATAAATAGAACAGCTTAGCTTCTGTTCTAGTGTGGAGAATCAGAGCAAAAACCCTAAGGGCCTCCAAGAACTTCTTAGAGCAACCTCTCCCCCATTTGGTTGATTCTCTCTTGGATAAACATTTCTCCACCACAACATACACAAAATCAACTCTTACTTGAGTCCATTGAAGTGGACATTTTTGTTGGCCGGAAGAGTCCGGAGCTGCCGTTGATGCAGAGATCGAGAGGTTCTCGTGGGAAGCTATAGGAAGGTCGGAGTTCCGACACTACATGCGTGTAGAGATCGAGTGGGTCACTCGTGGTGTTGCAAGCCAAGTTTAGCTACTACAAAGGTTTTGTGAGTGTCTCTAAATTGGTTGTAACAAACTAAAATTTCTATAGTGGATTTGAGGTGGTGTCTTACACCCGGAGTGGTTTTAGATTTTGAAGATGTTTTTCAAATGAGTTTCCACTCCGTGAACAAAATCATGTGTTGATTATTTGTGTTATTTGATTCATTTATTAACTGCTTGTTTGATTAATTTTCAAAAAGCCATAAAAATTAGATTACACCTATTTACCCCCCCTCTAGGTGTAGTGTTGTGTAGAACCACTGCTTTTTCACTATTGAACTGTTAGCCATTTTTCGAGATATGCAATTATGTGCTACAATGGAAATTTCAAAGCTTGTGGTGGAAAGCGATAGTTGCTTATTGTTGAAGCCTTACAGGATGACAGTATGAGTAATTCTATACTAAGCATGCTGTATCATGAAATTAAGACCTTATCATCTAGTTTTGGTACTTGTAGCTTTTCACATATATACAGAAAGGGTAATATAGTAGCTCATAAGTTTCATAGGAATGCTTTCATGCTTGAAAGTATTAGTTTATGGTGGGATTGTATTCCAAACTGTATTTGTCAAGCCTTATGGTTTGATAATTGTCAGTAATCGTTTTCCATTAATTAATGAAATTATCATTTCTATAAAATAAAAAAATAAAATAAAAAAGTTTACACCACTTCCTAGCTAGGCTACACAGTCTGACACAAGGATTATATATATATATATATATATATCCCAATACGTATTCAGGGAACCAAATAAGGGTCTTAGAAGCTAGATGTTTGCATAGACTTGCTAATGGACTAGGTTGCATGGTGAAGAAATTCATCGGTCTAATTTATCTTATAAAATCTATTCTATAAGAGAGATTTGCTCATTGCTTATATCTCGGTCCCCTAGCTGCTGTGAATCACCAGATTACACTTCACGATCATATGAGAGAGAGAGAGAGAGAGAGAGAGAGAATAAATACTTGGAATAAAAATCATGTGAGTCCACCAGCTTTTACCTCTCAACTTAAAATATATATATATAATCAGGTTTGGATCCTAAGCAATCTTTTCTTACCCGAATAATACTAGATCCCCCGCGGGGGGATCCTTTTTATTTTTTTATTTTCTTTTTCTTTTTATTAGTAGTTAAGAAAAAATTATTTAATATTATTGTAAATTTTTTATATTTTTTAAAATATTTAAAAGTATTAAAAAAATGATGTAAAAAAAAAACAAAAAAAAAAAATGAATTTTTTTTTGCCTAGCGGGAGCCCCCAGCGGTGGCCGTAGCAGGGTTCTTTCTTACCCTCATTATAATTTGGATTATAGTAATTATTAATTAAGCTCATTCATTCCCACTTTTCTTTAACTTTACGTGGGATCGATGATCATGACATTAGACCGCGTGGTCTAGTGTATATATATGTGTGTGTACGTGTGTGTATAAATATATATGTATATATGGATGTAGTAATTGAGCTGCCTCATTGCTTGGAACTATCATACTTGTAGATGCAACATATTCTGTACTTTGTGGTATCATTTGTGTTGTCAAGGCTGAAATCTGATGAGATAGAGTAGCTACTTGAGCTGAAAGGGCTGCTATCGGCTCCAAGTCATGAATTCCAGCAACCTTCTTAGCCAAAGTCCTCTCAGTTGGCCATTGATAGTTGTTTGAGGCCATTTCTTCCAAAAGTGCAGTAGCACCTCCAGCTGTCTTCGACATCAAAGTTCCACCAGAAGCAGCATCAACTATAGTTCGAGTTTGCCCATTTAACCCATTATAGAACATCTGAACTTGCAACCAATCTGGCAATCCATGTTGTGGGCAACGTCGAACCAAGTCCTTATACCTTTCCCATGCTTCATAGAGTGACTCAAAATCATTTTGCTTGAACTGGCCAATCTCACTCCTGAGTTGAGCTGTTTTTGCAGGAGGAAAGAATTTAGCAAGAAACCTCTCAGCCATGTCCTGCCAACTAACGATGCTTCCCGGTTGTAGAGATTATAGCCAACCTCTAGCCTTGTCCCTCAAAGAAAAAGGAAACAATCTCAGTCTAATGGTGTCTTCAGTAACACCATTGATCTTCACAGTGTCGCAGATCTCCAAGAACATTGCCAAATGAATATTGGGATCATCGAGTGGCAATCCGCTGAATTGAGCCTGCTGCACCATGCTAATCAAAGCTGGTTTGAGCTCAAAGTTGTTGGCATTAATTGGCTGACGCATTATGCTCGAGTAATTTCCATTCACAACTAGCCGTACATAGTCCTTCAAGGTGCGTGGTAGTACCTCACGATCTTCTTCAGCCATGGCTAGTATCTTATTTCTTCTTAGTGATCTGAGAGTTCTTTCAATCTCCGGATCAACAGGAATAATATCACGAGATCTAGCACGGCGCATCCAATGTCAAAAACACACCTGTAGAACAAATTAAAACAAAATTCTAAATTAAAACCAAGATTACTTTGTATCGATATTTGACAAAAAGAATAAGAATAAATCAATCCCCGGCAACGGCGCCAAAAACTTGACCGGTGCAAAACTGCAAGTGCACAGTATCGTAGTTCTATAATAAAGTGGTAAGAAGAGTATCGTCCTCAGGGATTGGTACCTTACTTTTGCCAATTACCAAAATTATACTAAACTTGATTTTATCTAGAGAAATCACTAAGATTTTTGTAGTTGCAAATTAAACTAGATCAACTCAAAGAGAAATACGCAAAGGAAATAAAACTGATGTTCGAAGATCAAATTAATGGGAAGAAAACTTCTAGGAAATCGATTTCACCTAATTCTTCACTATGCTTTTCTCATCCAGCTAACTTAATTTAATTCTCTTTTATCTATTAGCAAATCTCTAATTCATCCAAAAGCCTCTTTCGATAGTCAATTGGAAGTGATTCTAGTTTATCAATTCACACAAGAGTATGCAAATTAAATAATCAAGAAAGCAATAAGATCAATGATTTAATTACTACATAGGTTCATACAAGTCTTTCGATCTCTATACTTACCTATGCTGAAATATTCAAGATCTACCCTATGATTCCCTCTTTCAATAGCAAATCACAAGATTACTTATCATCTAATCAATGGCCAGTTAATTAGAAGCAATAAACTCAGAATAAATCAGATAAACAAAGAGAGAATTGCATTAAATTAGCATAGACAATCAAGCATAGTTCAGAAATAGGTTACATCGTTTTCCTAGAATGAAGAAAATTTAGCTCATGCTAGAAATGAAATTCAACATAAACGAATTCACCATAATTGTTCTGAGAAGATTGGAAGAATAAACACTAAAAAATCCTCCTTGCAGCCGCAACTCGTCGTCAAAAGCTCAAGGGAACGATTCAACGCTTTTCTCCCGTCCGTGATCGTGTATGATTCCAACGTACGTGCAATAAATTGGAATTCCCTCTCCTAAACGGATGAATTGAATCCCTCTAGCTATGTTTTTCTCTCCCAAAAAGTGTTCTCCCGTCAAAAGTCGGGGCCCTAGAGTGAAAAATTGATTTTATATGGTCTGACGGCGGAAGACCCTAATTCTGTCAAAATACGATGTTCGCTCGAGCGGGGTGTCGAGCGCACATCGAGCGTTCGACTCTACCTGATTTCGCTCGAGCGTCCTACCGAGCGCACGTCGAGCGTTCGACTCTGCCTGATTTCGCTCGAGCGGCCAATGTCTCCGCTCGAGCGAACCTTGTTTTCCAACAGCCCGCTCGAGCACCCTGTCGAGCGGAAGTCGAGCGTTTGAATCTGCCTGAATTCGCTCGAGCGGCCAAAAGCCTCCGCTCGAGCAATCTTGTGAATTCTGCAATATGAAATTTTGCAAGTCATCATGGCAGTAAGATCATGATATTCCTCATCGGTAGGCTCCAAAACTTGACGCCACGTAGCACGACAACAAAATCCTCCAAGTGTTAGAAAGAAGCTGTGAAGATACTAGATCCATAAAATCCAAAACGTCGTGAAAAAATGTGTTAAATGGGGAGTCGGAGCCCCATCAGAGAAACATACTCATCTAAAAAAAAAATTCTTTCAACAAACCTTTTCGAATTGACAACCCCATGGCAGGTCCTAGGAAAATCAAAACCACTAAATCTAGAACCCCGTACCTATTCCTCACTGAATCCAAATCTGCCTGAGAGGTAGTCGCAGACTAATGGTAGCCCTCGAATTCGTTCGAATGCTGAAAGCTAGCACCCCTAAACTTGTTGGTGGAACCATGGTCGGAAAGTGAGGAACGAGAACCGTGGAAGTTGAAGGAGAAGTATTACGGGGAGCCATCAGAGATGAAGGGAGCAAAGGGTAAAAGTAAAAACTGAAGGACAAAAGACTAGGGTTTGAAGGGGAGCACAAAGGCAGAGTTTGAAGGAGAGTACAAGGGCAGAAAGCAAAAATGCGAGGAAGAGAGGGATTTAAAAAGGAACAGCAACGGTTAGATGGCTCCTAACAAGGAGGCAAAATGAGGAGATCCCGTGATCCATGCTGCACAAAAGGATGTGGAAAGTAACCAGGCACACACTACCCTAGATGTGAGAATATGTTTGGTCAAGAAGAGAGAAATGCAATGGGAAAAAGGTCATTGAAATGATGAAGATCGGAGTTAAAACTCCCAATATTACAACCCTGTGATAAGAATTTGCAAAGTAACTGGCGAATCGAGTATTCCCTTAAAGAAATTGGGCCAAACCCCATACCATAAAGGCCCATGAACCCAAAGCCATAAGCCTACCTCGTAGAAACCAAGGCCACGATTGCCAAGAAGCGCTGATGTAGATTTGGAATCCAACTGTCATTAATAGTGATTTAATGACAAAATAAACAAAAGGTAATAATCTTCCGTGCGATACTCACCCATGATATTTGCTCAATATATTAATTCCTCTCAGCATGGTATCTGCCATACAAGCAAACTTGAAGCCATAATGGTCCACAGTCAAGCAAGGATTAGGTGGATCCGGCAGTAAGGCAAACCTTACCAATTGAACACTTAGTGTATAAAAATGGAGGTCAAAGCACACACCAGAGGTAACTTACAATTTGAAAACTAAAACATTTCCATATACTAGATTTTTACTAATTTAGGCATCAGAGGTGTCCCTCATTACACCGAACTTCACTTATCTTTTTGGTTGCATGTTGTCAGAGATCTTTTGCGGGAATACGAAACACATCCTCAACATATATAATTTTTGATTGAGTTAAAATATTACATATTTTATATATCTAGAATCAATATATTTTAATTATTTTATGATATTATTATTAATTTTAAATAAAAAATAATTAATAGGTATAAATTCGAGTTATAATTTAAATTAATTAATATCATAATTTATGTTTATTTTTATAATCTTTGATTTAATTATTTAATATTTATTCATACATTCACGTCACATTTATGATGTTTCTTTTCTTTTAATTTGTTTTGAATTTTTATTGTGTCATTTTTAAGCTTTTAAATAAGCAAGATGCTTGTCGGTGAGCTGCCCCTGTGTACAATCATTGCTGAGCGGAATCACGTGCAGTGGTTACGGAAAAGGTGGAAAGTGTGTCAAGGCTCTTTTCAAATGATAGAACAATACGCTGAGAAAAGGCGCCTAGTTGGCAGATTGGTAGACCGCAAGTGGCAATGATTGCTGGCAGCGGCACATGTAAAGCACGTTAGGAAAGTTTCAAACACATGCACACGTTGATGAGCACGTGGGACCCATGTATAAAATAAAGGAAATAAAAAGTAAATGTTGTCGGTGGAGCTGAGCAACATGCTGCGGCTCAAAAGAAAAAAAACATGCGGGACCCAGCTAAAGACAAAAAGAAAAATACCACCTGCCTCTTCTACGTTTTACACGGAAAAAAAAAAAAATAATATTATTACTGTCCAATTATAACTTATCTATAACTTTTTTTGTATTTGAATTTTTTTTTTAATTTTTTATTTTACTTAATAATTAAGAAAGTGAATATTAATAAAATTATATTTTTTTTAAATTTTTTCTTAATAATTAAGAATATTAAAAAAATACTTTAAAAAAAATAAAATAAAAATAAAAAAATTTAACATACACATAAATAATAAATAAATTATAATGTGATTGGTGGTGTATGATTGTCCGGAGAAAATGAGTATCTCTTTGGCGTTTTGAAGACGGTAGCGCATGATTCGGAATCGTGCGCATGGGACATGGTCACATGGGCTGGAACCATTGATAACTGTAGGTCAAACCTCATGAGAAGGCTGTCAAATTGAACACGCCATACCTTTTATTTGTGCTCGGTCAGAATAGCACTACTCAAAAAAGTACGGAGACTGATAAGTCTACCGATTGGTGCCACCTCTTTTTTCTTAAATATTAAGAAATTAAGAAAAAAATTCAACTCAGTGCATTTATTAATGTGCAAATACTCAATAGACCATCATTTCTCTATAAGTTGATGCTAGATCCATCGTTAAAAGCTACCGTATAAATTTATTTCAAATAATTCTTAAACCTCCTTAAATATTTAAAAAATAAAAATCACCAAAACATGTGCCTTTTGATTAGGTAATCTAACTCAATTTAATTTAATTCATCTTATTTAATTATTACAATTATTTTAATTTCTAACATAAAATATAATAAATAATTCAAATTTTTTAAATTCAAATTTAATTTTTTTAAATCTTAAAATAATAATAATATTAAAAAAATAATATTTAAATTTTTATCTTAACTTAACTCACTATCCAAATTGGGTCTAGTCTCATTTTAATGTTGAGTTAAGTTAAGTTGAGATGGATTGAATTTTTTATAAATAATAATAATGAGTTGAGATGGTGGAGTAAATTTTATAAAATTTATTTAAAATAAATTTAGATAAATTTAAATATATTTATAAAAAACTAAAAAAATTATAAATCTCACCGATCAAAAATGTATTGTGTTAAAAATAAAAATAAAAAATTGTGAATGTCATTCTCAATTAAAAACAGTACTTCCCTTCACCATATAACCCAACCAGATTGGTGGGTGCATTCAATGCTGCCAGACGTGCGACACTAGTTGCTATTCCTGCCCTTCATGCCCAGCTGGAGCCACAAAAGTTGATAGACAGAAATAAAAATTTTAAAAATAAAGAAAAACTTGGGGTAAAGAATATCGAATTCGGCTTGAAATGCATTAAAGTCAAAAAAGAAAGGAAAGAGATGGAGGAATTGATCCAATTCTTTTAAATGAAAATTAAAAGTTAGTGGTAGAGAGGCCGTCTTCACATATTATGTTATATATATATATATATGCATATTATGTTACATATTGTGTCAATACAAGGTGGTCACAAATAATATCTAATAGATTTCATCAATTCTTATGCTAAAATCATTCAAGTAGGAAACATAAACTATTGTTATTATTATTGTTTAAAATCTCATTGTTTTCAAAGTTAAGAAAGAATGACTCTATTTTCAAAGCATCCCAGTTTATCCTTTTGTACAATGAGCTAGTTGTATAAATTAATATATAAATTGGGATATATTATACAAATTACATATTATCTTTGTTTTTATGACTTTATTTATCTGCCATATGCGCGCGCATATATATATATATATATATATAGTGTTAAATAGATAAGAAAGTTTAAAAACTGTTTGAAAAAAATCTTTTTAAAGTAATCTTTTTCTAATGTGTTAAATAACATAAACTTGTTTTGGTTTCTATGATTTTTATATTTCATAATTAGCTAAGTAAATGATTGAACTAAAAGCCAAAAGATTGAGAATTTCTTAGATAAAGAAATAACCAAACATCCCTTGATTTCTCAGCAAGGAAAGAGACTTTCATTTAATTGGATTTGTTGCATCTCGAACTGAATCATATGAAAATAGGAACTTAACTTTCTTTAATAAAAAAAAAAAAGAAACTTAAAAATTTGCTCAGGAAGGTATTCTCAACTTTTTTTTTTTCGGAGAAGGTATTCTCTATATATCTAATTTTGAAATATTGCTATTAGAATTTTTTATCTTATTATAGAATAATAAAATTATTTTATTAAATTTTAATGAAATACAATATAGATGATAGTACAATATATATTAATATTGATATAATATATAAGTTTTGTTACACATAAGTGTGTTAACATATCACTTATAATAGGATCTATTATAATTTTAAAAAAAAATTAAAAACACTAATAATTTTGTAGTATAGAAGTTTTTCACATCAGTTCTGAATGTAAAAAAATATAAGACTTATAAATAAATTTTCCTAATAATAAACAATCTCAAATACAAAACAAACAATACAAAATTCACATGACCTCCATTACCAATAAATTACGTTTAAATTTTAAAAATGTAAAATCTTAAATTATTTAATTTTTAAACCATGTCTTATAATAAGTATGTTGAAGAAAATTAAATACAAAATAATTAATTAATTAAAGATCCACGTCACCAGCAACATATATCTCATTATAACAGACATTTTGACAGTTGGGAAGTGGTTGCTAAGAAATAAATATATGCAGTCTGAGTAATTAATGAGCAGTGGATAAACGACACGCGCGGGAGGGTGTCTGTCTGATTATGAATTTCGTCCATCAAGTCCGTCCATATATCAGAGAGTGATTTCCTCTTCACAGTGAGATCCATAGAGCGGTTTTGGAAAACGCCGGCAGTTCCATCATTTTCCACTGCCCAGCCGGCGGGATTTGCAGTCAATCAAAGTAGCGGAAATTTTGGAAGACAAACCATCCATCTTTCCCTCGTAACGTAAGTATATTATTATATATTTATATATTATTAAAAATTAATTAATGTCTTTCGTTTTGGCATCAGTTTTCTTAATTCGTCTGCATCAATGTGTTGCAAACTTCATCTTTTAACCAGACACTGTGTATAATTAAGCAACCCGCAATACTTTTCTCGAAATTTTGTACAAACCAAAAATCGGATGAGATTGTTAAAATCTTATACGGACAATGGACTCCAAATATTTATGTATGGTTTTTTTCTTTTTAATTATTTTTTAAATATCATTAACCATTAAAAAAATTAAAATATATTAGTGGAGAGATTTCCATCTTTATATATATATATATATATATATTGTATTTTCTTTGTTATTAATTTTGGATGATGCTGTCTAAGAGTTATATATAATACTCATGAGATGGCCGCTAGCAAGGTTTTCATTTTTAAGTTTCATAGACGATCGATCTTTTTAAAAAAATGTCGAAACGAGGATCTGGTAAATTATTGCTATATATGTAAGGGTGGTGCTACTCTCACCTATGGCCGGAGCTTCCGCTAGTACCATTTCATGGGTTTTTCTTTTCTTTTTTTACATGTGTTTTTTTAGTAATTTTAAATATTTTTTAAAATTTAAATCTATATATTTTTTAAATTCATAATATCATTACAAAATATTTTCACTACAAGAATAAGGTCTTTTTCTAGCAATTTGAAATTTAACAGAAATAAAATTGCTGCAAAAGACCTTTATTTGCAACCATTTTTATTTTGATGCAAAGTTTTTTACATCAAAATTCGAAATTGATCTTTTGCAGCAATTTCCCACTTTTTACAATAGTTGCAGTTTGCTGCAATATTCAAATTAATTTGTTGATGCAATTTTTTACTTGTTGCAACAAAACAGTCACTGCAATAATCGGTACAAACCCAGAAACCCTTTTGTGGCTATTACAATTTAGTCATAAAAACGCTGCGTTTTCTTATACTCCCAATTTTCCCACAATTTTCCCACTTTTTTCCCTCCCCTCATTTTTTCCCCCCCGTACTGCCTTTCTGGGTTCTCGATCTCCCTCAATCTCTACTCTTCACGCCGGCCTCCACGTAGCTGCCACTTCACGCCACCGTCGACCCACCGTCACCGTCCACCTCCACGGTCGCTGGCCAACCCAACCAAACCCCTCTCTCGCGGCTTCTCTCTGTCCCACATATCTCCCTCTCTCTTCACCCCCGAATCATTTCTCTCTCGGGTTCCCAGCTCCACCGCCTCCTCAGCCGCCGCACCACCTCCAGCTACGAAAGGTCCATAGTCCCGATCCAAGCTCTCCGTCTCTCTCCCTGTCGATCTACTCTCCCCCACACGGATCTCGCTCAAGCCGTGCGTACAAGCCCTGCGCTGCCTTCCTCCACGGCGCAGCTCCACCGCCTCCCCTTCAATGCCGCCCAGAAACCCATTTTTGCCCATGAACCCAGAAACCCATTTTTGCCCACAAACCCAGAAACCCATTTTTGCTTAGTCGTTGATAAAGGACAGAGTTTGGGGAACGAAAAAGAACTTGTGGTTGACGGGCTACCGATGTGCAGTAGAACTTACAGCGAAAAAAATTTGTCAGTGGTTTCCAAACCTGATATATTGCAGCGGCATCTTTGCGGTACTGCAACGTTACTAATCGACCCAAAAAATTTGCTGCAGCGATTACAAATGGTACTCGTAACTGCAGTTGCAACGGCTTCCTCTGTTTTTCCCATGAGTATAAAACGATGGAAAATATCTGTTTTCCCAACGATTCACGGCATCTGCTGAATTCCAGCAGTTGCAACGAAACTAAGGCGTCCATTGTGCGACGAACCCAGAATTCTTGGTACAGGCCAGATGCTGCGTTTTATGGGGTGAATTCCGAAGAATTCAAGAGCTGGAACAGGGCATATTCTTTGTAGTGTTTTTAAATCATAAAGTAAAAATTAAATTTAAAAAAATCCCAACAGGCCAGAGCTCACAACGGAACCCCCAGTGGGAAGCATATAGCAGCATTAATGCTATATGTAAATGTGCACGTATGCACTATTTAGTTAAAAGTTTTGCAGATTAATTTTTCGATCGAGGCCGATTAATGTTAACACTACGAATGAATGCCTCACGGTGGTATTTGGACTGTCGTACAACTTTTGGATGCTCATATGTGATTTTAAAAGATAATATAATTAAAGAAAGAGGTTTAGATTTATGTGGTTGGACATCGAGTTTATATTTATAGATCTTTTGATGATGAAATTCATGTGTATATATATATATATATATGATGATGATGATGATTTTATAATATCTCGTGACCCACTTTGTATTTGTCACAACACCAACTTTATGTCTCCTTAGATCTATCATGTCACCCACTTTTGACTTTATTTTTTCCCTTGTCCTAAGTTTGCTACATTTTATCGCAACAATTACCACACAATTTTTTAAGATCGGCTTGATCCAAAAGAAGGCATAAATAACTTTTAGAAGAAAGCTAATTGCGATAAAAGAAAGTCCGTTCGAAGAGCATACTGTAAGTAATTGCTTCGTTTTGCAGCAGATTTTTCGTTTTCATTGATGTGCATGCGGTGAAGTTCAACTTCTACGGTAAGGAGGAATGAGGCTTGTGAAATGTGATGAGAACTGAGAAGTACGTATTAGTTTGCTGGATTAGACTATATGGTTTATCTCAACAGCCATGAACATTTCTGTATCATTTAAATGTTTCATTACATCATAGATTAATAGGTGGAAACCGAACCTTTCTAGACTTATTCTTCCGCAATGCTGAATATTTATACAGTTCTTCCACTTCCCTTCCCCTGTCAAACCATGACAGAAACTGCTCGTGGTGTTCTTGTCCATGATAAGAGCTGCACAATGGTTTTGGGCTTCTATATATTGTGATAAATGCATGCTTGCCTTCCTGTCTTTTCATGGCCAATCTTCCAAATAGGGCTTTTGCTTACTTTTCATAATGAATTCGATAGCCGCAGAGGTTAAACCATGGCATGTAAAGATTTCAAACTTTAGTTGTACCGATGACGAGCCTGTACGTTCTTTGCCCCTAATGAAGATACATACACTTTTTAAGCCACCAAAAAGTAAAGAGAAAGTGTTTGCTGCTATGCTTGACAAACGCTGCCAGCACATTGAGCGAACTTTTATGATCATAATCGAAGTTTTCAAGGTCGGAGTCGGAGTTCAATCTCTGGCCTTCTAGCCAATGTGCTCTAACAGTGTATCTGTAATTGGCTAGAAGATTAGAGAGATTAGACACACTGTATCTGTTATTTTCCAAATTTTCGCCTAACCTACATAATTCATAATTTAACAGATTAGGCATGGCAACAAATGTTCTTCCAAGCACAATTGTTCTTCAAGCTATTAAAGAAGATTATACGGACTGGAGTGATTGCATAAGAAACTATTTGTTGGCTCATGATCTTTGGGATATTATCGATACAACCCCGGAACCACCCAAACCAGAAAATAACGTAGAATATAAGGCATGGAGGAAGAAAAATGCTGCGGCTGTACATGCAATTCTAATATCATGTGGGAGGGAAATACTATCTCAGATCAAGGATGTTACTTTTGCCAAAACTGTTTGGGATACATTGGCTAATATGTATAAAGAACACCGACTACCAGAAGAAGCTAATCGAGTGGCAGGAATTTCATCATCAGCAGCAGGTAAGGCATCTTTTGGTTATGCAGTTTAGACTAGATAAGATGAGATCATTATATTATAATTTTTTAATATTATTGTATTATTATAATTTTTTAATATTATTGTATTATTATAATTTTTTAAAAATTGAATAAAATATTATTATATTATAATTTTTTTAATATTATTTATATTTTAAAATTTAAAAAGTTGAATAATTTATTATATTTTGTGTGAAAGTTTGAAAAAATTATAATAATTATATGAGATAAGATAGTTTGATTTTGTGTCACAAAAATATCTAACTCTTTCGTAATTTTTATTTTTTATTTATTTTTTGTTTGTAAGTGCAAATTCTTTTTCTAGCTGTCAAGCTTCGAGATAATATCGGGATAGCTCTTCATTTAAATTGAAATAAATAGTATCCATTTAATATAAAATAATGGATATTTTAATCATTTTACATCATGTCGATAATTAACTAGTGAATTAAATAATTAAAATACCATGTGTTATATATTAAATGAATATTATCTATTTCGATTGAAGTTAAGGTCTAATTTGTCCATCGTATATATGCATGTGGTACTTAAGTTAACACCACTTCCTAGCTAGGCTACAAAGTCTGACAAAGGGATTATATATATCCCAATACTTATTCAGGGAACCAAATTAGGGTCGTAGAAGCTAGATGTTTGCATAGACTTGCTAATGGACTTGTTTGCGTGGCGAAGAAATTCATTGGTTTAACTTATATCATAAAATCGATTTTATACGAGAGGTTTTTTCATTGTTTATAAACATACCCAAAACTTTCTCTATAGGCAATGTGAGATTTATTTGTCAACATCCTCTCTCATGTGCAGGTAAATATTTTTCCTAATTTTTGTCACTGGATAAGAAGTATGGGTCTCTATTCGTCCTGTGGCAGGATTTGATACCTTGAAGAAATTTATAAGTCTAATTAATCTCATAAACCAGTTTTACAAGAGAGGTTTGCTCTATTTATAAACATGCTCAAAATTTTGTCTACAGATAATGTGAAATTTATTCCTCAATATATGATTAGATCGGATTTGAATATAGATAAGCATGATTTCAACTTAAAGTCAGGTCTATGTCACAATTAAATTAAAATAAAATATTTGTAAATATATAAATTTAGCGTAGCCTATTCGAAACAAAATGCAGGACGCACTTGGGATCCACAAAAAATAATGTTTTATGGTATGCACTTTTTTTATCAAAAAAATTGTGCAAGTTTATTTTCAGAGATAAGATGAAATGAGATGAATTGAGATAAATGTTGAAAATTGAATAAAATATTGTTAGAATATTTTTTTTAATATTATTATTATTTTATGATTTGAAAAAGTTAGATTTTTTTTTTTAATTTTATGTGTGAATTTGGAAAAGTTTTAATGATTAAATTAGATGAGATAAGATGAAATGAGATGTATTGTGAGAACAAACGAGACAAGTATATAGAAAGAGTTAGATTTAATTATTTATATATTTAATACTCTTCCACACATATAGACCAAACTTAATTTTAATAAGTTAACCTAGCTAACACGTGAAATATTTAATTAATTGGGTGAAATATAGGGTTATAGGATTCAAATCCAAGATCTCTATCATGATACCATATGAAATCATCATTTGTTTAAAAAACTTAAGTTGATATAAAGAAATAGATATAATTATTTATATCCTTATCAACCTGCACACCTTAAGAATATATCTAATATTATTCTTAAATTAAATGATGATTCATCGTAGCAAGGACCAGACTGGCAAACCAGAATTAGCATTATTAAATACCACGTCTTGCAAATATATAGTTGTGATTAATATAGTTTTCCCATGCACTATGGAATCATCATGCGTCTTCAAAACTTTCATTCTCTCTTAGTAAAATGAAGTAGTACAATTACAATAATTGATTTGGAATTAATAGTAAAATTGTTGTAAAAGATTGAATTGTAGGTGTATCATTATCCTTTAATTAAATAGAAAAATTTTTATTTCATAATTCTAGCTACTTTCAAATACCAGTAGAAATGTAATTGAATATTTTCTTCTGACAATAATTCAACTGATCGACTGATTTATAGTGGCATAATGAGGATATGCCTTCGTAGGAGAAAAATTATAATTTTTTGGAAAATTTTTAATATGTTTTGTTACATTAAACTTTTAATTTTATTGGATATGTTTTTTATTTTATATTTTTAAATTAATTATATATTATATAATAATAACACAAATGAAGAGTAGATGGCATGGCTTTATAATATTAATTGCTATTCAATAATAATATAGTGATATTATTAGTTGATGATGTGGCTTCAATTATAGAGCAAAGTTTACGTTCTAAAAATTATACCGTGTATATATAGAGATATAGATACAATGGAATTGAAAACCAGCCTATTCATATTTGTTTTCTAGCTCAAGTACTGTAACAGTACTGTTGTTACAGTACAATATTTATTGCCGATGATTATGTACGTACGTAGAACATGATCAAGCTAGCATGTAACAGAATGAGATCGAGCATGTATTCCCTAATGTTCATTTCATTGATCAACATGCTTACATAGTGTCTCTATGCACATTATATAGACCCAGCAATGCAGTATGTAGTACAATAGAATAAAAGATGCAGTACAATCAAAGTTACAACTGAATCATTCTAGAATAAAAAGTAGTAACTCTAGAATCTTTTAATTTTGCTGAGGTGGCTTTTGTTGCTTCTTGTTTCCGTGAGTAGCCTCATTTTGATTTAGGTTAACACGCTCTCTCGAGTCATGTAGGGTGTAAGCACATGGAGACTCGTTTTGAGACTTGAAAATTTATCTAACACCAATGGCTTAGTAAACACATATGCAAGTTGATCTTTGCTACTGCAGAATTGGACTTGTAGAGTTTTGGCAACCACTCTATCTATTACAAAGTGAAAATTTATATCCATGTGCTTTGTGCGAGAGTGATACACAGGATTTGAAGTGAGATATGTAGCCCCTAGAGTGTTACACCACAAAATATGGGGCTTTGAAAGAGAGAAACCAAGCTCTTTTATTAAAGTTTGCAGCTAGATGAGTTCAGTGGTGGTATTGGCTAAGTATTTGTATTCGGCCTCAATGCTGGATCTTGCAACAATATGTTGCTCTCTTGAACTCCATGAAATATGATGATTACCCAGAAAAATACAGAAGCCACTAGTAGACCTTCTGTCGTCTGGATAGCCTGCCCAGTTTGCATCAGAGTATGCATGTAATGTGAAAGAGGATTGGTTTGACAAAAAAAGATCATGATTAATGGTGGACTTTAAGTAACGAATGATTCTTTTATTTGCAGTCCAATGAGTGAGTTTGGGTATAAATTGGCAGACCTTATTTACAACAAAGGATACATCAAGTCTTGTTAATGATAGGTACTGCAAACTCCCAACAGTACTTCTGAATAATGTGACATGTTTGAAGGGTGGAGAATCGAATTTTGACAACTTAGTAGAAGCTGACATGGGTGAGGAGATGAGATTGGTAGCACTCATATTGGTCTTTTTTAACAAATTTGAGATATATTTTCGTTAGCTGACAATTATACCACTTGAAAGATATTCAAGTTCCAATTCAAGAAAATACGACAATATGCTTAAATCTTTTACTGGAAGGCTTGACTAAGGGATGCGATGAGATGATCAACAGCAAGAGATGATGAAGAAGTAATGATCATATCATCAACATACACAAGAACAAACATACAAGCAGAGGTCGTGTGCATAATGAAAAAGGAAGGATCACCCTTTGATGCAGAAAAACCATAGCGAAGCAACCAATAACTGAGCTTCGAGAACCATGCTCCGTAAATGGCTTTGTTTAATTTACAAACAAAATGAGGTTTCGATTGATCAACAAACCCTTGTAATTGTTACATAAAAATTGTTGCAGAAAGCTTACCATGAAGGAAAGCATTCTGGATGTCTATTTGTCTAAGACACCAGCCACAAACAGTTGCAATAGAGAGGACTAACCAAATGGTTGAGGGCTTTACCATAGGGCTAAATGTCTCGGTATAGTCAATACCAATCTGTTGATGAAATCCCTTAGCCACAAGCCTCGCCTTTTGTCGTTCAATAGAGCCATCGGGTTTTAATTTGGTTCGAAACACCCACCTGCAGCCAATTAGGTTAGAAGCAGAGGAAGGAGAAACTAGGGTCCAGGTGTTGGTTTGGACAAGGGCTTGATATTCTCGAGACATGGCTTCTTTCCATACGGGACACTTGGAGGCAGTGGTGAAAGAAGTGGGCTCATCAGGAACCATTGTTATGGAGACATAGCAGTGCCAAGATGGATAGGGGATGGTACCATCGGTGAGTGTACCGGTTCGAGAGGAGTTGGTGAAAGAACGAGTAATTATAGGAGTTCTTGGTGGATTTAAGGCGGTGAGAGGATGAGCAGATGAAGTTTGATCAAGAACAGAGGGGGAATTAGGGATTGCTGGAGAAGAAGACAAAGGAGGAGTTTGGGAAATCGTTGGTGGCGAGGTTGTAGTAGGCATAGGATGGGCTTGAGAGAAGGAAGGATTATGAAGTGGGCTAGGCATGGGCAAAGATGAGTTAATGGGCAGTTGATTCTGTTGAGTGCTGGTAGTGGATGAAGGTTGTGCCAGAGCAAGGTTGGAGGGAATTGGGCCCAGTATAGACTAAGGAAAATGTTGAAGGATGGCAATGGGAAAAATGGGCTAAGAGATAGAGGAGCCAATGTTGGGCTTTTTGCAAGGGAAGTTTGTCTCATTAAAAATGACATCACGAGAAATGTAGAGATGATTTTTGTTTAAGTGAAGACATTTGTACCCTTTGTGAGAGGGACTTTAGACAAGAAATAAACAAGAAGTGGAATGGAAATTTAATTTGTGACAGTTGTAGGGTCGAAGATTGGGCCAACATTTACATCCAAAAGTTTTAAGGAATGTGTAATCGGGTGGTTTATGATAAACCATGAAATAAGGAGAGCGATTATTCAAAATTGGTGTAGGAAGAAGATTGATAAGATAAGTGGCGGTTTCGAAAGCGTTACCCAAAAAGAAAAAGGGAGGAAGGCTTGGGCTAGTAATATAAGCCTGATTTCAACGATGTGCTAGTACTTACGTTCTACAAGACCGTTTTGTTGATGTGTGTGTGTGTGTCGACAAGAGAGATGATAGATGAGATTTTTACAAAGTGAAAAGTTAGAGGAAGAAACTCTCCCCCTACATCAGTTTGGATTGTGATTATTTTACTGTTAAAAAATTGTTTTGCAAATGTAATGCAAGTGGTAAAAACGGAAAGGACATCAGATTTATTTTTGAGAGGATAATACCAAGTAAATCTTGTAAAGTGATTAACTATAGACAGATAATACTTGTAACCATTTCTTGAAATAAAAGGTACTGGGCCCCATACATCGGCCTACAATATTTCTAATGGCTTAACAGTGTTTGTGGAACTTAAAGAGGAAAACAGAAATTGATGGGCCTTAGCCATAGGACACTCAGGACAAACAAAAGGAAATTGACTGGGAGATTTTGACAAACAATGGGTACGCAGAACTTGAGACATAACGGCAAGAGAATGGTGGCCAAGTCTACAATGCCAGCAGTCGATGGAAGCTTTCTCACCAAGATGGACAGTTTGTCCTTCATGTAGAAATGGGTAGCATGAAATTCAAAGAAGCAAGAGTTGTCAGTACAAAATTGTAAGACAGAGACTAGATTTTTCATAATAGAAGGTACATGAAGCAAATTGTGAAGTTTGAAAGAGGAAGAATTAATATAAAAAGAAGAGTCACCGATATTGTGAATTTGAGACCTGTTCCATTTTGAACGCAAATTTTCTCGTGCCCACTGTATGGTTCAGATGAGACATTAATTAAGGTGAGAGAGGTTATGGGTTATGTGGTGATTGTCTGCAGTATCAGGGTACCAAGAGGGATCAGTGATGGCAGATGGGGAGGTATAGTTGGCTGAAAAAGATTTGGGTCGGTCATATTGGTAGGCATGGTCAAAATGAAAATGGCATTGTAATGCAATATGGCCAGGCTTGTTACAAATTTGGCAAGTGGGTCTCGTAGAACTGGGGTTATTTTGATAGGAAGGATCGCAGTTGGGTGAGTTACGTCCTCTCTTTGAGGAATATCTGCCTTGGCCATGACCATTTCTGCCACCTCGATAAAATCCTTTACCTCTGTTGTCTTTGGAGTTATTGGTAGTGAGATTGGCTGATGGCTCAAAGGGAGAGGGTGGTGGGTTACAAGAGTTATGAGATAATCTGTTTTCATGGATAAGAAGGAGGTGGTAAAGTTCTTGGGAGTGAATGGGTTCGGAACGGGTAGTAATAGAGGTGATGAAAGATTCATAGGTTGGTCTAAGTCCATTGAGCAGGTAAGTTATGTATTCTTTGTCGAAGAGGGGTGTTCTAGTGGCTGCAAGTGTGTCCGAAAGCAATTTCACCTTGCTGAGGTAATCAGTAATCGATTGATCTCCTCTAGCCAGGTTGGTGAGCTAAAACCTTATTTGGAACTCCTTTGCCTAAGAGTGAGAGCTATACATGGACTCAAGGGCTGTCCACAGCTCTCGTGAAGTTCTTGCATATATGACATGAGCAACAATAGATTCAGTTATAGACAAAAAAAGAATGCTCAGTATGATTAGTTGGTCGTTTTCTACCATGATAGGAAGTCAGGATTTATTTTGGGGTTGGAATTGCTTTCAGTAGGTAGCAATTTGGGTGGAGGTCTTTGGGTTTCATCAACAAAAGAGAACAGATCTTGTCCTTGAAGATAGGCTATGGGTTGAACTTTCCACAGCATATAATTATCGATATTTAACTTGACAATTACTAAATGAGAGAAAGAAGATGAAAGAGAGGTAGGTGGTGATGAGGAAGAGGGCGTTGCCATGGTGAAGGATTAGAGAGACTGCTAGTCTAGCAGCTCTGATACCATAACAGAATGAGAGCAATGTATTTCCTAAATATTCATTTCATTGATCAACATGCTTACATAGTAAGCCTGTGCAAAAAAAGCCCTGGGCCGATCCGTCCGCATGATCCGAAAATGGTCGACCCGATTTTTGTTGGGTTCATCGGATCAAGTTAAATAACAGATTGACTACACCTATATTCGATCGAAACCGAAGAAATCGAACACTTTTTGAATCAAACTGTTCTCCTCAAAACCCTAGCTTCATCGCCGTTCTCCTGCTATCCAACCTTCTCGTGTCAATCCAAATCTTAGATGTCACTTCCCCTTCTCAAATCTTGAAAGAAGAAAAGCCCCAACATGTGGTTGGCAAATCCAACCTGCTCTTCTGCTATGCTCGACGAGCTCAAGAGCATGTTTTCTACAAAGGGAGGGCTCCTAAAGGAGATTAGAGGAAAATATTCAGTATAAAATCGCCCCAAAACAGCCAAGGTAAAATTTTCTTGTTCTATTTTCCTCTTTTCTACTAATAAAAAAAAAAAAAATTCCTCTATTTTTCCCTATTTATTTGGATTCTCTTTTATCTTCAAGAACAAGTGGGTTATATGAGGTTTGGTTCTTACTGTGATGCTGTCTTGCACCTCGTTCATTTCTTGCTCATTTCCTATTTCTTGTTTCTGTTTCTATTCATTTCTTGCATCTTGTTCTTTCTTCACCATTGCCGTTGATGACATGGGACCAAGGACCAAATGGTCGATACGGGCGAAACAGCAGTGGTTGGACTAGAGGGTGTGGGTCGAGACTCGGTTGATTTGGGAGTGGGTTGACTCGATGCAGCACTGGTTGGATCCGATGAAGAAGACGAGTTTACCATTTTCAGTTTTTTTTTTTTTTTCAATAATAATATCAGGCGGGTCATACGGGTTCGACCCGATTTTGTTTTGGCGGATCGGTTTGGATCGGGTTGTTGGTTTGATATGGATGATTCGGGTTGGGTCGGTCACAAACCCGGCTTAATCAGCTCGGGTTGCAGGCCTATTACATAGTGCCTCTGTGCACATTATATAGACCCAGCAATGTAGTATGCAGTACAATAGGACGAAAGATGCAGTACAATAAAAGTTGTTACAACTGTATCATTCTAGAATAAAAAGTAGTGACTCTGGAATCTTCTAATTTTGCTGAGGTGGCTTTTGCTGCTTCTTGTTTCTGTGAGTAACCTCATCTTGGTTTAGGTTAATAGCATGCACGTAACTAGTTAGGGGGTAAATGAAAGTAAGCAATTAATGGATAGTCAAGCCTTGTTCATTAATTAATTTACATTTGAAAAAAAATTAGGCTTAAGCGTATTATAGAGTAGCATTTTATGTACTTCATGATCAACAACTCATTTATTATTCGAGTGATTTGTGCTTGTTCACGAGCTCGATCCTTATCTTAACAAAACAGGTGATTTATATTATATTTATAACTTTATCTACAGATCTTAGCAAACAAATTTTAAGGTTTTTTAGATGTGTGCCTATATAACTGAGAAGATAAACATTCCCTCAAGGTTTTGCTGGGACTTTAGTAACTCCAAGTGGGACAGGTAAACATATAAAGTGGATCATACAATATTTATTGTTTCATACGAGCAACAATATATGATGTATAGTCTATTTTATATATTTCTCTCTCTCCTGCTTAATAAGTTATTCAAGTTTGGGCAAATTTTAGAAGAATTTTTTTCCTAGTTTAAATTTATATATATATATATATATATACACACACACATATTAATAATTATACTCATAAGAGTTTACATAATATATATACGAGGGATCTTACTCATCATACCATACTACATATTTTACATATTTTAATATTATCTTTTATTTTGTTTTATTCTTGTTAAACTAATTGAATTGTTCTATTTATCATCTATACATCACATATTTGTTATAGGAAAAATGAAAAAAATAAAAAATAAGATAGGTATGGCATGTTGTGTATGGGAATGATAAGTAGAATTATTCTATACATAATATTAGAAACCTGTTTTCCTCTATTTTTTATAACTACTTAAGATTTCATAATTATGAAGTTAGAGATAATATTATAAAAATTGTAAATATAAAATGATTTGAGTTCTATACGAGTACTTGAACCTAGTTTTATATATATGTATTGTGTTATTTAGTAATCAATTATAGTTTTGTATTAATGAGTTATTTAATAAACAAATTGAGTTAAACTCAAATTTATCCACGCTGATCTTGAACTACTTGTTGAGAATTAATCTTGTCTATTAACAGCCTTACTATTGAAACCGTTAACTGATTACAAGGCATGCATCTTGTCCGTCCTATTTGAATATGAATCCTCAAAATTTAAGATCAACATAGAAGATGATCACTGATCTGTACTTGGCATGTAGATATCAGAATGGTAATTTTGTCCCTAGTTTATTTCATTCGTAAGAACAATTAAGAAAAACATGGCAGGGAGTTTCCAGAGGCGCAAAATCCAGAACCCTGGCTTTACCGAGTATGCGATCTTGTACGAGGCTGTGCGAGAGGGTCAATGGGACGATGCACGTGATTTCATTCTAAAGCGTGGCGGCAATTCCCTGACCGCAAAAATCACACCATTGGGCCAGACGGCTCTTCACGTTGCTGTTGTTTTTCAACAGGTCGATATAGTGGAGAGGTTGGTGGAGATGATGTCGCCAGAAGACTTGGAAATACAAGATGATGAAGGTCTGACAGCTCTGGCTCAGACAGCAATTCGAGGTTCCCTGCGGATGGCCAGATGCATGATAGATGGGAACCCAAATCGTTTGATTACCATCGGAAATAATTGGGGATTAAATATTCCAGTAGTTCTGGCTCTTCGCTTTGAGAGAAGACAATTGGCTCACTTTCTCTATCATCACACTCCGTTGGAAGCGTTACTGCCCGAGGAAGGCTCCAATGGTGCTACAGTTGTAACCAAAGCTATAAATACTGGAAATTTTGGTAAGAAGTCATCGCCTAACCATTCAAACTAGCCGTTAATAATTCCTGTTATTTGATTCGTTCGCAATATATTATATATATATATATATATATAATTCTTCCTTTTCGGGGGCATTGTATTTTGTTTGCTTGTATATGGTGCAACACAAAGATATCGCTTTGGATTTAATTCGGAAATGTCCAAGTTTGTCAACTTCTCTAGACGCAGACAACATCTCCCCCATGTCCCTTTTGGCTGGTATGAGTTACGTATTCCCGAGTGGTAATCGGCAACCGTTTTGGACACGATGCATCTACTCCTGTAAGTACCACTTATGCATAAATTGCATTTAGCATCATCCAATATTAATGGATTGCCACACAAAAGAGTCACTTAGCTTGACACCACACATCTGACTTTTACTTTTCTTTTATTAATTATAGGCCAGCTAGCTTGTAGCTAGATAATACGGTTTTAACTTTTAACAACTTTAATTAACGAATCCCTTTGTTATTTATATTTCACCGGTTGGAGATTATAAATCCCTCAAACACGTAAGAGTCATCCCAAATTCTTCGTTTTTTTATTTATTTATTTTTTGTTACAAGTATTAATTAATCCCTCAGCTAGATAAGAATGTTAAGTTAAATTGGATGATATAACCTCATTTAACAGAGTATATAATATAAATAATCTCTATATATTATCACTCGATCTAGTATTTATACAGCCATAGATTATTCTTGTAAACTTATATATGCTTCAAAATCATGATCACAGCTTGCATGTCACTCGATAGTTATTGGCTTTTTATTTTTTATTTTTTATTTTTTATTGTTGGGGGGCGGAGCAGGTATTCACATTGATAAGTCGACTGTGAGCATTGATTATGAAGCCAGTCCGAACATTGAAAACGATGGAGAAGAAACTAGCGGACCAAGTACGTTGTTGCCTAAACTTTCTTCTCCTAATGTACAGTACTGTTTGGACTTTGGCGGGTAATTAACAAAGTGAACCATATATATCAATTTAGGGCGATGTGTGTCCTAAAATCAAAACAAGGGAGGCATGATGAATCCATTTTGCACCAACAAAAAAGTAATGGAAGCCGATTTTTCATTTTGCAGATTAAATACGACATAGTTTGACATGAAGAAAAAAAATTATTATTATTATTATTTTAACGAAAGTCTTCAAAATAAACTTTCTACCCACCATGAATTGTTGTTCATGCGTATATAGGTCTAGCTTGATCGAGTTAATAGATATAGTGCAATTATTTTTAATATTACAGCACTAAAAAGTTTTTGTTTAATTCATTGCCATTTTATATTTTAGGATTTCATCTCTTCCTATATGGTTATATAATTATGAATATTTATATATTCATTTACTTTAAATATTTTTTTATCTTGATATTTGACAATAATTTTTGGGAATTTGGTTCTCCCAAATTCACCCCACACGATCTACTATTTGTAGGAATAACAAGAAAAATAGAGAAATAATAACAATACAAGATTTTACATGGAAACTCATAAATCGGAAAAAAAGTACTAGACCCAGAGAAGAAAATCTACTATAAAAAATTTATTATAATCACATAATTTCTCTCCTCACCTCAAACACACCCACAAAACTTTCCCATCTTCAAAACTTTAACTCATACCTCTTCCCAGTTTACAAAAATGAACAACAGATGAATTTAACTAAAGTAAAAAATTAGTAGTTAAGCATTTAACTAATGCACTTGACCAATGAAGATTAGCCTCCTTTTATAGGCCTTGAGGCCTTACTCTTCCTTCACTCTCAACCCATGTGGGACAAAAAGAAGTAAACCCCAATAATCTCCACCTTGCGACTTTGGCTGATCTTACAGCCACACTCCACTTTAATGAAGATCTTCATAACTTCCGCTATCATGCTCCATCATAAAAAGCATACCCACTCAGAATAAACAAATTCCAAGCATTTCACTTCAGTTCATATCGAAAACAACCTTGCTAAAAATCATAGTATAACTTCAACTTTTGGCTTACCTAGAAATTCAGTAGTCATCAATATGAATTTCCACCACACACCCTGCATTAATGACAAACCAATGCCTGTCTGCAAACTTGTGGACCCACTAACATTAACACATATTCTATCATGACAACTTTGAGAATTAGCAGTATGCCATAAGGATATACATGTCTATTTTTTCATGGAGAGAGACACAACGTTAGCATTAATACCAGTATCTCTATTTAGTTATGACTTGGAGCCACTTACCGAATCTACTCATGCTATTAGCCATTTCCCAAGTCAAGTATCACTGCTGACTTTAGGGGTTGGTTTGGCGTTGGTGTGCCCTTCAACGCCTTATGTATATTGCCACAAGCCAAAATTGATTCTCCCATCAAATTTCTTCATTTCAAATCTAATAGGATTTGAAGTCCTACTTCCTGACATTTTCTTGATGAATTTTACCGTAGAAATGAATAATACCTTACTAATTAAGTTCCCAGGAAAGATTGGAGGGTCACAATGGACAACTTAAAATTTCTAATCTCCTAGACAGAACCTCCTTAGACAGTACATATCCACACGACCACACTAAAGCTCCACCCCTACCAAAAGGACCTAACCTGGCTCTAATACTATTTGTTGGAAATTTGGTCCTCTCAAATTCACCCACAGGATCAATCTTTTGCAAAAATAACAAGAAAAATAGAGAAATAATAACAACATAAGATTTTACATAGAAACTCCTAAACCCGAGAAAAACCACCAGATCTAGAGAAGAAAATCCATTATGTGAAAATTGTTATAATCACACAATTTCTCCACTTGCAAAACTTTAACTCGCACCTCTTCTCACTTTACAAAAATAGACAACAGAAGAATTTAACTAGAGTTAAAAGTTAGCAACAAAACATTTGACTGGTGCACTTTATCAAAGAGGATTAGCCTCCTTTTATAGGCCTCGGGGCCTTGTTCTTCCTTCACTCCCAACCCATGTGGGACAAAAAGGAACAAACCCCAACAATAATGATACATACAAGTACAAAAATAATACTTTCTTAGAATTGGATTCGAATTAGACTGAAACAAGAATTTTCGGTGCGTCGCTCTAACCACCTATCTGAACCGTTTTCCTAAACTATATATATATTTTTTCAATCTTATTGCGCCACATGCACCTAATTACCACTTGACCAGTAAAGCTAACAGCCTAGCAGGATGACTCGAAGTACTAAAGCTTTATCGAGAAAGTTTTTTCATATGTAGATCACTGATCAGGTTAATGCATATTCATCCTGGTACGTACAATTACAAGTACTTGAAAAATCCATATATATATAGGGCCGGGATAGCTGGCTAACCTCCCCAACATCAACTTGTGGTTAGCAGTACTCTCACAGAAGTAATGGACAAAAGTTTTCGCGAACGTCTTATTTTTCTTTAATTGGTAACTTTCAAAATTAAGGAAGTATTTAATCTTGTAATCAACTAATTAAGTTAACTGATCAGGAATCTAATTTTATCATTTACTTAATTTTCTTTTTAGCATACCAAGTAATGAATGGTGTTGATTAGTTGGATTATTTGTTAATCGGGACGATATGGATAGGTTTAGTTTTCAGATTTATGACCGATGACAAAATGAAGTAAAAAAAAATATTGGAACTACGTAGAGATCTAAGAGATTAACTACTACACTAGTTGCATATATCGCTACAATGACGAAATGAAAATTAATGTAGTTCTTATAATTTTGAGGGTACGGAATCTGCATCGTACCATATATATTTTAGATCATGATCATGCTGACAAGTTAATGTTAGATTTAGCATATTCTACAGGGATATAATTCATTTTTACCTGCAAAACAAGAGATTTTAGTTATGCAAATATGCTCAAACTTATGTACGTACACTGCATTCATTATATACGCCAATTTATTTTCTCTTTTCTATAATGATTTTATAATGTCTTAAGCGTGAAAAGTAAATTATTATTTACTTTACAGTGTCAATTATACCACCGGGCCAACCAGATACAATTACAAGACTCCTAACCGGCCTCTTGGGTACGTACGTATATTAATTCCATTCCATTAATATGATTTCTGAAACTTTTTTATTCTTCTTTATGTTTTGTCTTCTAGCTATTTATAATATTTTCATCCAGTTAAATTGACGATGTTTCTGACCTTCGGTATTGTCAAAGGATTTAAGCATCTATATGAAATTAAGTTTCTCCACCTCCAATCCCAACAACTTCTGCATAATATGTTCTTCGAGTATAAGGAGCTTAACAAACCGTTCCTTGCCCAACTCGGGGCAGAAAGTGGCCTTTCGCAAGCGATCTTCAGTGCTATTAGGGCAGGCATCTTTGAGTTTGTTTATCTTGTAATGAAAGAAAATCCAGAGCTTTTGTCGATCCGTGATAGTGAAAGAAGAAACATATTTATGTCTGCCGTCCAACATCGACGACCTGAAATCTTTCGCCTTATATACGGGTTGGGACCGAAAGAGATCAAAATAATAATATCAGCTCGAGATAACTTCAGCAACAACATATTACATATAGCAGGGATGTTAACAGCTTCCACTCCACTTGATTACATAAGAGGTGCAGCTTTACAGATGCAAAGAGAATTACAATGGTTTAAGGTCAGTTCTCCGACTTTATATTTCTTGGGTACCGGTATACTTTAATTCATTAATTAGCCTATTTAGATTTCTTTACTCTTTCCATTATAAACTATTTTTTAAAATAATAATAAAAAAACGATATCTCTATTTTATTGATTTATAAGCCCACACTTATGGTGGATGAATACCTCATACAAAGAAGAGGAAAGCGTTATAGAATGAGTACTCAGCAATAGGCTCCTAAAATTTAATAAGTCCAAACTAAATACATTCAAACCAAGATTTCAAAGTGTTAAATATTAATGACAAAACGAGAGAATATCTTCACGTTCCATCGAGAAAAGACCAATCATATGCTTAGGAATAATCTCAATGAGAGAAGAGAAACTGACCGTATTCAGCCAAGGCATTACCTTCTCTATAGACATGCATGAAAGATACTAAAAGGGAAAAATAGTTTAAACTGAAGAATATCATCCCAAATGTTAGAATAAGACCAAGGGGGAGGGCAACTATTATTTAGCCAATTAACAATAAGAAGAGAATTAGTCTCCATATCAAGGTTAGTAGTGCTAAGTTGATAACATAAAGTAAGACTCATCTTCAAATCCAACAATTCAGCAAAAATATTAGTAACAACTCTCAAAAATGAACAAAACCCAGCAATAAAATTCTTTAAAGAACCATCGTAGGAATGTAAAACTCTCCACAATAAGAAACGCCATCAGTATTCATCTTAAGAGAGCCAAAATGAGGGGATCCATTTGACCAAAAAAATGCCTTTTAGACCTAACAGTGAGAACAGGAGGGAATATGTAGAGAGTCCAAGGTAGACATATTAAATCTAGATGCAAGCAGTTTAGGTTTGAAAATAGGGTTAAGATATCTCAACCAAGTTTTAACTTTGTGAACAATAGAATTAAGAGCTAACTTAATTGGATATTCTCAAAAAGGGCTTTATTCCTGGCAAGCCAAATCTCCTAACAAATGAGGATGGGTAAAAGAGAAGCAGTCAAGTGCAATTGATCAGAGCCCTAAAACGTAAACCACCATAACGGATAGCTCTAGTTTTCCAATTATAAGAGGAAGGAGGAGTGTAGCCAAAAATTCAATATAAGTAATGCCAAACTGTGCCACTGACGGTATAATCGAAAAAGAGATGATTAGCACTTTCCTTAGAGCCAACAACACAACAATTGCACTTAATTAGAAGCTATAGAGATTCCACACATCTGAATCTTGTCATCAAGAGGGGTACCATTAAGCCAAAGTTTCCAAATAAAAATGGAGATTTTCACAGGCAAAAGCAAAAGGAAAAGTGGGGGAATGGTCTCTAAGTAAGTTCTATGCTGAATTAGTGGAAAAGTGACCATCCAAGAATTGCTTCCAAATTCTAATATTATAACCATATTTGAGAGTAATGGGAAATTTTCTAAGCTCCTGGAAGAGAGAGATCCCCAAGCCTAGAAACTTAATCCCAAATCCAACCTGAAGAGGAACATACACCCTTTAATTGCAGGGTGGGAATAAAAACACGGGAGCCTTTATGGGAGAGAACCAATAGAGACCAGTTATCATGTCAAAAACTTAAGGCTCTCCTTCACGGATTTTCTATTAGCTCTCTTTGGAATGACATGCATGAATTTACAAATATTTTTCCGGGAGCTAGAATGACAAGGTCTAGCCTTGATGTGGTTAAGAGAATGTGCATTTTGCACATATATATGATATAAGAAACTAGCTCAAATGGAATCAGACCTCAGAAAATCCCAAGCAAGTTTACTATGAAGAGCTTTTAGAGTATCATGTAAATTTTGAATACCCAAATCACCTTCAGAAGATGGGCGGAGAATATGAGTCCAAGATGCCCAATGTTTCTTAGAATGACCATCAACTTCCCTCCGGAAAAAATTAGTAAAAGGTTTATGAATGGAATTGATCACTTTTTTTTGGAGGGTTAAAGACCGAGAGAATATGGCTAGGAATAGAAGAAAGCACAAATTTGAGTAAAGTGAGTTTACCCTAAGAGGACAAAAGGCGCCTTTTCCAACCGGCAACTTTCTTATTAATTTTGGAAATGATGGAATCATAAGCAAATATAAGAATTTTGCAATAAGACAAGGGAGCTCCAAGGTATGTGGGGGGAAACTTGCCTTCTCTAAAGCCAGTAGTGGCCTCAATGATGTGCTTTCTGGCATGGGACACATTCTTATGCAATATGAACACACTTCTAGAAGGTTTTCATGTCTTCCAAGATATAGCCTCATAATGATTAATAAACTCCATAAGAGTGTGAAGGCTATTCTTGGAACCATTAGTGAAAATTAAAAGATTATTGAAAAATAGAATGTGAGAGATATAGGTACGATCACAAGGAATGGCATAAGGAGTTGTATGGCTAACCTCCATGATATGGTTGAGACCTCTACTTAAAAGCTCTTCACTAAGAATGAAGAGCAGAGGGATAAGGAACCGCCTTAGTGAAGGCCCCCATTGTAAGTAAAATATTGTGAGTACCATTAAGACACATAGAAAAGGTAGGATTACTGAAGCAATGCTGAATTAACAAAATCACATCTCTGCTAAACTTTGGTCATGTCAACCTTAAGGAGGACATTGTTACCCCTAACTTGCCTCAAAAGGTTGTGAGTCAGTCCATGAGTCATGAAAATGCAATTAGAAATGGTACATCCTGCAACAAATGCATTCAAAAAGGCTGAGATATGCCTAAACAAAGGCCAAAATCTTGGAAATTATTTTTTAAGAGATTGGGCACAAGCATATATTGGTCTCAAATTAGATATAGAAGAGGGTTAGTCAATTTTGGAAATCAAAGTGATGAAGGAGTGCTTAAAAGGGGGTGGAAGAGTACCCCTATGAAAAAAAAAAAATCAATAATAGCCTCATAAAGATCAAGGTGAATAATAGATCAACAAGCCAAATAAAACGAAGACAAGAAACCGTTCGAACTTGGGGGTGAGTCCATGGGGATGCTAGAAACAACTTGCTTAACTTCCTCCAATGAGTTGGGGGTTAAGCAAAGGTTGGGGGTTAAGCAAAGGTTGGGGGTTAAGCAAAGGTAGGGGGTTAACTAAGACGCCATTCTCGGTATCCGAGAAAAGGTTGGGAATGAAGTCAAGCAAAGGAGAGGCATCATGAACAAGCTCGACTATTAGTTGGGCTCAGAAGTACTCCATAGCTGCGTTATGATAAAGAAGTGTTAATTCGGAGGAAGAAGAACCATAAGGAAGAGTGAGAGAAGTGATAAAAGCTTGTTGTAGCATGTGGCTCATATTGAGTGGAATACGTATACAAAGAAAGCAGGCAGATGCTGCCATTCCGGTATGGTACGGAGGTATTTCAAGAATTTTCTAATACCTCTGTATGGCTAGGATTAGTTTAAATAAATATGATGTAACCCTACTTTTTCGATAGTGAATTTTAGCTGCCACTCGCTCTTGTGGATGTAGGTATACTGCTGAATCACGTTAAATTTGTGTGTTTTTCTTGCTTTCTTTCTCTTTGATTTTTCATTCTATTCATCATAATTGCCACACGTTAAATCTGTGTGGATGTTTGAAGAGCTCAGGTCATGATGTCTGGGATCTCTTCTGTGAAGTTCAACATGGTCAAGTTCGTTGGACCTGAAAATTTTGGATTATGGCAGAGGAGGGTCAAGGATTTGTCAGTATAGTAGGGCATGGTGAAGGCATTATACAAAAAGCAACTAGAAGGCATGGATGACATAGATTGAAAGGAACTGGAAGCAAAGGCTGTGGCAACTATCAGGCTTTGTCTGGCTGATGACGCTATGTATCATGTCATGGTTGAGGAATCACCGGCAGCAATTTGGTTGAAATTGGAAAGTTGGTATTTGTCCAAGTCATTGATGAACAAGCTTTATCTTAAGAAGAAATTGTATGGTCTTAAGACGATCGAGGGTTCAGATCTGAACCAGCATATCGATGTGTTCAATCAGATTATTGGTGATTTGAAGCGAGTTGATGTGAATTTCGAAGACAAAGACAAGGTGTTGATGTTACTGAATTCCCTACCTACTTCTCCTACGTACGAAAATTTGGTTATAACTCTGATGTGGGGGAAAAAACCTTTTGAATTGGATGAGATTACAAGTGCTCAATTAGGTTTTCATCAGAGGAAGAAAGTCAATGATGAGAATTCACAAGGTGAAGGGCTTGTGGTGAGGGGTAACAATGAATGTGGGAGAAACAAGTCCCGGAGCGGATTGAGTAACAATAAAGCTCAGTCTAAATCCAGGAAGAGAAAGGACATACAATGTTTTAAGTGCGGGAAAAATGGGCATATAAAATAAGATTGTCCAGAGAAAAAGAAGGGGAATACATAGAATAAAAAGGGTCCATCAAACTCTACGAATGTAGTGTAAGAAGAAGACTCAGAGAGCGGTGGTGGGGATATGCTTTCTATTTTATCCAGTTCAGATCATCTCCCAAATTCTTGGATTCTGGATTCAACATGCTCTTATCACATGACAACCAATAAAGATTGGTTTTACACCTACAGGTTCGTAAATTCTGGTTCTATTCTAATGGGTAATGATGCATCATACAAAGTTGTTGGAATAGGAAATATTAGAATTAAAATGTTTAATGATGTTATTAGAACATTGTGTGATGTTAGACATATACCAGATCTAAGGAAGAATCTGATTTCATTGGGCACTTTAAATTGTAATGGGTATAGTTATAAGTATGCAAGTGGAGTAATGAAGGTGAGTAAAGGTGTCTTAACAGTGATGAAGGGGCATAAACTATCTGGAAATATTTATACACTGCAAGGTACCATAGTTGTAGGTAGAGTTGTAGCTGCAGAGTCTGAGTTAGATTGTACAATCTTGTGGCATATGCGGTTAAGTCATATGGGTAAGCTTGGGATGATGGAGCTTCATAAGAGAAATCTATTGAAGGGTGTCAAAACATACAAGCTTGATTTCTACAGGTATGTTCTTGGAAAACAGAATAGGGTACAGTTCAAGATAGGCATACACAAGACAGAGGGAATTCTTGACTATATTTATACAGCTGTTTGGGGGGCAGTAAGGGTAGCGTCATGAGGGGGACATATGTATTTCATGAGTTTTATTGATGACTACTCTCAAAAGGTATGGGTGTACTTCATACAGCACAAGTCAGAAACGTTTGTCAAGTTCAAGTTGTGGAAAGCTGAAGTAGAAAACCAGACAGGGATGAAGATCAAATGCTTCAGGTCTGATAATGGTATTGAGTACACAGATTCAACATTCATGGAGTTGTGTTAGTAGCATGGGATAAAAAGACACTTCACAATATGCAAGACACCACAACAGAACAATGTAGTGGAAATGATGAACATAATAATAGCTGAAAGAGTTCGGTGTCTCAGATTGAATGCAGGACTTGCAAAGAACTTCAAGGCAGAAGTAGTGAAAATGGCATGTTTCTTAATTAATAGATCACCTAGGGAAAGCATTAGATGAGAAAGTAGCAAATGAGGTGTGGATAGGCAATGCGGTAGACTACTCTGGTTTGAGAGTGTTTGGACGTCCAGCCTACGTGCATGTTTCTAGTGATGAGAGATTGAAGCTTGATGCGAAGTCCAGACAATTTATCTTTCTGGAGTATTAGAAAGGGGTAAAAGACTTCAAGCTCTAGGATTTGAAGGCAAACAAGGTGGTGATCAGTAGAGACGTGGTTTTTGATGAGAAAGCCATGTTGTAGCGTACTAAGGAAGAAGAGAAACATATACCAGAAATTGTAGCAACAATGAGCATGTGGTGCAGGTGGAGCTAGAGAACCATGGTAGAGATAACAATGTTCAGAATGCAGAGAATTCTAGCTCAAGAGATCAGCAACATCACACTATTGCTACAGATAGGCCTATACACACTATCAGGCCACCTACCAGGTATGGTTTTGAAGATTTGGTTTCTTATGCACTCATTACTAGTAGCAAGGATCCTACTACTTTTCAAGAGGCAGTACACAGCCCGGAGAAAGTAGATGGATGGGTGCTATGGTGGAGAAGATGGAGTCTCTACATAAGAACCAGACAAGGGAGTTAGTGGAGCTTCCAGAGGCGAAGAGAGTGATAAGATGCAAATAGGTGTATAAGAAGAAAGAAGCAATATCAAAAAAAGAGGGAGAAAAGTTCAAGGCTCATCTTGTAGCAAAGAGTTCTCATAGAGGAAAGGGGTTGACTATGATGAGATATTTTCTCCTGTGGTCAGACACACTTCCATTAGGGTAGTATTGGGTTTGATAGTGCATTTTGATATGCAATTAGAGCAGATGGATGTAAAGATAGATTTTCTTTATTGATTTGGAGGAATAGATTTACATGGTATAGCCAGAAGGGTTCAGTTAGCCTGAATAGGAACACTTGGTCTGTAAATTGAAGAAATCACTTTATGGGCTAAAGTAGTCTTCGAGGTAGTGGTACAAGCGATTTGACTCCTACATGATCCGGATTGGCTATAGGAGATGTGAGTATGATTTTTGTGTTTATGTGAAAAGCCTTGATGATGATTCATTTATTTTTCTATTACTTTATGTGGATGATATATTGATTGCTGCGAAGAGTATGAGTGAGGTCAACAAGTTGAAGACTTTGTTGAGTCAAGAATTTGACATAAAGGATTTGGGTGTTGCCAAGAAGATTTATGGAATGGAGATTTGCAAGGACAGAGCTTCCAGGAGATTATGGTTATCTCAGCATGGCTATGTTGAGAGGGTGTTAGAGAGGTTTAGCATGGATAATGCAAAACCAGTGAGTACACCTTTGACAAATCACTTTAGATTGTCTACCGCTCAGTGCCCAAAGATAGATATTGAAGTTTAAGACATGTCAAAGGTTCCATATACCAGTGCAGTGGGGTGCTTGATGTATGCTATGATTTGTACAAGACCAAATTTGGCACAAGCTGTCAGTGTGGTGAGCAAATTTCTATCAAATCCAAGATGACAACATTGGGATACAATCAAGTGGATTTTCAGATACTTGAGGGGTACTTAGACTATGGCATCATGTTTGGCAGACAACAAGGTGATCCTTCAATTGTGGGATATGTGGATGCAAACTATGCAGGGGACTTGGATGATAGGTGGTCGACCACAGGTTATGTATTCACTCATGTTGGAGGTCCGTAGTTCAATCTCTATTTGCACTATCTACTACTGAGTTAGAGTATATGATAGTGGTTAAGGTTGCCAAGGAAGCATTGTGGCTTACAAGGTTGGTCAAGAAGCTGAGTGTTCAACAAGGTGGAGTTCAGTTGCATTGTGATAGTCAAAGTGCCATTTATTTGTCAAAGAATCAGGTGTATCATGCAAGGACCAAGCACATAGATGTGAGGTTTCACAGGATCAGGGAATTGGTTTCTTTTGGTGAATTTTTGTTTGAGAAAGTTCACACTTCTGAGAATGCAGCAGACATGTTGATAAAGCCTATTACCACAGATAAGTTCAAGCATTGCTTGGACTTGATTAATGTCTCTAGGTGCTAGATGCGAGATGTCCCAACCTATTGTCCTAGGTGGAGTTCCAGGTTATGTTTTTCTTTATTCTCCTAAGAGGTGGATATTCACCAAGGTGGAGATTTTTATAGTATGTGGCTCATATTGAGTAGAACACGTATATAGAGAAAGTAGGTAGATGTCGTCGTTTTGGTTCGATACAGGGGTATTTCAGAAATTTTCTAATATCTTGTATGGCTAGGGTGAGTCTAATTGCATATGATGTAACCCTACTTTTTCAATAGTGAATTTTAGCCGCCGCTCGCTCCTGTGGATGTAGGCCTAACCACATTAAATCTGTGTGTTTTTCTTGCTTTCTCTCTATTTGATTTTCCATACTATTCATCATAATTGCCATACGTTTCACAACAAAACTTTTCTCCTCTTATGGGCAACTATTTGATGGAAAATTTTAGTACTTTCATCACCCTCTACTAACTATTGAATTCTTGACTTTTGTTTATAAGAACACTTCTTCTTGGAGCAAAATGTTTCATATTCTTTTTCAATATTTTGCAAAATATTTTGATCCGAGTTGAAAAGAATTTCAAAAACCTAAATTTTGTCACATAAATCAACTAGCTTTTAGAATATGTTACAAAAGCAAAATCAATCTTTTAAAGCAATTTTCAGGTGCTTAAGTTTGAAATTGAGTTTGTTAAGGCCACTATGATGGCAAGGTTCACTCCAATTAAAAGACAAAAGTCAAGGAGATAAGGGCATTTGGTCAACATCCTTTGGAACTTAAAAGAGGAGGGCTCAAATTTGGAGGCATAATTGTTCTCAATTAATAGGTGGAGTAGTCGGAGTGGTTTTTCTCAAGATGGCAGTGTGGATAACCTGAGGGAATTGAAGGCCAAAGGGGCCAAAGATAGCTAGTTAACAAACGCACGGTCAAGTTGCTCCAAGGCGTAAGTGTCATCTCTCTTACAAGACCAAGTGAACTTAGAACCCCAGAAAGGAATATCATAATGGGAGTTATTATTAATAAAATTAATGAAATCTGATTTAGCAGAGTAAGGAATAGGAGCGCCAACAAGCTTTTTATCATCAAACTTAATAATATTGAAGACCCCTCCCACTAACCAAGGGCTAGCAGAAGGTTTCAAAGTCACAAGGGAATCCCAAGAAGACCTTCGAAGTAGGTAATTACACTTCACATACACAATAGAGAAAATAGCATTAATACCACACCAATTTGCAGAGGAAGTAAGATGCTACTTAGAGGAAAGGATGACAAAAATAGAGAAATCAACTTTAGCACAACTCCAAATTTTGCTGCCACTATACTTATAAGAAAACTTGAGGCAAGCCCAATCTTTTACCAATCATAGTAGGTTTAAAGAGAGGAACCATAGGCTCAAGCAAAGCAATTAAAGGCAGCTTATAGGTATGAAGCAAATGTTTAATGAAGCAATGTGCCATGATTGGCAATGCCTCATACATATCAAATCAAAACAAAGTTCATTAAAATATAATCTGGATTTTTGTGTTAGGAACAATACATGTAATGTGGGTAATGAGTTTACTTGTCTTCTTGGCTACAGACACCACAATTTCAAAATCTAACAAGTGAGCTTTCAATGCTTTCATATCATCTTCAGGGATAGCTATGCTAGAATCCAAGTTAAGATAACTAGCCAACATAGAAAATAAACTAAAATCGGCTATATCCCACATTGGCAAAACATTATAAGAGGTTGTTGGATAGTAACAAGTAACAACCTATATATTCTCAATTGGTTCAGCAAAACTGAGTGTCCCCTGAATCAACCAGAGGAGCAGAAGGATTGTCCCTTGTGTTAGAGAAACAAATTTGAAGGAAATTCTTCCATCGTATCTCATTATATAAACTAGTGGTCTATATATAGACTTTACAAGGGAATCAAAGAATAAAAGTTTCTTGCAACATAGTTGAGAACTTTATCTACAACTGTGCTCATAAGTGCTTATTTCCATTCTGTTTCGATTCTTCTAAAGGTGTAATGGTATGTTGTGCTATGCATGCAGTGGTTTGTTGAGTGGCATTATTTACATTAGAGTCACATATGTTGATGTATTTTCTTAGAGAAAGTAATAGACCATCTAAGTTATAATCAATTTTGAAACCCAGAAAAAAATAGAGTTTACCTAAGTCATGAACTAGAAAGGTAATGCTCAAATCATGAATTAAGGTATTTATGACAGAAGATTTTGAAGCAGTGATGACAATGTCATCGAAACAAACAAGAAGAAACACACGAGTATCACCATGACTGAGTATAAAGAGAGAAGGATCAGCTTTAGAGGTTAAGAAACCATACTCAGTTAACCATGAGCCGAGCTAGCAAATGAAGCTCTTGGCTTCTGCTTGAGGCTGTAGATAGCCTTGTTAAGTTTGCACACAAATTCGGAATAGAACTTACAAAACCTTGAGGCTGCTGCATGAAAACTTCATCAGCTAGAGTACAATGTAAGAAGGCATTTTCAATGTCTAGCTAGTGCAGAGGCCAACCATGAGAGACTGCAATGGACAGAATAAGTTGAATCGTTGTTGGTTTGACCATGGGGCATAAGTTCTTGTGGTAGTCTATGCCAGGCTGTTGATGAAAGCCTTTGGCAACTAATCTGGCTTTCCTTCTTTGAAAATAGCCATTTTCATTAGTTTTGATACGATAAACCCACCGACAACCAAGGATGTTGGAATTGGGTGGAGGAGAGACCAAAGTCTAGGTATTATTATGAAGTAAGGCTTTATATTCAGTTTGCATGGCATGATGCCAATCAGAAAATTTGTAGGCAACTGAATAGCTTGATGGGTCATCTGGAGTAGTTACACTAGTAGTGAGACATTGCCTAGGTGGATAGATCATAGTTCCATCGGTGAAGAATTTGGGATGAGATGAATTAGTTTTGGCTCTGGTGATTATAGGGGACCTAGGTGGAATGAGTATGGGTGGAGATGAAGTTTGAGGAGAAGCAGATGAAGTGTTTGATGAATTTTATTGTCGGGAGGTTGAAGAAGGGGGCGTAGAAGATATTTGTGAAGGAGACTATGGGCCTGGGCCGAGGAGGGAGTGTGTGGGTGAAGATGGGTTTGGATTGGATGTAGAAGTGGGAAGCAAGCCAAAAAGAGATGTTGGAAAAATAGGAAACACCGTTTGAAGTTGAGTGGGAGGGTGAGAGGGAATGGTGGGCCGTGTCTATGCAAGAGGAAAAAAGGACTCATGAAATGTGACATCCTATGAGATAAACATTCAATTTGTAGCTAGATCTAAACATTTGTAACCCTTATGTGATGAATTGTATCCAAGAAATAAATAGGGTGTGGACCGAAATTTTAATTTATGGGAGAGATATGGTCTTAAGTTGGGCCAACATTGACAGCCAAAAAATTTTAAGAAATTATAATCAGGATCACTTTTGTAAACCATGGAAAATGGAGATTGATTTTGGAGAGTTGGGGTGGGAAGCTTGTTTATGAGATAAATGGCAGTCTCAAAGGCATCAGCCCAATATGTGAAGGGAAGCGATGCTTGGGCCAAGAGGGCAAGCCCATTTTCATTTATATGACGGTGGTTTCTTTTGACAAACCCGTTTTGTTGATGAGTGTGTGGATATGAGAGACAATGGTTAACTCCAAGTTTTTGACACATGGAGGTGATGGGTTTGAACTCACCACCTCCATCGGTTTGAAGATTAAGTAACTTGAGCTTAAATAGTCTTTCAACAAATGGTAAAAATTTAGAGAATATATGGATGGCATCAAATTTTGGTTAATTGGAAATAACCAAGTATATCGGGTGAAATGATCAACAAAAGAAATATAATATTTGAAGCCCAACCGAGATACATAAGGGGCTGGACCCCAGAGATCAGAACAAACTAGAGCTAAGTGCATATTGTAGATGGCCTGACTAGGAGAAAAAGGTAATTGGTGAGACTTTGCTAGTGGACAGTCTGGACATTTGAAGACATCTTGGGTGGGGCAAAAGGACAAACATTGGTTGTGCCAAATACGATTGACGAGAGCTAAGGAAGGGTGACCCATCCGGTGATGCCATTGATCAAGTAAGGTGGTCTTGCTTACATTTGCAATGGAAGAGGAATTGCTAGTGGCTGGAAACATATAGAGGCCATTACAAGTTGGACCAGTTAGGAGGGTTTTCTTGGTCAGTGAATCCTTCATAGAGAAGTGAGAGGAGTGAAATTCAAAAAAGCAATTGTTATCGATACAAAAACGATGAATAGATATGAGGTTTTTTGTAATGGAAGGGACATGAAGCAAATTTTGAAGAAGAAATGGGGAGGAGGAAGTAGATAGAGAGGATTCACTGTGATTGTGAATAGGAAGACTCGTGCCATCTCCAACGCGAATGGTCTCACCAATAGTATATAGCTCTGAGGACAAATTCAAGTTAGAAAAATCGTTGGTGATGTGGTGTGTTGCTGCTGAGTTAGGGTACCAGATATTATCTAAAGGTGAACTTGGGCCTTTGTAATTAGCAGAGAAATTATTCAAAGCAGTGGAATGAGCAGATGACTCAAACTGATAGGAGTGATTAAACATGTGCCTACATTGAAGTGCAAAGTGGCCATACTTGTTACATACTTGACAAGTAGGTTGTTGCGTGCTAGTTTGCTGGGTGCAATTGTTAGGAGTGAAGGATCGAGTATTGGATGTTGCTCTTCCTCATCCACGGTCAAGTTTGCCATTACAAGAAGAGCCATGACCATGATAAGAGTTTGCTGAGCTGATAGTAGTAGAAAAATCAGGTGAAGATGCATTGATTTTGACATTATGGGAGAGGTCAATGGTTTTGCTCGTGGTGACAAAGGTGATAAAAGACTCATAGGAAGGACTTAAACCATTGAGAAGGTAAGAGACAAGTTCCTTCTCGAAGATGGCATTACCAGTGGCTGCCAGAGAGTCGGCAAGCAGGCATACTTTTCCAAAATAATCCGAGATAGATTGTTCATCTCTAGAGAGATTTGTAACTTGAAACCTAAGCTGAAATTCTTTGGCCTGGGAATGAGAGGAGAACATGGAGGCCAAGGAGTTCCATAGATCTTGGGCAGTGGTGGAAGACATTACATGACCCAAAATGGAATCTCAGAGAGAGGAAAACAACACACTTAAGACCAGTTGGTTTGTGCATTTCCAGAAAGAAAAGGCAGGATTGGGTTTGTGGGGTTGCTCAGGATTATCAGATATAAACTTGGGAGGACTTGGTAGAGTGCCATCAACATAATAAGCCGATGTTTGGACCTTCTAGAGAAGATAATTCTGTATAGTGAGTTTTGTGGTGACTATATGGGAGAAGGAAGATGGAATAGAGGGTGGGGAGGGAGAAGAGGAAGTGGCCATAGATCAAAGAGACTAGCTAAGTCAAAGGGCTCTGATATCATGTTAGAGAAACAGATTTGAAGAAAATTCTTCCATCGTATCTCATTATGTAAAATAGTGGTCTATATATAGACTTTACAAGGGAATCAAAGAAGGAATCAAAGAATGAAAGTTTGTTACAGCATATTAGAGAACTTTATCCACAACTGTACTCTGTAGTGCTTATTTCCATTTTGTTTCGATTCTTCTAAAGGTGCAATGGTATGCTGTGCTGTGCATGCAGTGGTTTGCTGAGTAGCATTATTTACATTAGAGTCACATATGTTGATACCTTGAACTAATCTCGGTGATAGGGACTACAGCATGGGTTGGACTAACTGGGGTCGGGCCACCATGCATTATCCAACACAAGCTGGTTTCCTGAGAGGTCGTAATAGAACTAACTTCAGTTTGCTTAGTCTCTAAATTAACCTCAAATTTGCTCTTATAAACCCATTTTTTTATCGATAGTAGAAGAAAAAACTTCTAACGAAAGTATCAAAATAGTTGCTTTTATTGCCAAAGAACAACTGCCCAAACCTTTAGTCTATAATCTTTTTTTACTTTTCTGTCAAATGCTGCAAGTACTATAATGGGCGTTTCTTTGGAGCACCCCACTCTACTGTTATACCACTTATTGAAACTTTGAATTAAAATAAATCCAAACACCACAAAGTAGTTTAGATGGGCTAGGGCCTAATAACAAAAGTGAACTAATGAAAACATAAAATATAAAATTTAAAGAAACTGGAAAAAAAAAGAAAAAAAAAAGTGTTAGAGATTGTTTGTGATTATAATATAATATTCGATTTTTGAGGTTGGATAAGGACTGGTCTTAGATCTATTTATTTCCATGTATATATTTTAACTACATATTCTAATAGGAGCTGGCGATGGTAATATTAATAAGACTTACAAGGTATGGGGAATATTAGTGTTGAAGACTTGCTTTTCCTGATCAGGAAGCACTAAGTATCGTCTATGCAAAATATTCGATCAAATTCTCAATCTTTCAAATATCAATGTGTAATTTCCCTTTGTGATATTTTGTTGTCTTTCTTTCTAAGATTCTGTATACCACATGTAGGAGGTAGAGCGCTTGTGCAACCCCATGTTTAAGAACGAATTAAACAAAGACGGTTTGACTCCTAAACAAGTGTTCTCGAAAACCCACGAAGACTTGATGAAACATGGAGAGAAATGGATGAAGGACACCGCACGTTCTTGTACGGTGGTAGGCGCTCTAATTGTCACAATTATGTTCGCTGCAGTATTTACCATCCCAGGTGGTACCAAACAAGACAAAGGTTTTCCGGTTTTCATACATAAAAAATTGTTTAAAATCTTCATAATTGCTGATTCCCTATCTCTCTTTTCTTCCTCGACCTCAGTATTGATGTTTTTGGGAATCCTCACATCGCGTTATGCAGAGGAAGATTTTATCAAATCCTTACCCAAAAAAATGATAATAGGTCTTTCCACCCTATTCTTCTCTATTGCAACCATGATGATAACCTTTTCAGCTACTCTTTTAATTATCTTCCGTGAAAAAGTGTCGATGGTCATTCCTATCATCGGTTTAGCCTGCATTCCTGTTTCCTTGTTTGTAATGATGCAGTCCAGCCTTCTTGTTGACATGATTGCTTCAACTTACGGATCAGGCACCTTTAAGTACCGGAAAATGAAGCAAGGCACCTTTAAGTACCGGAAAATGAAGCATTGGAAATTTTTCTTCCGAATGAAAAAGCCTTGGCTTACTACCTCAATTTGACGTTATATATGTACAATGTATGCGTATTCTATTAATGTGGCATACTAGCCTGGACGTATGATGCCCCTTTTTTTGGACGGATTATTGATGAATTTTCAGCTTGCTTTTGTGGCATATTTTGTGACTTTTCTTTTCTTTTCTCACATCCTTTATAGTTTTCTCTTCATTTATTTTTTCTGAAGAAATATTTATGTTTCGCACCGTCAAACTGTCCAGATTTCCTATTTACGTAATGAACTGTCAAAACACAATATATATGTAAAACAAGCACAAATGATTTAAGAATGTAATTACAAAGTAGAGCGTGCATGATTAAATTCAAGTAAACGCTAGAATGTATTGAATCTATGGGCTTGGTTTGACATTCCTCGCCAGTCAGAATTCCAATAGTCGAAATTGAGGTTGCTATTTCTTATTTTTATTCATTATAAATCATATACACAAAAATACATATATATATATATATATTTTTTAGAACTGCTCTTTCCATGATTTCTCCCCTGTTAATTAAGGTAATCATTAATTATTACTTGATTTAAGGATTCTTCGAAACAAATAATGACCTTTAAAATCCCATGTGTGACTGCACTAAACAATATCTTTTATCTACTGTGTTTAACAGAGGGTTTAACTACTTCAGTTCGAGTAGATTACTTATAACGTAATTGATTCCCTCCCCCTTTATCGTCCCTTTACCTTTCATTTTAAACGCACTTCAATTTATTTATTTTTTAGTCTTTACCGACAATCGGTCGCCCTTTATCACGTCATCAACCACCACATTTCAAAAGTTCAGATTGAAAAAATAAAAAATAAAAAAAGGGCTGATTATTAATCTATAGACTAGGGATGTTTTAATTCTACATTCAACGTTATTGCTTTTACACCTCTCTATTTCAAACATATGGGACCCACACGTGAGAAAAAGAGGAATCTTAACTTTTGAAGCTGCAAGTTGAGGTGGTAGGCTGCAAGAATCCTTGTCTGCTCTTTAACAATATTTCTCATGGGAAAAAAGGAAGAGAAAAAATAAGAAAGAGTACCTGCTAGAAAACCAACATACAATTACAAGCACCCAAGTGCCCAACAAAAATTACAACCACCCGAGTGGTGAATCGTATGCTCTGTTTCTTGGACAATTCTTTGATGCATTAACTTTTCTAGGCCGGGGGTGGGGGATGAACTATTTGTAGTCACCACTGAAAAAATAGTGGTTCTACCAATCACTACACCTAGAGGGAGTGAATAGGTGTAATCTAATTTTTATGGTCTTTTCAACATCAGTGAAACAACAGTTAATAAAGGAATCAAATAATACAAATAATCAAAAAATGATTTTGATCAAGGAGTGGAAACTCATTCGAAAAACGTCTTCAAAATTTAAAACCACTCCGTGTGTAAGATACCACCTCAAATCCATTATAGAAATTTTAGTTCGTTACAACCAATTTAAAGACACTTATAAAACCTTTGTAGTAGCTAAACTTGGCTTGCAACATCACGAGTGACCCACTCTATCTTTACACGCATGTAGTGCCGGAACTCCGACCTTTTTATAGCTTCTCACGAGAACCTCTTGATCTCTGCATCAACAGTAGCTCCGGACTCTTCCGACCAATGAACACGTCCACTTCAATGGACTTATATAAAGTTTGATCTTGAGTGTAGTGTGGTGGATATGTATTTATCCAAGAGAGAATCAACCAATTGGGAGAGAGGTTGCTCTAAAAAGTTCTTGGATGCCCTTAAGGTTTTTGCTCTGATTCTCCACACCAAAGAACATAAGAGAGCTGTTCTATTTATAGTCCCCAGTGAAAGAGGCGCTCAAAACCCTAAATTTTAAGTGATTTGGAACATTGGCTTGAGCGAAGTGTCGAGTGAGAGTAGAGCACAAGCCGTCTTTTAGAAGTCGCTCGAGCGCACATCGAGCGACCCAATCTGGATGGGTCTCGCTTGAGCACCATGTCGAGCGCACATCGAACGACCCAATCTGTAACAGCCCGCTATAAACTCAATGGTAGAATTTCTATAGACTTTAGGAAGATCGTGAAAATAAGTTTTCACAAATCGACTAATCGCAAAGGTTTTAGTTTGTCAACATAGTCAGTGTTATCACTCACTATGATGCCAGAAATGTGATTTTAATTGTTTGAGATAGTTAGAAGTGTCAAAATAAGTTATGATCCGCGCCACTAGACTTAGTTGAATATTTAGGATTTTATGACGCAATAACTCATTTTCATAATTTCAGATGAAATGCCTATTCGAAACTGTGAAATTATTTTTAGGGGCACTTCGGGGTTGAGTTTTGGTAAACGATTTTCACTGTAAGTTAATATGAATATTTATGATTTTTTAGTACTAAGTTTATTATGCATTTTTTTGGAGTGAATAATAACCAAGAATAATAATCTCGATAAGCGTACTAAGTGCAATGTGGAATGTCCAAATTAGGTTAGAGAATTTTATTTGGATGTTTGGCAAGATCTTAGCTACACATAGTGAATAATATTAGACACTTGGCACAAAGAGGAACCATTAGATGGATTTGTGAAGGAAATCAAGGTGTGAGATCAAGCCACCTAAGAAAATTTTTTTTCATCTGATCAACCAAATTGAGCCAGATCAAAGAGGGTTTCAACCCTAGTGAAACCCTAAATGGTTGGAATCCAATTGAAATTTCAAAATCTTGGTTGAAACCGAAACCCTAAACGGTTTCCACAAACCCCAAAGTTGGCTTTCAAACCCTTTTTGATCCAATTTCTAGTATTGTGTTTAATCACTTGATTAAATGACTTCCACATGCTATTAATTTCTCAAATCCTTGTTATGACATCATTATCCAATATTTTAAACCTTGAAAATTTGATTGGATTAAGAAAAATTGGATTCGGACTTGATAGCATCTCAAACCCTAACCAAACCCCTTTTAAACCCCAAATTGAAGCCCACTTAGTTGAGGCCCACCAAGGCCCACGAATTTGGCCACCTTGCAAAGCTTCTTGAAGAAGTTTCCTCCCCCATATGGCAGACCATCCACTGCCCTTGTCTGCACCCAATAATGCCTTGATGTGATGGAGAAACCCACCTTATCAATCTTCATAACTTACAGCTTCTGCAGGTAGTCCTTTCCCCTCACTATTCTCCACTTTATGTCACATAGCCACCTCCAATCAAGGGTCATTAAAGCCCATATCTTCCCCCTATAGAAGTCTAGAGTCGTTCAAGACACACTTATTTCCCTTTAATCACTTTTTCACCCCATTCTTAGAGAGAAACCCAAAAGAGCTCTCTCGGGCACATTTCTGGGTCTTTTTTCGTGGAGATTTTCAACCCTTTCTATGTATTTTCACACGATCACTACTCATAAAATTTGTTCCTCTTTGAGTATAGTTTCTGTAGATATATTATTTGTATCATTCCATGTTCATTTGGTCGGTAAAAAATATTTTTAACCATGGGAAGGTCATTCTAGGCGTGAAACATGAGAGTATGTTATGTTTTGGAGTTTTTGACCAAGTTAATGGACATATCTTGGTCCAAAAAATTTATGGAGTGTTGTTAGCATATTTTTATGAGTTACCATTGAGGTTTTGTTGCATGAATAAGGTTTTTGATGATAGATTTTCTTAGATCTAGAAACTTGAAAACTGGAAGTGGAAAAACAGTTTTTGTTTGGAGAAAGTTTGAATATTTTGTGGTTTGATCTTACTCTAAAGGCTTTGATATTTTTATGTGATGATCCCAAGTCTCTTATTTTCATGTTAGGATATTTAGTATTATTTTTAAAGAGATGATTTTTCTATGCAAGAGAATTTCAGTTAGGCCTAAGATTTGATATTTTTGGGTTAGATCCATGTTTTATTAAGTTTGATGGTTGGATCTTCTATAGGATACATTTTTAAACCATCTGATGTTTTAGTTTGAAGATCGCATCCTTTTAAGCCATGAATAAAGAGATTTATCAAAGTTAGTTGAGAAAAAAAAGTTTCTGTTTTTGGACTAAGTGTAAAACCAAAAACTCCAAGTGTTATTTTGTGATTTTGGTGAGTTTAGTTTGATGATTTAAAGCATGTTTGATCTTAAGATGATGTTATGAATATGTTAGAAGTAAGATTTGTTTTTTTTGGAATTTTTCAAGATGTTTTGATTTAGGGTCAAAGCTTGTGATTCAAGAGTTTGAATCTTTTTACAAAAAAGTTGGTGTTGATTATTAGCTTTTTCTAAATGGATGTTTTAAGTATGGTTTTAAACTTAGGATAGGAAGATCTTTGTTGCAAAATTTTGGTTTAAGCATGAGTTTTGAAGTTGGAAGGAATTGCAACAAAAATCAAGAGAAATGGCCTATGGATGTTTCGGCCATAGTGTGTTTTCCATAGTTGTGATTTGTTTTAAATTTTTCTGAGTTGATATTTGAGTTTAGAACAAAATTTACATGAGGAATGTAAATTTTGAAATTTTTTGGAGTTAGGATGTGAAATTCTTAAGTTAGGGGTAAAATGGTCATTTTCCCCCATGTTGATGGTAAAATGGTAATACACATTTCTAATTTTTAGTAATTAAATTTTTAACTATTAGAATATTTTCTTACAGTTTCTCGTGTTTCGCACTTTATTTTTATAGAACGCAACAAACGAGGTAAATTAGCTTCTAACTTACTATCTGTTTACTATGTATGTATGATGGGTAAGGAAACTACAATTTCTGTATGTATGTTATCACATATTCCATGTCATGCCACGTTATTACATGTTTATCTGTTACGCATGATTTATTCTGTCACGAATGCTTATCTGTTACACAATCTATTATGTCACGTATTGCTATATGTTACAAGTATGTCATATTATGTTATGCCATCTATTACATGTATGCCATGTCACGTAATATTTACTATTACATGTTATGTCATGTTATGAAATGTTGTCTGTTACATGTTATGTCATACTACAAAATATTTCTATCTCAAGTAAGTCATGTCTCTCAAGTTACGTTTAAGTCATGTTATGTAACATCAGGACTTCTGTTCTTTCATATTCCAGTCATGTTTCATCTCAAATACAGTTGTGTATTTTGAGAACAGTTAAGTTTCAGTTATCAGTTAATTTGTACTACGGTCAAGGATGATACGCGCTGCCTGGTATTGCAGTCAAGGCTATGCGCTGCCAAGTACTAAGGTGAAGGAGTATAATCTACTGTACTACAGATCGTTAAATCAATTAAGTTATGTTACGGTCAAGAATAATATGCGCTACCTGGTACTGTGGTCAAGGCTATGCGCTACCGAGTACTACAGTGAAGGAGTATAATTTACCGCATGTTAAGTTATGTTACGGTCAAGGATAATACATGCTGCCTGGTACTGTGGTCAAGGCTATGCACTGCCAAGTACTATGGTGAAGGAGTATAATCTACTGTACTACAGATGGTTAAATCAGTTAAGTTATGTTACGGTCAAGGATAATATGCACTGCCTGGTACTGTGGTCAAGGCTATGCGCTGCTGAGTACTACGGTGAAGGAGTATAATCTACCGTATGTTAAGTTATGTTACGGTCAAGGATAATATATGCTGTCCGGTACTATGGTCAAGGCTATGCACTGCCAAGTACTATGGTGAAGAAGAATAATCTGTCGTACTACAGAAGGATGTTACACGCTGCCTGGTACTGCGGTCAAGGCTATGTGCTGCCGAGTACTATGGTGACAGAGTATAATCTGCCGTTATGTTATGTTATTTTATGTTCACATACATGTTATGTTCATGTTTACGTTAAGTTTCAAGTTCATGTTCATGTTCATATCATGTTATGTTCATGTTTATGTTATGTTCAAGCTCACGTTTATGTTATGTTATATTCATGTTCACGTTAAGTTTCAAGTTCATGTTCATATCATGTTATGTTCACATTTATGTTATGTTCAAGCTCATGTTCATGTTATGTTATGTTCATGTTCACGTTATGTTTCAAGTTTACGTTCATGTCATGTTATGTTCATGTACATGTTATGTTCAAGTTCACATTCATGTTATGTTATGTTCACGTTCACATTATGTCTCAAGTTCACGTTTATGTCATGTTATGCTCAGATTTATGTTAAGTTCAAGTTCATGTTTATGTTATGTATGTTCACGTTCATGTTATGTTTCAAGTCCATGTTATATTTCAAGTTCACGTTCTTGTTATGTTTCTAGTCCATGTTATGTTTTTAGTTCAAGTTCATATCATGTCAAGTCAAGTTCGGTTCACATTTTAGTTCAGATTATGTCAGTTATGCCATGCTATATATCAAGTTATGTTATGCTTACTTATGACTTTAATTATGCATTCATACTTTTACTGTCATGCATGCATCATTAACCTGTGTGAGAGTTTCCTGTTAACTTACTGAGATTTGTAATCAAATCTCACCGTGGTAGTCCCAACTACCATTCCCCCCGAATGGTAGGCGATGTGTCAGGATCAAAGCAAGGAGCAGACACTGGTAGACTGGGGAGACAAGACGAGACGCGAAGCTTACAGCTTCCATAGTTAGTTTTTGGACAGTATTATGGCCTCGTTAGTTGAGTTACAAGAGTTACTCGACGAATTTTCTCAGTAGTGTATTTTGGTAATGTAAATATGGAGTCTAGTCTCCCATGTTTTTGAAATTTCAGTCTTCTGAGACTTGTACTCGTAGATGTTTATTTTGTTAAGTATGCTTGGATTACGATTTAACTATTTGGGATATTATAAGTTTGGTGCATAGTATTGCTAAAAAAAATTATCCGCTGCGAATATTACATAATGCTAGATGCATGTTAGGAACATTGCATCTTATATGTAAAGAATAGGGGTAGGTAACATTGTGTTGATTGTCCCGACGCTTCGGATGTCCGTCCGATCCCAAACGGAAATCTGGGGGCATCACACAATTTGTACGGGCTTGCTTGAGCGCCAGTCGACCCACTCTGTATGGTCTCGCTTGAGCACTAGTTGAGCGAACTCTCTATTTTAAGCTCTGCTTGACCCATGATGAGCACACTTCAATCCTTTTCATGGTATATCGCTTCAACACTTGTTACAACACTATTTTATACAGGTTTTCACAAGAATATGTCAATCAACTCATTTTGCCCTCAACAACCACGAACAAAAAAAAGGAAGACAAATGGCAAAACAAGACAAACAATTAAACAAAACAAGAGAGAGCACAACCAAAAGAAAAGAAAAGAAGATTATATAGATAAAGTTTCTTTTGTATTTATTCAGAAATGGCAGAATCACTGTAACAACCTCATGAACCTGAAATAAGGTCTCCATAGAGAATGAGAATGTACAAAAAGGTAATTCAGAATAACCACAAATGAGGCCAGGGGGTGCATTGGAGACCATGAGAGCTAGAAATAGGCGCAGATTTTACAGGGCATTGAATTCTGCAGTGAATAGTCATGCACAAGCAAATATCATCATGAAGCATGCACGATATTAACAATCCTGTTTAGCCTCTCAAGAATGCTGCTAGCTTTCCTTTTTGCTCTTGAAGTTCCAATCTCAGCAAACTCTGAGATAGTTCTTAATAGGTGATAATAGAAATTGAGCAAAACAAATCTTCTACGATCTCAGCTGAGCAACATTCATGGAGTCAATTATGTTCACTTGCTTATTCTAGGTTCTTGTTATATTCTATATAGCAAAGCAACATTAATGTGTTTATTCCTTTTATGTAAACATTAGCTGTGTATATATAGTCATCACTCATGAAATACAAGGTGTGACAGTTTTTCCAATATCACACAACTGTGTTCGACTCTTTTATATGGTATCAAAGAGCCCTCTCCTCTTAAACGAGTTGATCCTCTGTTATTCTCTTCCGCTATGGCTCAAACATCTCCATTTATCACCAACTCCAACAGTTCCATTCCTCCTACCGAAACCAACATCATTGCCATTAACGTAAATTCCCAACTTCCCTACAAGCTGACCTCCTCTAACTTATTGCATGGCATGCTCAATTTGACAGCCTTGTCATTGGGTATGACCTACAATCATCAATGGTTCCAGCCCATGTCCCATGCTAGGGAGTAACCCCACAACAGAGATCATTGCTGCTCGCAATTGCTGGATTCGCTAAGACAAACTTCTCCTCAATAGCATTTTCTCTTCAGTTTCTGAAAGTATCATGCCTCTAATTGCTGCTCCCAGCACATCAAGAGAAGCTTGGCTAAAATTGACCCGTCTCTACACCAATCATTCCAGAACAAGGGTCATGCAACTCAAGGACACGCTCATGTCCTTGAACTGTGGTGCCAAAAGCATCACAGACTACCTCCAGCAAGTGAAATCCATTGCTGATGAACTAGCATTAGTGGATTCACCTCTCACTAATGATGATCTCACGCTTTACATTCTAAATGGCTTGGGATCTGAATACTGTGACATTGTAGGATCAATTCACACACGTGAAAATTCCCTCTCATTTGAAGAGCTGAATGACTTGCTCGTTAGTCATGAGACCTACCTTCATCGTCTTGAGTTGCTATAGCAAATCACTGTTGCCATTACCAACTATCACCAGAAGAAAGCTCCTTCTTCTTCATCTCATCGAGGCAAACCCAATAGAAGCAATAACAACGCGTGGTCTCATAGCGACAACAGAACTCAAACTCATCTTCCAACAAGTCATCTATAGTATGTCAGTTCTGTGCTGCAACAGGTCACATGGCTCCCCAATGTAGAAAATTTTGGAACCCATCTTCTCCAACTGCAAATTATGCTGCTACTTGATCCTCTGCAGAAAAGTCTTGGGTAGTTGACTCTGGAACATCCCACCATATCACGTCTGATATGTCCAAACTTTCTATACATTTAGAGTATGATGGAACAGATGAGGTCATAATAGGTGATGGATTAGGTTTGAAAATTTCACATGTTGGCACTGTCAAATTTCAGTTCCCTACTCGAAGTGTTGCTCTAACCAATATGCTTTGTGTCCCTGAAATTCATAAAAACCTGATCTCAGTTCATGAATTTACCAAAACAAATAATCTTCTTTTTGAATTTTACCCTTATCACTTCTTTGTGAATGATCCGACATCGAGGACGACACTAATGGAAGGGCCATGTGACAAAGGCATATACACACTACCAGCACCTTCCTGTCATGTTGGAAATTCGAAGGCAGCCTTCACCACTAAACATGTCTCTTCTAAAATTTGGCATAACCTTTTGTGTACTCCCTCTCGGCAACTTGTAACACATTTTATCAAAGCTTTTCAATTGCAAACAAATAATCACATCTTTACTTCCTTATGTTCCTCATGCTCTATTAATAAAAGTCAGGAATTACCATTTCATGCTTCTAATATTTCAAGTTCCTTGCCTCTTGAATATTTGTTCACTGTTGTTTGGGGTATTGCACCTCACATCTCTCTAAAAGGATATCGATACTATGTTTTATTACAAAATATTGTTGGTACTTTCCCATGAAATTAAAATCTGAGGTTTAAAAAAAATTTCCCCAACTCAAAGCAATACTTGAAAAACAATTTTCTCTCCCCATCAAACACCTTTGCTCCGATAATGGAGGTGAGTTTGTTGTGCTTAAAGGCTACCTTAGCCTACATGGAAAAGGTCGTCTAACAACTGCTCCACACACTCTTGAACATAATGGAGTGGTTGAACGCCGCCATCGGCATATCATGGAAATAGGGATGACTTTCCATCAAGCACAACTTCCACTTGCCTACTAGAGCTTGGCCTTTCAGGCCACAGTTTATCTAATCAATAGAATGCCAACATTTCTGCATTCTCTAAAATCCCCTTCGAAATTGTATTCCAGTCCCATCCAAATTATCTCAAACTTCGGGTGTTTGGATGCCTATGTTTTCCATGGCTCAAACCTTATTCTCAATACAAACAGGACCCTGACTCCCGACCATGTATTTGTGTTGGTTACTCCAGCTCACAAATTGCATACAAGTGTCTAGATCCCACCACCAATCGGATCTTCCTCTCATGACATGTTCATTTTGATGATTCTGTCTTCCCTCACACTCCAAAGTCACAAGCTTCTCCACCACTTCAACATGTGTTCACACCCTCACAAATCATGATACTTGACCCTTCTATGCCAACTATATACAAACCATGTCCAACTGGTCCAACTGTTTTGGGTCCCATGCTGGAAAATACTGGGCAACAAATGCAGTCACAACCTTGCACTAGTACTAACCCTAGGATGTTTTCCTCAGATAGTGCTCACCCAAGCATTGCTTCTTCACTCTCAGCTACTAAACAAGTTGTTGACACAAGGCCTCCTCAACCAACTCGCTAGGTCACAAACTCCATGAACAATATCCATAAACCCAAGAGGCTCTACTTGGCTACCAAGCATCCAATACCACCAACATTGGAGTCCACTGGTATCCATCAAGCCCTTAAGGATCCTTATTGGCACCAAGCCATGAGTGAGGAGTTCACTGCTCTTATTCGACATGGTACCTGCAAGTTGGTTCCTCCCAACCCACGACAGAATTTAGTTGGCTCCAAATGGGTATTTCAAAACAAACACAAACCAGATAGCTCAATTGATCGCTATAAAGTGCATCTTGTCATGAAGGGATTTCATTAGCGCCCCGTACTTGATTACACGGAAACATTCTCACCTGTTGTGAAGCATGTAATGCCCCGGTCCCGTAGGGGTCGGAGAGTTACTTCCTAGAATTGAAAACTCACACTTCATCAAAATATTTCTAGACTCCAAAATTTAAAATCATGAGAATACAAAAAAAATATCTTAATAAAATCCACCAATCCTCAGAGATCTTCTTTGAGTAACCCTTTATGCTGAAATAATCATCTCACCCATGCTCCGTCATCCTGACCCTTACTTGAGCTATTCCAAAATCATCTGAAATATATTGTGGAGATAAGGGGTGAGTTATCAACAACTTAGTAAGCAGAGAATATATACTAGTGTGCAAACACGAGTATTTACAGAATTCAGAATGCAGAACAAAAATACTTTTACTTTCAGAATGCAGAATCATAACATGTTATCAAAAATATCAGAGAGAAAGTTTTAGGAAATATTCTTATTCAAAATTGTCTTGGCATAGCATAACTGACCACCATCATACCAGAACATTATATCACATCAGAGGCCATGTTTAGCCCCCATGGTAGGGTTGTGCAAACCCTAGTAGCTAGCCGAGCAGAAACAGAATGTAAATATTCCCCTTATTATTCTTGGAGCCTCGAGTGTGCACACAGGAAAGACCACCAGAAAACCACTTTGTTTCCAAAGTAGGTGCACCAAAAACAAAACGGTTGGTACCAACCCAAACAGAAGCCACTATTAGCACATGTGGTAGGTCAAACATATCATCATCCATAAACCACATCCCAAATTCAGAATATCATGCCAAAAGTTTTCAAAAATCACATCTTATCATATCAGAGTTCAGAACAGAACAAAATCATATCACAAAAATATAATTTATGCACAAAATTTCATATTCACTCTCTTTTGCACAGTTTAGAAACAAAATGCCAGAAAGTAAGCTCATATCTACACCAATCATGACAAAAAATACTTTTCCTTTTATACAGAGTTCATGAGAAATGCTAAAATAAATAATTGAGATTGTTTTTCAAATTTCTATTCAAAAATCAAAAGATGCATATTTCATATGTCAACCTTGTTTCATTTTCTTTTTATACAAAATCTATCATAGGAACTCCGCTTATCTGAACTTCTTAGCTTTTCAGAAATTCTCCACAACAGTACTAAACGAAAATCAATCTTCACCTATGGAAAAATTCATGTAACTTGAATAAATCTCCAAATGAACAGTTACCTCATATTTACACCTAAAATAACTATTTTAATTCCTCAAAAACCTAAAAATTCTCTTAACCCTAAAATATCTTCACTTCCCAAAATTCATCAATGTCTACTTAATATTTACTTAACCTAATTCCCACTCATTCACAAGTCTATTAAAAGAAAATAAAACCCAACCCAAAATGAAGAGTCGCTGAAATAAAAATATTAATATTATCTAACCCAAAATAATTTACAACACGAACTCAACCCAAAAAATAATTTACTTCAAAATCACATAACGTAATACACTAAATATATATATAAAATAGAACCAAGTAAAAGCAAACCTGCTGGAATAAATCCTTAAAACACCATGTTTTAAAACTGAGGACAAAATTTTAATTTTGGAAAACTAATCCTCCTTACCACACGTAAAGGACTAACGTAAAAAGCACATAAAATACTTCAAGATGCCATATGGAAAGGGGTTATACTGCAAGGTTTAAAGGGAATCCTTGAAATTTACTTACTTAAAACAAATCCACTCAAAACATACAGTTTGCACCGAAACATGAATAAAACATTGAGTTTTACAGTGAACTTTAATGGTAAACATGTAATTATAACCTACACTTTCACAAACCTAAAGACCTAAGCACCATAACACAAAACAAGACAAAAACTAGAATAAAAAGTTGGTGCAGCTGCTTACAGAGAAGAAGGAAACTGGCAGCTGGAAGCGAGGATGCTACGGCGGCACAACGATGTGAAACAAAAGTTATTCCACTTCACTTCTTTTTGGGGGTTGAAGTTATTCCAACCTTAGACAGCTTGTTTCTTACACGACACAAATATGTGTGTGATCTCCTGTATAAAACAGGAATGAAAGGTGCCAAAGATGTCACCACACCCTTGGCCACCTCAAATTGACTTCAGCTTAATGACAGTTCAAGCCCAGCAGTTAGCACAACCTACAGAAGTGTAATTGGTGCACGTTAATATCTTGCTCTAACTCAACCGAACATTGCATTCCCCGTCAATAAGCTGGCTCAGTTCATGCACTCTCCATCTAAAGTTCACTAGACAGCAGTCAAGAGGCTCCTACGCTATCTCAAACTTACCATTTACCATAGCATTCAACTTCATCAATCAGCTGCACCTCAACTTGTAGCATACTTCGACACTGACTGGACAGGGAGCATTGATGATAGAACATATACCTTAGCCTAGATTATTTTTCTTAGACCTAATCCTATCTCTTGGTGCACTCGAAAACAACAAACATTGGCACATTCATCCACAAAAGCAGAATGTAGGGCACTAGCCAGTAAGCAGAATATAGAGCACTAGTCGGTACCACTTCTGAACTTGCATGGCTTCAATCCCTCTTCCGTGAACTTGGGGTCACTATGAAGTCACCACCAAAAATTCTCTGTGATAACATCAGTGCCACTTAGTTAAGTCTCAATCCTGTGCTCCATTAAGAGATGAAACACATTGCCATTGATTTACACTTCGTGAGGGACTACGTTAGTAGAGGAATTCTACAAGTAGCCTATGTGTCTATTCACAATCAGTAGGGCGTAATAGGTGATAACATAAATCATACAAAAAAAAATATTTCGTGATCTCAACTGAGCAACATTTATGGAGTCAAATCTGTTTACTTGCTTATTTTAGGTTCTTTTAATATTCTATATAGCAAAGTAACATTAATGTGGTTATTCCTTTTATGTAAACATTAGTTTTGTATATATAGTCATCACTCATGAAATACAAGGTGTGATAGTTTTTCCAGTATCACACAACTATGTTCGACTCTCTTATAGTTATATGGGTGTTCTCCTCTTCTCTCATTTCCTTCCACTTGGTTCAATCATTCAAACAGATACTGTGGAGGATTGAAATGCAATTCTCCTTGTTACGTGCACAAGTGTTCTCTCTAATTATGCTAAGCAAGCAAGGAACAGCTCCAAGTTCTCCCTTTTCTTCAATGGCCTCTTGATGAATTGAGAGCATCGCAGGGGTGGCTAACAACTCATCCACAAGCATACGGTCTGTGATCTTCTTTAGAATCATTCTCACTACACCATCCACATAGCTATTGCCTTGTTCTTACTAATCATGCATAGGGTAAAGATTGCTAAAGTAACATCTTTCACAGCTTTCGGATGTCTTTCTTCTACGAGGTCAATGAGTGGTTTCAAGGCACCAGATGTTCCAATAAGCACATTGTTTGAATCAAGAGCTGACAAAGTGAAAAGGGCTGATGTAGTGTTGGTCCTTATCTCAATGGTTCCTGATCTCAATGCTTCCTAATCTCAATGCTTCCATGAGTAGAGAAATCACCGTTGGGATTTTAGAAAGAAGCTTTTTGTTGTTGTCATGAATTGAAAGACTCAAGATTGTTGTGGTAACATCTCGTAGATGCAAGAGTTGGCTAGGACAAGGTGACTTAGTTGATAAGTTTGGGTAGGACTAGGTGACTAAAATGATAATGTTTATCCTATCATTGTATTTGTAATTTTGGCTGAATGTAAAATATTTATTGACTTTATCTATAATAGTATTGAGTTTATCTAGTAGTCTTAGAGGTTGTTTAGATAAGTCATTTATGTGAAAACTTGAGTCCATTAGGATCTGCACTTTTCCAGAACAGAAGTTCAAAAATCAATTACTGCAAAGAAGAGTTATCTCGAAATGTCAGCAATCTGTTAGCAAATGTCTCGTGAGAGACTCGCCCCGTGAGCATAATCCTACTGAAACTGGAACTCTTTCCATATTGTTTATTTAAGGGATCCTATTGATTATGATTTGTAGAGATTCATATCTAGTTTTCTATAGCACTTTCTATTGTATATTTTGGTGAGAAAATTCCTTACAGAATTTTCATATTTTTTTTTTATGTCACATTGAGTGTGATCGTGCTCCAAGTTTGGAAGATTATTGATTGGATTCCAGCCATTGGAGTTTCAAGAGGAAAGGCAATATTTGAAAATCACCAGAGGTTCTGGATGCTACTGCGATAGAAGACAAATAGGTTGTTTATCTGGACAAGTAAAAGAGTAAAGTTGCAAAGGTTTTGTAATTGATGATTACTTATAATTGATTTTCAAATAATAAGATTGACTTTCTTGAGTTTGGCTGCCTGTAGGGTTTTTTACCTTTAAAGAGTTCTTTAAAAGGTTTCCATTTGTAACCAATCATTGTGTTATGTAAGTTTATTAATTTACTTTAAGTATTTGATTGATTAAATTGTCACAAGATTGAAATCTAACCAATTTGTTCAAGTAAATTGGTACATAATTTTATGGTTTCACAGGGGTACATAGGGAATTTCACATCTTCTTGGAGATCATATGAGTGAATACCATTTTGAAGCCTGCTTTCAGAAAGTGGATTGAGCAATAGTGGAATTGCATCAAAAGACTCACCAAAGAATAATCGGAACGATGGCATCCTCTTTGTCAACAGCCGAAGCTCCCTGGCCGCTTGTTTTTGTTTAGAGAGTGTCGAAGACATCTTCTCCAGCAAAGAAAGAAAATGTTCACAATCTGATTCTGTTACCACTTCCTCATAAACATGGTAAACAGGATCCGACAATTCAATACCACCGCTTTTGCACCATTGAGAATTCATCCCTCGTATCAAGTAGTTTGGGGTAAGAATGATGTGCGAGAGAACATGTTGGGCTACAGGGAATGTCTGGTTGCCTGCTTTTAGCCATTTCTGAATGAAAGCTCTATCATATGTCTGCACAATGCATACAAGCAAATTGAAACAAATTAACAAAAACCGAACAACACATTATCTCTAAAGTAGGGATTGACAAAGGATGTCAATACATGAATCAATTCTCAATAATGATTTCCACGCTACTTATCCATGAAGGGTGATCAGATTCATCATTATAAGATGCATGTCTTTCACAGAACTCACACCGGCAAAACACAGGAGAATGAGAGTATAGATAGGGGTACAAATGTCAAAACTCTTTTAGGCACCAATTAATTAGTATCTAGAATCAAGTATTTTTAGCGGATCGAAGTACATACAACAAAAGTACTTCCATATTTGTAATTCAAACAGTCACCAGAAATAGAAACTTATGGTAGTAGTTCCTAAGCCAACAAAAATCAACACAAAGAATCCAAAATGCAGAAATTAAACGAGGATTTAAATGGCCCATGAAGAAACCAGAAAGAGTAATATGTTTCCATTAAATAAAATGACGAAGAAAAACCTTACCCTCCGTTCGGTTTCGACTAAACAGGATGAAATAAAAGAAAAGAATGTTGAAATTTAGTTGTTTGTGTTAATTTTGTTTGAAAACAATTCAAACCCCATAAACATGAAAAGAAAATAAAACACTAGGAGTTCATTAGTTTTCTCGGAAAACAAAAAGAGTAAAGAAGAAATTTTGATTCATACCCACCTGCCCTGTAGCAATGTGTCTTAGAGCTTCACTGATTAATTGCCATAAACGATGATGAATGGGTAGTGGTCTTCTTTCTCATGAATGCCATATTGTCTTTGGTAAAATTGACTAGTTTGCAGATTTATCTGATTCTACAAAGAAGTTTCTTATTACTTACCGAGCAAGAGACCTTAGTAACAAGAATATGCTTAAATTTCTCGTGTATCTGAATAAAAATCACTTAATTATTTTAGTTTTTGGTATTAATTTTCTGTTGTATATTTGTGATGAGCAAATTTGCTTTTACTTTGCAATGCGAGCTATATTGCTCCAACTGGTTTCAAGTATCCTTAACCTCTTGGGTACGGTGCATCCTTTTGATTAATATAATTTATTGGTTAATTTCTTGAACTTTTCATTATTCTTAGTTTGATTTTGTCGTTTATTAATAGATTCATGCAGAAAAATTGACACTGCTTCCATATTGACAAAGTATTCAAGCATTTATATGAGATGCAGTTGGTCCATGTCAAATCCTATGAACTCGTGTCTTGCATGTGCAAAGCTATATCAACTTTAGATCATCAAGACATGATAAATGGTGGTGTTTATTCAGCAATATTCTGGGCTTTGAAGGAAGGGATACTTGAGATTGTTGTTGAAATAATGAAAGCAAATCCAAACCTTTTGCGTATACGTGATGCGAAAAACAGAGGCATCGTTATGTTGGTTGCCCTACATCGCCATGCTGATATCTTTTATGCTACATTCCACTCCTGTCAGGTGAGCAAGTGGGCAGCTCACAGAGACATATTCGGTAATAACATATTACATATGGTAGCAATGTTAACAGAATGCACTCCACTTGATCACATCCCAGCTTCCCAGGTGTAGCTCCACAAATGCAAAGAGAACTACAATGGTTTAAGGATGCAAATAGAACTACATTGGTTTAAGGTTAGCTCTCACACTTCATGTTTCTCGGTACTTTTTTCTTAGAAGGCAAGTTCATAGATAAAATTAAGCAGTTACAATGATACAATATTCAAGAGGAGAGAGTCCCCAACAGTCTTCCCAAAATAAGCAAAAGCAGCACAAAAAACAAACAAAGCATTGGCTCGAAAGGTTGGCTCCAACCCATTCTCGCTAAAAGATTGGCTCCAACCCATTCGCACATGGGGAAGCCGCTTAAAAGCAGTTTTAACATAGTCTAAAAACTAGACTATAAACCTATGACTGAAAGCCGCAGTCGAAAGGGGTGCACTGCATTTTGCTAATCCAGTCCAACTACAGGAGACTATCAGGATCACGGGTTTGGGAAAGCAGTAACATAGGGGAATAGCAACTTGAAGATGACCCGATACAACAGCAAAAGACCACCAACCATGGTGGGACATGTGCCACACTAAGGCTCAAAGAAGCACGCAAACTTGAGAGATCCAAAGTTGCTGGCTCCGAAGGTGCTACCCGTGGCGGCAGGAAACTCCCATAGGCGTAGTGTCATGTGGGGCCCATGCACATTGGAAACTGTGCATGAGCCACACACGCCACACATTTGGATAGATTTCTTCGACCATTCGATGGATCGGTGGCTGAGGAGTCCAATGGAGAGGCACGTGGCAGTTGAAGCTAGCCTAAAAATAGCAGATCGGAACATCTAGGTACTATCGCCGGAAAACTAAAAGAAAAACCAGAAAACACCTAGGAAACTAAGGCTGAACAAGCTGAGGGGGGAGGAGACTGTCTTTACTTATTGCATCTTCCAAATTCTAGAGATTTTTAAAGAGAAAATAAATGAAAATAGCAAAAGTTGAAAATTAGTTGTCAAAGAAGTCTTAATTTAAGGCAAGATCGCTTTGGCCATTTGTGGCATACTATTACTAGAGTTCCTTAAATCTGTTGTAAGTGGTTGAGATATTTCCATATCTGCATTTACTGTCATTTACTCTGTGTACCCGCTACTCTGTTTGTATTGATGCAGTTCCACCTTCTTGTTGACATGCTTGCTTATACCTACAGATCGAGCATCTTTGATAGGAGAATGAAGCCCTTGTTTTACTTTTGTTCATTGTTCAATACAATGTTTAGGTGTTCCTTCAAAGTTTAGGTGTTCCTTCGTTCATTGTCCAATATTTGGCCTACTAGCCAGAACTCATGATTTTTTACTCTTTTTTAACTACACGACTTGACCCCTTGAATGGTCAAGAATTTTATGGCCATCTTCTACATTATGAGTTACAGTTTCAACAGCAAAATCACTCTAATCTTGCTAATGCCACGACTAACACTACTGCCCTTAACTCTGCCAATACAGGACGTTTCACGGCACCACTTCAACAATCAGTCTTTTAATCATTCAAACTCATGCTCAAGAGGAAGGGGGCGTGGATGTGGTTCATCATCTAGCCAATCATCCAACTTGAGCAACTCTCGACCTGCGTATCAAGTTTGCAACAAGCCAGGTCACATGGCCCTAAAATGTTACCAAATGTTTGATTTCTCATATTAGACTGAATCATCAAACAATCCTCAGGCCCACGTGACCATAATGCAAAATCAAGATCAAAGTTGGTACCTAGATACAACTGCCACTCACCAATATCTCACTCCAAACATCAACAATTTGACCATCCATTATGATGAATATGTTGGCAAGGAACAAATCTATGTGGGTAATGGTACAGGTTTGCCAATTCATCATATTGGTTCATCCAAGTTTCCTTCCCCTACAAACTCTTTGTTCTTAAATAAACTTTTACATGTTCCTTCCATTGAGAAAAATCTCTTATCTATTCATCAATTCACAAAAGATAATCATGTTTTCTTCGAATTTCATCCTAATTGCTTTTGTGTGAAGGATCTCAATACGGGGAACATCCTTCTCCAAGGACCAACTAAAGATGGACTTTATGCATTCTTCACTCCTCTATCAACCAGTTCCTCTTTTAAAATTGCTTTTGTTGGTGAACGAGCTTCATTGGACATCTAGCATAGCAGATTTGGTCATCCTTCTATGCGTTTAGTCAACTCCATTGTCTTTTCTAATAAGCTTCCTGTCATAAAAAAATAAGACATTAAACGTTTGCAACTCTTCTCAATGTGGCAAAAGTCACAATCTACCCTTTCATTTGTCCCATTTGCGTTCTTTTATTGTCTGGGGGCCTTATCCCATTCCTTCAATTGAAGGGTTTCATTACTATGTAACATTTATGGATGATTTTAGTAAATTTACATGGTTTTATCCTTTACGAGAGAAATCTGAAGTTGAGTCCATCTTTTATCAATTTCAAAATTTGGTTGAACGTCAATTTGGGTGCAAAATTAAGGCCATCCAAGCAGATTGGGGAGGGGAATATCCGTGTCCTAACGCTTATTTTTACAATCAAGGCATTATTCATCATTTGACTTGTCCACACATTGAAGAACATAATAGTTCCATTGAACGAAAACCCAGGCATATTGTGGAAACCGGTCTTTCTCTTTTAGCTCATGCTTCCATACCAAAAAAATATTGGAGTCATGTGTTCAAACTGCTTGTTTCTTTATTAATCTCCTCCCTTCACTAGTCATTCAAAATCAGTCTCCTCTAGAGTGTCTTTTTCATCAAAAACTGGATTACACTTTCTTGAAAACCTTTGGTTCAACATGTTGGCCCAATTTAAGACCGTAAAATGCTCACAAAATGGATTGTTGGTCAACATTATGTGTTTTCATGGGCTATAGCTCATCTCACAAAGGCTATCAATGTTTGGATCTCAAATGTGGGCGGGCCTATATATCACGCCATGAAATATTTGAGGAAACTCGCTTTGATAGCCTATATCTCAAATGTGGGCTCAATCCGGCTCAAATGTGGGCGGGCCTATATCTCAAATGTGGGCTCAATCCGGCTCCACTTCTATTATGGCCCAATCATCAACTATTTTACCATTGTGTTTACAGGTACCAACTCCTAACCCAACTTCAACATCCACTGTTGGCTCACTTTCGACTCCCATCCAGCAAGATCATGCTTTATCTTCTTCACATGAATCAGAGGCTTCCATGCAGTCTGCTATTGCCTCCACTAATGACCTTCCCTACTCTGCCAACTCAGAAACTTCTTCCTCAATGCCTATAATGTGAACTTGTCTTCAGAATAACATTCAAAGACCTAAAGTTCACACTGATGGAACTGTACCTTATCCACCTACACTTGCCCTTGTTGCTATCTCTGCTCAAAAGGAACTCACCTGCTTCGCTACAGCATCTAAACACCCCGAATGGCATTGCGCCATGAATGAGGAGTTTGATGCTCTATTGCGCAACAACACATGGTCCCTGGTTCTAGTCACACATCTGATAAATATCATCGGGTACAAGTGAGTTTTTCGATTGAAACGGAAAGCTAATGTTAGTATTGAATAGCACAAAGCACGCCTGGTAGCTAAAGGCTTTCACCAACAGCTTGGCCTTCATTACATTGAAACATACAGTCCTATTGTGAAACTCAGACCACTCCTCCTTTCCAATGCTGTTAGTTGCAAATGTTTAGTCTGCCAACTTGATGTTCATAATACTTTCTTACATGTTGATCTCTCAAAGCCATATACATGACTTAGCCTCCAGTTTTCGTTCACCCCCAGTGTCCAAACCATGCCTGCAAGCTTCAGAAGGCAATTTATGGTTTCAAGCAAGCACCTCGATCTTGGTTTTCCAAGCTTAGTTCACGGCTTCTTGAAATTGGATTTATTGCTTCAATGGCTGATGCATCTTTGTTCATACTTCAAACTTCTCATTCGCAGCTATTTGTTTAAATATATGTCGATGACATACTAGTCATTGGTTCCTCCAAAACTGCCATCGATGAATTGATAAAACTTCTACGGGTTAGTTTACCTATCAAAGATTTGGGCACCCTTCATTACTTCCTGGGAGTTGAGGCTCATTTCAAATCAATCGGGCTGCTTCTCTCTCAACAAAACTACATCCTCGACTTACTCCATCAAACCAACATGACTCAAGCCAAACCAGTAGCTACTCCAATGTCCTTTGCCCATAGTCTTCAATAGTTTGATAGTGATCCATTCCACAATCCTACCTTGTATAGAAGTACAGTTGGGGCTCTTCAATATATTTTATTGACACAACCTGATTTATCATATGCTGTGAATCGGGTTTGTCAATTGCATGCATCGCCCCACTACAAATCACTGGACTGCAATTAAAAGGATTCTTCGCTATCTTAAGGCTACTCCTCAGCATGGTCTACTTCTAACTCCAACAACTTCATATGCCCTGCAAGCCTACTCAAATGCAAATTGGGTAGGATGCCCAGATCATGATCGTTGTTCTACTAGTGGGTATCTCATTTTTTGTGGCACCAATCTTGTTTCCTGGAGTTCTCACAAACAACAAACAGTTGCTCGCTCGAGTACTAAAGCAAAATATCGTGCTTTGGCAAATACTATTGTGGAAATAATTTGGTTTCAAGATCTTCTATGAGAAATTGGTATATTCCTCCATCAACCTCCCACTTTGTGGTGTGATAGCATTGGGGCCACTTACCTCTCTGTCAATCCTGTCTTTCACTCACAAACAAAACATGTTGCTATAGATTTGTTTTTTGTTTGAGAGAGAGTCACTCGAGGTCAGCTACATGTTAGATTTATTTCATCTCATCTAATTATTATAATTTTCTTAAACTTTCAAACAAAATATAATAAACAATTCAAAATTTTTAAATTCTAAAATAAAAATAATATTAAAAAGTTATATTCTACTAATAATATTTTCAACTTTTAACTCTCATCTCATCTTATCTCAACTCAACTCAGTATCCAAACTTCTTCACGAGTTTTATGTATTGCTTTTAGCAGAATGAGCATTGAAGTTCTAGCTGTATTTTGTGTTCTCATCTTTCTCGTTTGTTAAAGTTGGATATTTCTTAATTAAGCTTTCTTATTTATAAATTATCACCTGTTTCTTATTTTAAATACTAAATTATTTTATTATTTGAATTTTATATCAATAGTTAAGCATTAAAATAAGAGTAATACTAGATATAGTTTTAGAGTATGTAAATCAAGCTCATTTTGAAAAAAATTGAGATCTACTATTAAAAAATCACTTTTTCATATGGGTCTCAAATTTATCTACTTTTTTCAAAGCACATGATTTGAACACCCAACTAAGACTGCAAATATTATTTATCTTAAAATAATATAACTTGGTTATGTGACACAATCTTAAAAGTCATATTTAAATAAAAGATACATGCAAAGTAAAATCTATTGTTTGTTTAGAAAGTGAATTCAAAACTATCAAGGTACAAAATAAATAATTTGTGGTTGCAAAGCGGTGTAAAGTTATTTATGTATTTTTCAGCTTACACTTCGGATTTTATCCTTTTATTTTTCTCATTTTCACGTTAAAGATGTAGCACATAAATAAGCATGGAATTCGAATATTGTGTTTTCTTAGAAAAAATAATTGAAAAATGATTAACTTATGACTGGCTTACGATTCTTTCAGAATTCTGTATTAAATCAAGAATAATTTTATTAAATTAGATTTAATTTTTAATGAAGTGGCATATTTGCATTGGATGATCATGTAATAAGTTGTAAAACAATTTTAAAGAGTTATGAATGTATCATGATTTCCTGATATAATTTAGATACCATGCATTAAAGAAGTTTATCAATGAATTACTACCATAGTAATTACCATTAACCAAGAATATTCTCAAGAATATTTGCTCAAAATCTAATGCTCAGAGTAGTGAGAGGGCCGGAGAGATAAACATAAAGTGGACTACACAAGATTTATTGTGACACATCTAAATCTTTCATAAAACATTAAATTTTTAATATACTATAAGATTCAATTTATCATGTGTCTATCTTTTTGTGAATTGATACAATAAGCATAGTAGAGATCAATTAGTGAGGTTCAACTACCGTACTATTTATCTTCTTGCTCTTTACTTTTTGGTTAAAAATTGTTTCTTTTTGGTTGGAAATTAATGGCAGAACAAGCTGGATTCTAATTTTTTTATTTGTTTTTTAGGCATAAGGTTTAAGATGGCTGCTCGTTGTTCATCTTATATTATGAGTTTACGTACGGTTTTTGTATCTATCACAGTTTAGCGATAGGTTAAAGTATGTTGAGGTTAAAATTCTTTTGTTAGAAATTTTCTTCTCGTGAACTGTATCAAAGTACTTAGTAAAATGGAATAAAAAGAGAAAAAAAGTTTAATATTTTGCTTTTGTTATTTTATTTTATACCAAAAATTGAAAAAGGTTCTTTTAATGAAGAATTCTATGTAGTACTTTTGTTCAAGAAAATACTACACAAAAGTATTTTGCACGGTATGGTTTGGGATTGATGATGCTTTGAGGTTTATTTCTTTTTTGTTTGCATGTCATCATTTTTTTTCCTCAATTTAGCTAATCTGCTTTGTTGGTTTGTTTCTGCAGGGAATTTGCACTTTTTGGTATGGAGTTGATGGTGTAGATCCTGATCGACACAACCAACAATAACACAAAAACTTTAATGGCCTCTCAATTGATCTTATACAAGATGATACAAAATGATCAATTATGCCACAAGCCAGCAAACCAATTTTTTGAACTAGTCTTTTTGTTAAACTTGTATTAAACAAGTTAGTAAAAGGATCAATTTACTAAACTTGCATTAGACTACAGTGTATTTTGAACTAATCTTTTTGTTTTCTTGTCTATGCAAACTTGTAATTATTATACTCCACTTAGCTATCATTATGCAAAAATATTTTTTAAAATTTATTTTTTTCCCTATGCATTAAATTGTTCATTAATCAATTTTTTGTAAAAAAACATATTTGATCTAATCTTTTTGTTCTAATCTATCCAAACATGTAATTATTATACTTCACTAACCTATCATTATCTAGAGATTTTTGCTAAATTTTGTTTTTTATGCATTAAATTATTCATTTTTTGACAAAACCATATAATTTTTGTAAAAAACATTTTCACCCAACTAAACAAACGTGCTTTTGTATGTTGCCCCATCCTAGTAACCACAAAAAATGTGTAAAAATATACTTATAAAATATGTATTTATTCTAAATATATATCAAAAGCGCACTCTTCATACTCTCCACCTTTCTTTGTACCTTGAGGCCCAAGCTTTGCCCCATCGTCATTGTCGACATCGCACAAAGCCATCGGTAAATCTTCTTAACTATCTCTTCCTTTCTCCGTCACCGTGTTGCTCTCGCTTTCTCATCTCTCTTCTCTATGCTAGCATCCGCTAGCATCTAACATCTAGTCTAGACTGGTAAGCCCATCGGTTCCTTTTTGGCTCTCTCTCTCTTGGTTTTTTGGATCTGTTGCCAAACCAAGCAATCCTAGCCATTGCTATGCCCCCTCACGCTGGTAAGCTTCTCCATCCACCTCTCTTCCCTCCCTCTCGTAGATCTCTCTCTCTCTCTCTCTGTTTCTCTCTCATAGGGTTATGTCACCACGATATGACACACGCACACACCAATGTAGATACCCACCTCTAGCTCACCCTCTGACCACAACACACACCCACACTCTCTTTTCCATCCTAGAGGGGGCTAGGTTGTTAGGGTTTGGAAACCCTAGTCACTGTCATTGCCACTCTGTGGTATTGCGCCACCCACAACATCTCTCTCTCTCTCTTAGTTCTCCCTCCCTTTCTTACGCTCTCTTTCCTCTTTCTTTAACCTTCTCTGTTTTGGCTTCAGTGTGAGCATTTCCATCTTTGTCCACCACATTTCGTTACCATGTTGTAAGTAATCCTTGGAACTAACATTGAAATTAGTTGTTGTCGAAAATTTTGAAATTGTGTATCATGCAATCTGGTTGTGAACTTGTGTGGTGGCCGAGAGCCTCTGTGAACAGTTGGGATGGAAACTATAATTTGGTTGTGAATTTGTGTGGTGGTCGAGAGCCCTTATGAAGTGTCAAGTCTGAAATTTGTTGTTGGTTGTGATGTACGTTGGGATTGTATGTGTTGTTGAAATATATTCTTTTTTTATCTTAATAAATATTGTTGTTGTTATATCATTCACTTATAAATTGTTGTATTTTCTGTTGCTTTATAATTGATAGCTATTGTCGACAATTATCTCATTAAATTCTGATTTTTTGTGGGTATAAGCTAAAATTTGTAAAATTGTTTGTTTCTTAGTTAAAGGATTTTTTTAGGGTGAGTGCATATGACGAACCCAAGATGAGATGGGTATTATCTCAATAGAGCTACTTTGGTCATTCGGAAGCACATAAAACTGAGTGATCGATGTTTCGTGGATTGCCAACGGACAACAATAGGCTTGGGCAAGACGATAACTCTCTTAGGTCAACTCTATTGCCTTTCTGTTGGTGGAGGCGAAAGAATGCCTAGTCACATATACGCTCGACTCAAAGCTAGGCATCGCTTGTAACCTAGTCACACGAACGATCACTACCTGTGGTGTGACAAAGAGAGCCAGAGTGTATGGATGGTCCATAGTAGAGACCATGGTGAATACATTAATAAAATGATTTTATGGATTTTTTGTCGGGTGTGTCAGTATAACGACCTCAAGCCGAGATGAGACATTACCTCGATGGAGCTCCTCTGGTCCTCCTATACCATGTAAAACTAAGTGACATCTCTTGGATTTTTCACTAGGCAATAACGGGTTTGCACTAGACATAACTCTCTCGTGTCGAGTCTGTTGCCTCTCTGCTGGTGGAGGCTAGAGAATGCCTTGTTGAGTACACACCAAGCACAGAGTTGGACATCGCTTGTTATGAAGTCACATGCATAGTCTTTACCCGTGGTGTGAGTGGTCCATAGGAAAGACCATGGCGCATACGTTAATCAAATTGATGTTTTCAAAATTAAAAGCGTGATTTTCAGGTGCGTAGTGTCTTGTGTGATAAATGGGTGCATACTTGAGTTTGATAAAATGTAAACATCATAATTCTCTGTAATTTCTTGTTTGCATAATTTCATATTTCACCATATACTTGTATTTTGAGTGTTAGACTTGGTTTCACTTATTGAGATTTTGCAAAATCTCATTGTAGCGTCCTCATCTGCGAGTATGGACATCCGACTCTTCTAGAGGAGTGAAGATTGGGATCTTTCCCCATCGGTTAAGTGTATTTCTTGTTCTTTTATTTTTGTGGGATGATAGTAATAATTTTCGTGTCTATGGTTGGAGCTTGGAGACTTATGGATTATTTGGAAGGTGATGTTTTATTTTTTCACTACGAATTAACTACACACCATTTTGTTGCATGTACGCACACTCTTTGTTATCACAATGCGCTAAGGGTTCATGACCCGAGTGGCCAGCATCCTGATGTCACGACTTCCACCAAAACACAAGTGGGGGTCGAGGGCGCCACAAACACTTTTCAATTTCAAATCTTCAACTTTTTATTCTAATCATTACTTAATTATTACAACTTTATCAAATTTCTAATTGTAATATATTTTAATAAAAACCTTTGTGAGGGTTCAATATATTTTTGAATCAGAAAGATAAACTCAAACGACAACAACTCACATGTCAAAAATATATTCGAGTTATGAAACAAATATATACAACAAAAATTCATATCAAAATTGATATACATACTGAACAACATAGCACAAGAGTTGGCTCTAATACCATTAATGTAACATTTTGGAGAAAATCAAATAATTAAATAATCATTAGAATGCTTAGATCTAACAATCGTTGATCAAGTATTTGTAGAAAAAATTATTTTTTAATTTTGAACCCTCACAGGTTTTCAACATGGAGAGTGTTAGATAGAGGTTTTTAGCCTACCTAAATTTTTACAGTTGCGATTGATAGATAATCACATGCTTTTATATAGATTGGCCAAGACCCTTATTCACAATTTTTAAAGCATTATTTTCTTCTATCAAGATCCCCAATGAATATTTATCTTTATTTTAATTATCCAGAATCTAATACTAGTAAAAACGCTTTTAAATTAATATATATAAATATAATATATTTACTAAAGTGTGACACATAAGCCACTTAAGTCTTGGATCAGACGAATTCTTTCAGTTTATTTGAAGCATTTCTAAATTCTTGGCATACAAAAAGTTCAATAAAAATATTATAAAGTTAAAATATTATTATAATATTACTTTTTAATATTATTTTTGTTTTGAGAGTTATTGAATTGTTTTTTGTGTTTTGTTTGAAAATTTGAAAAAATTGTAATGATTAGATAGTGATTAGATGAAATCTTAAATATTTGAAATTGAAAAGTATTTATATTTGAACGATATTTAAAAAAGAAATAAAATGAGATGATATGAGATGGATTGGGATAAAACCATCTTCCAAATAACTCCTAATTGTTGCCGTTAGTGTTGGACTTTTCTTCTAGTTAATTTATTCGAAAGTACTTGATTCTTGGCATTTATTCGAAGCATTTTTTAATTCTTGGCGTGGTGTCTTGGCCCTTCTTTGTTCAGAGCATCGCATCACGAACTGAAACGTATGCTTCGAATAAATAAAGACCAAAAGAAAGAATAACGTACATAAGATAAAACCAACTTCCAAACAACCCCTAATTGTTGCCATTAGTGCTGGCTTTTCTTCTAGTTAATTTATTTGAAACTTGATTCTTGTAAATATGTGTTCTTTCAATTTATTCGAAGCATTTTTTAATTCTTGCCGTGGTGTCTTGGGCTTTCTTTGTTCAGAGCATCGCATCACAAACTGAAACGTACGCTTCGAATAAAGAAAGACCAAAAGAAAGAATAGTGTATGTAAGATAAAACCATCTTCCAAACAACCCCTAATTGTTGCCATTAGTGCTGGACTTTTCTTCTAGTTAATTTATTGGAAACTTGATTCTTGCCCTATGGATAAAGACGTGTTCTTTCACTTTATTCGAAGTAGGGGTGCTACCCGCATGGTGTAGGGCGGGGAGGCCGCCCCTTCCCCCACCCCGCCCCGCAGCATATAGGGAAAGGGTTGAAAACCCCGCCCCGGCAAGTGGCGAGGTAAAAAAGGTCATCCGCCCCGCCCCACGCCTAGGCCAATCCATTGGATTTAAAAAATTATTTTTGAGTTCAAAAATATTTCTTGGGCCCAAATTATATAAAAAGAAAGAATTATATTTTGAATTGTCTTGGTCTCCTGAGCTAACCTTTATATAGAAGGCTACGGCAATACAATAACTATACTTAAGCAATCTAAGACTTAATAATAAGTCTTAGATTGCTTAACCATGGTTATTGTATTGCCTTGATCTCCTATATAAAGATTGGTTTAGGAGGCCATGGCAATCAAATAACTTAAATACAACATCAAATCTTTAACAAATTGTATATATCTATATACAAAATATTTATTTACATAAATATATATAAAAATATATATTTTTTTTATATATATGGTGGAGCAAAGCGGGGGGTGGGGCGAGGCCCCGCTGGGGTTATCCTACCCTTGCCCGGCTGGGCATTCTCTTTGCCCCCACCTCGGCATGGGCAGAGCGGGGTAGCCCACCCAGGCATGCGACTAATGCGAGGGTGGGGCGGATGAGGCAGGGTAGTGGTGTGCGGGCCTCCACTGCGCCCCTAATTCCAAGCATTTTTTAATTCTTGGCATGCATGGTGTCTTGGACTTTCGTTGTTCAAAGCATCGCATACGCTTCAAATAAAGAAAGACCAAAAGAAAGAATAGCGTACCTAAGATAAAACTATTTTCCAAACGATCCCTAATTGTTGCCATTAGTGCTAGACTTTTCTTCTAGTTATTTATTCGAAACTTCATTCTTGCCCTATGGGTAAAGATGTGTTCTTTCAGTTTATTCGAAGCATTTTTTTTTTGAATAATTATACTTATTATTTTCACACATCATATTTATTTTTTATTTTTTTTATAACAAATACGTGGTGTATGGATGATAAGTAGAACAACTTAATTAGTTTAATAATAATAAAATAAAATAAAATAATAATATTAAAATATATAAAATATATAGTGTTTTTTTTTTTTTGATATTGGGGATTGGGGAGGGATCGAACCCAAGACCTCTCTTATAGAGGCTGAGTCTTATGCCATCTGAGCCACATGCTCTTGGCATAAAATATATAGTGTTAAATGATGAATATCATCTCTCTTTCTTAATTCTTGACGTGGTGTCTAATTGGACTTTCTTTGTTCAAAGCATCGCATCACAAACAGGAACGTACGCTTCGAATATAGAAAGACGAAAAGAAAGAATAGGGTGCGTAAGATAAAAACGATGTCACGATGCCATGACATCCTTTCATCCTTAATTCGGATCACGTTTTTCGGGGCCCATCATTATGTATTTTCTACTTCCAACCAGTTCAGATTTTGAAGAGATTAGAAAGAGAAGAGAAATAAAATAAAGGAATATAAAGAATTATGTATTTTGAATAGTGAATTAAGATTAAATGAGTTAATATGAAAGTTAAGTAAAATATTTTTAAAATATTATTTTTTAATAATATTATTATTTTTAAATTAAAAAAAATTAAATTGTTTATTATATTTTGTGTGTGAATTTAAAAAAATATAATAATTAAATAAGATGAGATTAAATAAGTTGAGACGAACTTTGAAATGAAACGGTGGCTTAAATATCCCACTATAAAACAAGCTTAAATATTTTGTATGTCTTTTTATATGATTTTATGGCGTTTAATTGGATTACCTGCATTCTCTTTAATTCTTTGCTCTCGTCATAAAGAATTCAAGCCACAAGGCTTTTCCATGACCATATTTTAAATTAAAGATTTTTATAAACTAATTTATAAAAATATATCGTCTTTTTAAAATATAGTTATAGAAAGTATTACTTGTGTAAAAGATTGCGTGCCTATCATTACTCAATTGAAACCTTAAACGCGTGTTGTTAATTACTTTCACAAAGACTTATGAAAAGGGAGGAAAAAAAAAGACGGGAATTTGGATGGGGAGACTTATGGTCCGATTGAAGCATTAAACAGTTAACAATTGTTCAGTATCCACTAACAGGGACTTTTTGGTCACCCTTCTCTCCTGCACCCTTTTCTCTTTATTCAACTGTCAAAGTTGGAACTGTTTATAATATTCCTTTGTAGTAGTTCTTTCGTTATTTTCCATCTATAGCATTAAGATGCGCTGATTTATTGCCTATCGGCCTCCTGCACCATGCCACCAAATTGATCTCCAGCCACCGATATGTCAGCTGTTCAAAGAAAACTGCCCAAAAAAATAGCGCACAAGTCTCACGTGTGTCCCATACAACGCAAGAATTTCATGCACCATCGCGTTAGATAGGCTTTGCCACTGTCACACATGACACTACTAAGATCAGTAGCTTCAAATCTCTCAATTCTGACCACTACCTTTTTTCCTTGAGCGGCGCGTGTCCCTCATGTGCCACCACAGACAGTAAAGGTCATTCGCCGATGTATCAACTAGGGGTGTAAAAAAACCGATGAACAAGTAAACCAGATTGGACCGGACCAAACCGGTTCGATACCCAATTTGGTTCGGTCTAGTACCGGTTTTATTTTTCTTAAAACCAATCAAAATCGGTCTGGTTCTCATTTTTCTTTTTCTAAAAGCGGACCAGCCCAATTTATATATATATTTTAATTAATTATATTGTATATAATATTTTTATATAATATATAATTATATATAAAATAGTTTTGTATTATATGATAAATTACTAAATAGTATAATATTAAATTTTAAAATCTTATATCATTATAGTTTATTGTGTTAATAGTTATACTAATACTATATATATCGCTATATATTATAATATACTACAATATATTATCACTATAGTATTATATATTATAATATACTATATTATATAATATAGTATATTAAAACTAAGAACCGAACCGAACCGGACTAGAAATTGGTAAAACTAGAATACCGGTTTAGGAGAGTAATTGGTGCATAATCAGTTTTGAAAAATACAAAACTGGTGTATACCTAAATAAATTTCACAACTAAATAAATCCAAATAAAGCTTGATAAATTTAAAATAAAAGAACCAATATTTTAATTAAATTAAAAACTCATTCAATAAAAATACATGTAAAAACGATGTATCATAATGACTTTTAGTCACAGTCTAATAGTCTATTTATCAGACTATTCTAAAACCACTTCAAGCGGCTTTCCCTTGGTGGGAAATGGGAGGGAGCCAATTTTTGGCTCCGGATCCATCTTTTTGTATTCCACTGGTATTGCATTTGTTTGTTTTGAGATGATTGTTGGGGACTTCCATCCCATGAAATTTTGTATCATATAGCCGCATAGTTTATATATGAAATTACTTGCTTAAAAAAAGAAAAATAAAAATAAAAATAAATAAAAAATAAAAAAGAAGAAGAAGAAGAATAAGTATTAAACAGTTTAAACTAATTCACCTTTCTAGGATAAAGTAGAAAAAAATGAATTTGTTTTGGGACTTTGTCAAAACTAATTCATTTTTTAGGTATTCATTATTTGAGAAGCATTATTTGAGGAACTTTGTCAAATAATACAATATTTGAGGTATCCGGATTCATATTTGGATCTACACCCCTACAAGTTTGTATTAATTTAATTTTAACAATGTTCTCAAATAGTATTATTTAAACATTCAAGAAAATTGCTACAAGTATAAAGAGATTTTACAAAAATAAATTTATAAATTGACTTGAATTCATTTAAAATGCTAGGTCTACTTTACAAGACGAATAATAAGTGAGAGAGATAGCAAAATGTGGCTCTATTTCTCTATATATAACCATCGTTGTAATGCTTGAGAGTAGCACGGCCACTCTAGATCAACATTTCATTGTTAAGTTTATATACTCCCCGCGTACCATTGCTGCCAAGTTTCCGAAAGGGTGATCAACAGCCACCTCTTGTTCATCAGTAGCACATAAAAGCTCATCAGAGTACTACTTCGAAATTACCAGGCCAGTGATCCGATATTTCCTTCCCTCAGCAGTGATATAGACACTGATCATTTTTTACAATTTTTAACATAAACATTTACTACTTGTGATAAAAGCTGGATCATATATATAGTTGATGGAGATTATATTAATTACTTTCTGTTGTTTCAAGTGAATGGCATTAAATTCTAAGGTTGTATTTTTATCCGGAACTTCACCGAGATTAGGCTTTTTTTCCTTCTTGTAATTTAGTTGCATGTTTTTCTTTCTAATTTATGACAATTTTGAAAGTTTATAATATACCCACTCTCTCATAAAAAATTAAAGGGTGTATATTGTTCATAATTTTTTAAGTGGGTCGTTTTTGTCATAATCAAAATAGCTTTTGGTCTCTAGTAAGGCTTTTTTTTTTTTTTTTTTTTTTTTTCTTTTCTTTTTTAACTTGTTGAGATTTGTCAAATCTCACCGTGTTAGTATCAACTACCATTCCTCCCGAATGGTAGACCATGTGTCAGCATGCATTTAATAGAAAAACCCACGTTTGTGTACACAATGTGTAATTCACGTTATATAATAATTTCTTGGCTTTTTTAGTTTTACATTTTAAAATGAGATTTAATTGCAAAGTCATGGAACTATATTTCCTTCCAATTTATTTTGAAGGCCGGTGGCTCCTGTTTTTTTCGTCAGGAAATTCAGCAGCTATGAACACTCCGAAAGTGCTGCAACGAAAAATGAATATAAGTGGCTGTCACGGTTATTAGATAAAAGCGAGCCTACTGCAAGAATATCGCTTAATCGCCGATCACGTCGAACTATTTACAGGGTTCCGGATACGAATCGGGAACAGATTAGAGAAGCTTACGCTCCTCAGCTTATTTCGATAGGGCCTTTTCACTATAGTTCGCAAAAATTGCAATCCATGGAAAATTATAAACTGAAATTTCTGAGGATTTTCATGTCACGAATCGAGAAGAGGGAGCAGTTAGCAAGCATAATAGAAGATTCGGAAGAAAGCGTACGTGAAAGTTATGTAGAGGCCATTTCATTTGATCGTGATACATTGAAGCAAATTATCCTGATGGATGCGAGCTTCATCATTGAGTTTTTCTTGAGATGTTGCTCATTAGAATTATGGACAGATGACGACTTTATGCTGCAAAAACCATGGGTAACTTCTAGGATGAGATTAGACTTGATATTACTTGAGAATCAACTTCCTTTCTTTATAATAAAGAAATTATATGAGCTGCTTCCACTGGTCCCACCGATGCCCAGCTTCCTTGAGCTTTCCTTTCGATTCTTTGGAATTTTCAACTATCAAGGAAAACTTCCTGATGATCCAGAAGAAATAAGGCACTTTGTTGATTTGGTTAGATACTCTTACTTGCCTCCTCACACAAGTCTCCCAAAAAGAAATTTTAAAGTAGTTACGGAAATGTATTGTGCCTCCCTGCTGGCTGAGGCAGGATTGAAGTTTAAGCCAAGTTCAAACAGATCCTTACTTGACCTAAAATTTAATGAGGGAGTGCTGGAAATCCCAATTTTTACATCAGACTATGCCGGCGCGGAGATTTATGCTCGGAACCTTGTGGCCTGGGAGCAATGTCACTGTCCAGATGAAGCATATGTGTCATGTTAGATTTGCTTATCAATAGATTCAATACACGCAAAGATGTGGATATACTTGCTCAAGAGAAAATCAATGTGAACAATTGGTGCCCAGGTATCAAATATAGGGACGTCAGTGATGATTTTTATGATCTATGTAGGCAATTGGTGGATTTCCGTAGAAAACATTGGTATGTAATTCTGAAGAGTAGCTTGAGAGAGGATTACTTTCGCACGCCTTGGATGGGTGCTGGTACCGTTGCTGCTATTGTCTTGTTGATTCTCACTCTCATACAAACTGTATGTACTGTCATTCCCATATTCAAGTACTAGAGTGAAGCTGCTTGTCAGCTTGTGTACGTATGTAATTAATAATTCTAAGAGTACTATTGGATTGCTTGCGTTGTTATAATTTTTCTTTCTTTGATCTCTATTTTTTGCTTAATTCATGAAAGTTTGTAATTAAACGGGCTGTGGGATGCATTCAAGCTACAAGTTGGAAAGCTTAATGTTAATTTTCTTTTATGAATGTCCCTCAAAGTCAATACGCATGACACTACAAGAAAAAGCGTTTTTTCTGATGATTTTATTTTTCGTGACTAACGCTTGTGGGAAATACTAGATAATGGGACAAATCCCTTCCGTTGCAATAGGTTTTGACGTTTATCACCAAAAAACGTGTGACGGATGAAAAGTCATGGCCTTTAACCTATTAAAGCGAGGAGATAGTGTTCGTGTTAATAAGTTTGCCGTTGTTACCTCTAGTCTATTTTAATTTTTGCCGATAACAATATAAACTAAACACACCAGAAATCGATGCCTTCAACTTGCGCCCAAGAGAACCCTAACGCCCAAATCGTGCCCTTCAACACTGGATAATCTGAGGGAAAATCCGGCCGAAATTTCTCTTTTCACGGCCTCGGAGAGAATCACTACCGCCAGTTGAGGACACAAACGGGCAAGAGAATCACACCGGCTTTGTTTTTGCTGCAATTTCTGGAATAAATCTCCATCTCTCTCTTAAATCTGCGCCCAAGAGATCCCTAGCCCAAATTGACCCGTTCAACACCGCATAATCTCACCAAATACGCCGGTGGTGGTTTCTCGTTTCGCCGCCCCGTGGAACCTCACTGTAGGATGGTTGCCGCAACTCACGGCTACGCTATTGATTGCTGAATAGCTACGGAAAAAGGTTAATCTCTCTCTTAAGAACATTTGCCTATTGTTAATTTCTCTTCTCAAATTTCCCTCTCTCTCTCTCCCCTGGTAATTCTATCGCCTATAGGAAGAGATTTCTATGCTTGTGTATCTCTGGTTCTTGAGGCCTAGTACGATTTTTGTGCACTTTTCGTATTGTGAAAATCCCACTTGCAGCTTCTTTAATTGAATTGGATTGGTGGTTTTGTGGCATCACGCAGGACAAGTAGTTTTTATGTGATCGATTGTTTATCCCTTTAGGCTATTTGGTATGTGAATCAGGCTTATGAATGTTTTACACTTGGAATTACATGATTATATATCTCAGGACAGGGAGATCTGCCCTGTTAGTGCTAGAAATCATTAGATTTCTTGAGTTTTTGTGCTCATAGCCGTTCATGGGTGATAGATGATAGCCACACTCCCATATAAAAACCACCAATCTAGATGATAGCAACCCCAAATTATCAAGTATTTTATTGATAGGATATGGCAAATGATTGAGCATGTTTGGATGTTTCCAAATAAATAGGTTAAATGCCACAATTATTTGCCACAAAACAGGATGTTGAACTTGTAGTACTTATTAACCTTGATGCATGGAAAGAGCAGTACTGAAGTTGCTTTTTCAGTTGGTACCCAATCCAATGTCAAAATCACTGGTGTCAAGGTTAATAAATTATCAACGAAATTTTATTTTTGTGATACAAACCTCTCTCTGCTTTAACAGTCTTGTCTTAATCATATAATGGACTGATTCTGGACATTAGATTAAATTAATAATGTATCCCCCATATATAAATCGATCGGCGTGTGTTTATTACATATTCACGGCCTTGTGGTTTGGAAATGAGGGGGATGATGCCTTCCATTGGTAGAATGTAATAACCACCCCTCTATTTTGCTTATATAAAAAAACCTGGTTATCTTTTTAAATAATCAGATTTCTGATACTTTTATTAATCAGAACACCAGTTATGTGTAAGTTTCCCAAGAATGGCTCTCAGAATTTTGGGTCTCTATATACTCACATGATATCATACTAATTATGGGGTTTATTCAAAGCCATCTTCAGAATTTTGTTGATAGATACATGTTTTCAATTAAAATGTTAATACCTCCCTATTCATCACTCCACATTGGATTAGACAAAACCATAATGTTGTGTAATGTTATTATTTTCCCTTAATATAGTTTTTTATTAATTTTTTCCATTTGAACAATTACACTAACCATTTTTAATTCGAAGTTTGTATTTGATACTATTATGACATGTTGGTACAATAAACTGATCATTGTATATGAAATCTATTTAAATCAAATACCTGCTCTCCCTTACAACAACAATTGATTACCACTACACTCTAATTGGGATTATTCATACATAAGTTTAACAATACAAGTCATACCTTACAGAAATTTTGTTCCCCATGCAAGTCCGTCATAACACCATCAATACATCTATGTATACAAAAAAGCCAGTAAAAACATTTTTTGCAAACCCAATAGCTTAGAGGGCCAATTCTTGGAACTAAGTGGAAGCAATAAGCCGTTCACCATCTTTTTATACCAGAAATTAATGCGTATTTCAGTTCATATGGTTCCTCAAACTCTCGCAATTAAATGTTTTTGTATGGTAGACATTCTGTGTGCTACCTTCAAATGTAAATTGGAAAAAAACATTTGGACGGCCCAGAAGTAAGCACGTTAGCTAACTTAACACCATAGAACTTCCTAGCTAATGTGATCACACAATTTTAAAAAACTGTCCAACTTAGACCGTGAATAAATGACCATAGAAGCAAACCTATATTCATTAGCCTGAGTTTACCTGAACCAATTCTCTTAGGTAAAGTCAATTGGACCTCATCTACTAAACTATATGAGGCTTTCATGTGATCTGAATAGTCAGCATCTAACTTCTGCCACTCTTTCTGAGATGAAAGAGTTTTCCCTCCCCCAAACCATTATAATCGTTCCTACTTTCTCTAGTCTACCAAGAATTCTTTCATATCCTTCTGAACTTGTACAATTTCTTGTGTCGTTACCAGATGGATAGGGCTTGGATGCATATTGAAGATAGGATGCGTTCCAACGAATATGCTGAGGGCGTAAAAAAATTCATAGATATGGCGAAGGCCCGTGCACCGGGGAGAGACTGCATTAGGTGTCCATGTAAGCGATGCCGAAATCGATCTTTCCATCCTATCTCTATGGTTGAGGATCATTTGTTCATTGTCGGGATAGATACATCTTATACAGAATGGATATTCCATGGCGAGGAGGAAACTTTGCAATACACCACATTGTCGGATGAAGAGGGTATTGATGACTATTCCTACAATGACTACATTGATGATGTCGACGAGATGTTAGATGACATCCGTGTTGGATCCTTCATGGACAATTCCTCTAGTCCAGAAGGTGAAGCAGACCGAGTTCCCCAAGGACACACCGCTCATACTCCAATACCCCCTAACTTCGATGAGTTGCTAGATGATGCCAAAATGCCACTCTATCCAAATTGTTCTAAGTTCTCAAAGCTATCATTCATAGTCAAGTTGCTTCATATAAAGACTGTTGGTGGTTGGACTGTGAAGTCGTTTGACATGGTTATCAAGCTGTTGCAAGCTGCATTTCCTCAAGCACATTTCCCTACCTCATATAACGAGGTTCGCCAATTACAACGTGGTTTGGGCTTTAGTTACAAAAAGATACATGTATATCCAAATGATTGTGCCTTATTTTGGAAAGAGAATGCTGAGAAGGATGAGTGCCCTAAATGTAATGCATCTAGGTGGGCCTCAAGCACATCTACCCAACATAGGTTACCCAAAAAAGTCCTCCGATATTTCCCTTTGAAGCCGCAGTTGCAACGATTGTTTGTGTCAAAGAAGACTACCTAAGTCATGAGGTGGCATAAAACAGAGCGTGTTGATGATACCACCCACATGAGACATCCGGCAGATTCACAGGTCTGGAAAGACTTTGATAGGAAGCATGCCTCATTTGCTGAAGATCCTCGTAATGTCAGACTTGGTTTAGCGAGTGATGAGTTCAACCCATTCAATAACATGAGCAAGCCGTATAGTATTTGGCCGGTGCTACTTGTGCCTTACAACTTGCCTCCTTGGTTATGCATGAAGGATCCATACTTGATGATGTCTTTGTTAATCCCTGGACCAAAGGCACCGGGAAATGATATTGACGTGTTCATGCATCCACTAATAGATGAGTTGGTAGAATTATGGGAAGAGGGAGTTCGTACATATGATGCATACAAACGAGAATTCTTTGTATTGAGGGCGGCATTGCTCTGGACTATTAATGACTTCCCTGCATATGCTAATCTCTCCGGCTGGAGCACAAAGGGTAAGATGGCCTGCCCTACTTGTAATGCTGAAACAGATTCATTGTGGTTGGTTCATGGCCAAAAACACTGTTATATGGGCCATCGTCGTTGGTTGGAGGTAGATCATAGTTGGAGACGGAAAAAAAATGCTTTTAATGGTAAGGAGGAAAACCGTCTCCAACCTAAATTGATCACAGGACATGCTTTATTGGAACAATTAAATGAGGTCTCAGATGTGCAGTTTGGTAAATCTACTTCAAAGAAGAGGAAACGTTTGCCCAATGAACTTAATTGGACAAAAAGAAGTATCTTCTTTGAGCTTCCATACTGGTTAGACTTGGGATTAAGACATAACTTGGACGTCATGCACATTGAGAAAAACATTTGTGATAATGTGTTGGGAACTTTGATGGATATTGATGGCAAAAGTAAGGACACTGCCAATGCGCGTAGGGATTTGGAACATCTTGGACTAAGGAAAGAGTTACATCTACAACATGATGGTGATCGTACTTCTATGCAGTGTGCATGTTACGTGTTAAATGCAACTGAGCGAAGGAGTCTTTGTGCTCGGTTGGCAGACGTCAAATTCCCTAATGGTTTTGCCTCAAATATTGCCCGGTGTGTCAACGTTAGTGACGGGAAAATAATGGGAATGAAGAGCCATGATTGTCATATATTCATGCAATACTTGTTGCCGGTTGTAATTGGTGGGTTCCTACCTGCTAATGTGCGTCGAGCCCTAATAGAGTTGTGCTTGTTTTTCAAAGAATTATGTTCTCGAACACTAGATAAAACAGTGTTGGAACGGCTTCAAAAAAATATCCCCATCATTCTCTGCAAACTGGAAATGATATTCCCACCTGCATTTTTCGATATCATGGTGCACCTTGCTATTCATCTACTAGACGAAGCGTTGCTAGCAGGACCTGTTCAGTACAGGTGGATGTACCCCTTTGAGAGGTATATGGGTAAGTTTAAGAGGTACGTTCGCAATAGAGCTCGTCCAGAAGGATCCATTGCTGAAGCATATGTTCACGTAGAGTGCTTGACATTTTGCTCTATGTACCTTAATGATATTGAGACTAGACATAACCGAGAGGAAAGGAACATTGATGTTGGTTTATGCTCCCAACAGCCAAGTTTATCTGTTTTCTCCCAAAAGGTTCGCCCATTAGGTGGGGCAAAAATATCTGAATTGCCTGGTACCGTGTTGTCCAAGGCTGAGTGGTACGTGCTTAATAATTGCCCGGAGATTGAGCACTATATAGAGTAAGTGCACCCTCGTGATGTTATTAACTTGGAATTGTCTTTTATTGTAAGTTTATAACTTAATATCGATTCTGGTTTTTGTAGTGACCATTATAACAAGATGAAGGAAGAGGGCTTGAGTAACTTCGAGCATAGGCACCAAAGTCAATTCCCATCATGGTTTAGAGCACGCGTAAGATTTCCCTTATTTAAATATAAACAATACCCTTTAATGGAAAAGGAGCATGAACATGATTCTGAAGTCATTTGTCTAATTTCAATGTAGATTGCGGAGTTGCATGCAATGACTCCTCCCGAGGTGACAGATGACATATATGCATTAGCATGTGGACCAGATCCACTGGTCGCATCATACCATGGCTGTATCATGAATGGAATTCGGTTTCACTCGAAGAACCTCGAAACGCGTCGACTCACCCAAAACAGTGGGGTTGTTGTTTATGGCAACCATCAAGGTAACCCTGTTGACTACTACGGCCAGTTGACGGAGGTCATAGAATTACGCTACATGGGTTGGCGTAAGTGCTTCTTGTTCAAATGTGATTGGTGGGACATTGGCGACAAGAGAAGAGGGATACAAGTTGGGGATCATTTCACAAGTGTCAATACTTTGAGGCAATGGTATAAAGATGAGCCTTTCGCTCTAGCCTCCCAAGCATTGCAAGTGTTTTACATTAAGGACCCAACTTTGGGGGGAAGTTGGCATGCAGTACACAAGATATCAACTAGGAATGTTTACAATATTGGGCATAAATCATCAGAATTCCATGATGATGATGATGATGATTCCTCCACTGTTGACGCAGAAGACGATAGTGACACTGATGTTAGGAACTATGATCCTGTTGATGAAAATGATGGATTTCTCAATCCATTGACCCGGGTCGGGGAAGAGCAATTACCAGTTGATCCATCAACCATATCTAGATCACAATTATCCCCAATAGGTGATGATGAGGACACTGATAATGATGACGTGCAAAACAATGATTTTTTGGATGGAGAACATAGATGACGGGGATAATGATGGTACTAAATATGACACTTGATTTCTAGTTATAAACAGCATGCACTTGTGGAAAGAATTATATTCTATATAATTCTTGTGAATGTGGTTGGTCACTTAACATCATTATTGCTTTCATTAAGTTAAAGAGTTCAGAGAGTTTAACTCGACCAGACATGTATTTCAGTTGATTAAAGCAGTACCTTATCACATATTCAACTTTCTTATTATGTTAAATATTAAGTATTTCCATAAAAACCAAACATGTATATATTAACTTAGGATGAATTATATTGTGGCCTGACTTGGTGTAAATGATTATCCTTGCAGACAATGCGTGAGGTTACCTACTTGTGCCCTTCCATCTCCACACTTCAACAATGCATGTGTCAAGGGAGTAGACAAATGATAATGTGGTTCAGCATGTGAGGTCATTTTGTTATTCAGTTGGTTTACAATATGCATTTAAGGCTGACTTTTGTGATATATTAAATGCTCATGTTACACTGATTTGCATATTATGTGGTGATGCATTTGGTTGGTTTTGTAATGATTTGCCTGTTTATGACGTACCTGATATTGAACTATAAGGAATCTGTAGTCTAATTATGGTACTTATGTAACAGTATATTTCATGTATTGAAAACTGTTTGGCTTTCTGCCCAGGATATTTAGTTGATATAAGGTTGTCGTCAAGTAGTGTGTAGTGGCAGTGTGCATGAGTATATTTTGGAAGATGTTATATCACCTAAAATGTCCCTATTAAAAGAAGGGATTTTACCAATCGGTATGGGTGTTACAGGTAAATTAACATACATGTATTTCAATTCTCCTTAATATAGCCCAACTTTGTCCCAGTAGTTAGCAATATTGGCAGAGGATATGTTGGGGTAGCTAAATGATATGAATCATACTCCCAAGCATTGAGTTAATGAATGTGATACAACGCAGAAGGGATTAGTTACATTAATCCCTAGCTGATGTAACTAGGCAAACACTTTAATTTACACCTTGGAATATGATTACCATGGTGTCATGAATGGCTTATGGGGGAGCAGCCATATACAAAAATGATAGAAAGCATATCAACACCCAACTAACAAGAAAGAGACTCCTATTAATCATCATCCTATATAGTTCACCATACACCAGCCACTCAATCAAACATATATAAAGGACCAGCAAATATCTTAACGGCATATTTGTTGTAAGTATGACATATTCAAACACTGCTTTGCAGAATGGAATATAATCCAAATGATTATAACTAAAAGTGCATGAAGCAAGGTATATATGGCACATTATATACCACCAACGCCAAAGCAGAGCATCAAACTTATTCAAGAATGGTTCAGCATAATTGTAAATGACGTACTGATTTATGGAATAAGGCTGAATTGGAACTGTGCAACAATTAATTTGGCAGAGTGATATAATATTGTGAAGAGGCTAGTATGAATATTCTAAGCTGAACATTAGTAAAAGTGCATGAAAGGGAGGTTACTAAGTATGCATAAAACAATACATGTACGATGAAGAGATCACATTGGTTTGGCTTGTGATGCAAATAAGATATGAATAACTTACATCCACAAACAATATTGCAGTGGCAGTAAACTTTGTACAGAATGTTGGGCAAGAAAAGTACTTGTTTTTAAGGACATAATATCCCAGTAAACGTTGGAGGTAATGATCCAATCATCATTGCCATTTCAACATTGGGGGTAATGCATATGTTTCCACTGTATACAAGAGAATGGCCAACGTAATCAATCCTTTAACATTGTATACACAGAGATCATGAACGTAATCAAACCATATGCAAATAACAGGGCAAGACTATATAATCAATGGGGCATGCGTAAACAAGAACACAGGTAAGAGTTTAGAATGTTATTCGTGTTCAGGCCTGTATTTAACACAGAAGAAAATGGAAACTATTGTTACCATTATGCATATAGTGTCCAAAACAATAGGCCCAATTCATGTTAATTGGGTTCTACTATGGTACAAATGTGAAATGGACCATGCAAGAGTACATTCCCATAATGTCTGTACACGTGGGCCACAATTGGCATGCAAAAAAATTTAACATTTGAATGGCAAATGTTGAGGGCTGGGATGCATGTGGCATGCATTACCTACACGTATTTGGCCCATGTGTCCCCTACATACTAGCTAGGTTACAAATAAGATATTAATTACAAAGGTAAACTTTCTCCATTACACGTATGGGTTTGTTTGTTAACAGAAACATGTACAAATAGCCCAAGAGAAAATCCTGAAGCACATTAACATAAATTAGAAATAAATAAAACTATTACATAGTCTCAAACCAATTGATGAGTTGCTAGAGGCGGGAATTCAGCTTCCAAAAAAATTAACAAAACCCGCGCCACACTTTTTTGCTGAAGTGACAGCTGCCCAGTTACATCACAGCTTCGTGGGTACCAGAGGGTTGTCAAATAAAAACCTATTGAGAACTTTCAGTCTTGGCTGAAGAATGAAGCACCGAGAAGAGGGTAGTGTCTGAAAGCACAATCCCAAAAGCCATTGGTTTTGCACGGGATCAGATTTTCAGACCTACAGAATTAACATCGTGTTCATTCAGTGTGACAAGAGGATTACCAGAACTGAACCCAAGAACAGGTACATAGTTACACTCAGCCCAGCCTTATTTTGTTCAGCTGATTCCTGATTTTCCTGTTTATAGCTATGTAAGTTTTCCTGTGTTAAAAGAAGGGATTTTTCTAAACATACATAGATCTGTGAGTCAGTCTGAATGTAAAAACATTTACACAAACTGGAAACTCAGCTAGATTTGACATTTAATGCAGGAATAACTTTTCCTGCTGGGGTATCCATTTTATAACAATGAACTTGAAAAAGACAGCAGCTTTCTTTTATCTACTGTAAAAATTTTGTTGATAGAAGGTATAGAGTAGGGTGGTAGAAACCGTGTTCAACAAAATCATGGCATTTCCCTTCCAATCTGGCCCTTAACTTAGGAATGACAGATCTACTTTGCCAAAAGGTTAGGACATCTTCAATAACAAATATGCATTGCAAGCATTCTGATAAAGGCAAAGAGTATAGCATTTGCTTAGCAGGAGCTGTTGAAACTGATGATACAAAAGTGTTTATGAAGCTGAACTTTGTAAAACTTGACACCAATAATAACAGTTTAAGGTTTTTCCTAAATATTGCAACCATATTTAGTCATACCTTATAAGATAATCTGTTTGGATCACTGTCCATATTGAACTATATGTTGATATTTTGCTGTTCAAATTTGTTAATATGCTATGGTAAAGTGTTTCAGCATTCCTATATTGAAGTGCAATAAATACTTGGTTTTTTTTTTTAAACAATGATTTTGCCCAGTCATTGGTCTGTTATCGTATGTAATTGTTGGTCATTGCAAATAGAAGTGTATAAAAGTACGAAAAAACTAAACTATAACAAGTTTGATAGTGGCGAAAACTGCACTAACCATGGGTTATGAGACAGCTTGCATTGATGAAATGATTTTGTAATTACAGTCAATTAACCTAATGGTTTGGATTGTAAAAAATTCACGTCGGGCACGACTACCCCGAGGGCCACCTCGGATAGCATGCAGCCCAACCGAAGAAGTTCCAGCAGTGCTGCGTCCAACACGGGGAGTAAGGGATAAGGAGGATCCCATAGTTGATGCTGCACCAAAAGTAGTGCAACCAGTGGCTGTAGAGGACGTCAACAACACTGTAGAACAGTCAGGAAATGGGGGGGGAGACGTGACAGGTTTGGCATTTTGTAGCCTTAATTTATCAAGAAAGTCCTGAGCCAGTTATTGCTAGTTATAATGAATACTCAATGATGAATGTTAACCTGTAATAAATTAATAAGAGTTTTATTACAGGTCCACCCATAAAAAGCTTACGGAGGGGACGATCCCAAGGGCCATGTAGGACTTCATCAAGCCAAATTGAAAATGTTCCAGCAGTGTTGTCCCCCATAGTTGATGCCACACCAGATTTGGTAACACAAGTGGGTGTAGAGGAGGTAATGCAACCTGTAGACTAGTTTGGAAATGATGGGGGAGACATCAGAGGTTAGGCCCATTTCTATAATATAGCAGAAAGATTGACATTCGAAGTTTATGCTATTTAATATTGCATGTCAAATATGCTTGTTGCTCAGTACATAATAATTCGCCACTTTGATTACAGTTCCACCCCTAAAAAGTGGACGTCGGGGACGATTACCCCGAGGGCCACCTCGGATAGCAGCAAGCCAAAATGCCTCTGTTTCAGATGTGCTGCCTTCGAGAAGGGGCCTAAGGGATGAGGAGGATCCCATAGTTGATGCTGCACCAGAAGCAGTAACAGAAGTTTCAGTAGAGGACGCAAGGAATGTTGTACAACAAGACGGAAATGAGGGGGGAGACATCACAGGTTTGGCATTTTCAAGTCTTATATATGTAGAAAGAAAGACTTTGGGATTTAATTGAGCGTGCTTTGTATAATGCCAGATTCCTAACGCTTGTTGATAATTTCAATGTAATAACACTTATATTACAGGTCCACCCATAAAAAAACGAGGCAGAGGGCCTGCAAAGGGTACAGCATTTGAACAGCTACGGAAGTTGGGCAAGATCCCTGTAAATATAAAGGATGGGCACAGGGGTCCATCATGCGAACATGCCAATGTATTCAGTAGTCGAGTGAGTTGGATAGTGAAAGTACATGCAGATATGAAGAATGCTAGCTGGAGTGTGGTTCCCGACAAGCACAAGCATGAGCTTATCAATCGTGTTAGAGTAAGGGTTACCCAAAATGTGCAGTTTCACAAAGTTTGAGTTAATTTTCTGTTTAATGTATGTTTGTTAGAGTAGCGACAACCATGTGATATGATGTTGGTGCATGTGCAGGCAGATTTCATTTTGGATTGGACCAAGGAAAACCATCGCGAAGCTGTGGTAAACGCACTTGCTGACAAGTACAACGCATACCATTATGAACTACACAAGCACTATAAGAAATATGGATCACACGAGGAGGCACTAGCTGGTCGAAAATCGTCGGTGGAGCCACATGTTTGGGAGTGGCTATGTTCAAGGTGGGCCAGTAGCTCATTCAAGGTACAACCTGAGTTGTATTGATGGGGGGGAAGTAGGGGATTTTGAGTATTTAGAATAAATCTGCCTATAATACCTGATTGTCATAATGATGTTTTTGTATAGCTTGAGTTGATTAATGTACTGTAAGCTGTGTCAGAGCTGAAATAATTAATTTATTGTGAATTATTTCAGGAACAGTCGAATAGAAACACTAATAATAGAAAAAAACAGAAGGTTAAGCATACGGGGGGAAGGAAATCCTTTGTCAGGATATTGGAAGAGAAAGTAAGACAAACTTTCATTAAAATAGGTTGTGTAATTTTGTATATCCGTACTTGAGCTAAAATTAACATATATTTTGTTCATGAAGAGTGGGGAGGCACCGAATATGATAGCATTTTACAAAGAAACACATTGGTCAAGGGAGAAGGGTAAATGGATCAATGCAGCAGCTGAACATAATTATGTGAGTTAACTTATCCTGTGTTATTTTCAGTTAATTAATCCTTTGATTCCTCATACACTGAAATGTTTGAATAATTTTGTTTCTGGAAATTTAGAATCTTATGATAGAGCGGTTGAATGAGGCAGAATCAGAAGAAGATGGTGATGAAGCTGCAGCCGAGGTTTTCAAAGAGGTGTTAGGATTCAAATCAGGCTATGCACAAGGGCTAGGCCACTCAGTCATTCCAGATCCCAGCCCTTCGCTGAAAAAGAACAAGGCATTTATACGTTTGGCCGAGGAGAATGAAAAGATCAAGAATAGTGCAGACAATTACAAGACACAACTAGAGAGAATTTTGGGTGATATGGTTGCTCTTAGAAATGCTTTTTCTAAGCATGACAAACAACTGAATATGATATCATCACAGTTGGGGACAAGTAGGGAGTCTCAACAAGAGACTCAAGGAGATGCTTAGGCATCTCTCAGTTGGTTCTAACTTTTTTGGATCACAAAAGTTTTGGGATATTTTTTGTTTTGTGTTCCCCATAGGGAGATGGCAGTTTTACTAAGTATGCCAACTTTTTTGATGGGTTGTATGGGAAGGTTGGGGTGTTTTGGCATTGAAAGGGTTGGGTTTTATAGCATTTTAACAGCATTATTTTGTGTTTACTCTATATATAACTATTAAATCTAGTTGGAAGTAGCTTTTACAGGTTTGGTGATACTCACGCAACTGTCCAATTTTTTTGAGAATGTGAGTCAGTCACTTTCATATCTGATCTTATTACCTACTGGTATGTAGCGCAGTTTTGAAAAGCTAATTATCGGACTCAAGAAACATATCCGGGAAGTTGAACTTCTTTGTATTTTTTTGTTGCAGGGTTACAATGGTTGAGCATTAAGGTAGCTGCCTCCATTAGGGTTAAAAAACACTGCAGTTATGTGATGGAAGGCAGCTGAAGGGTCACAGTTGAAATGGAAATGACCAAAAACGGAATTTATCAACATATTACTGGATATGTGCAAAATGGTTATGTGCCGGTAAATAGTTTCTTTCTGATAACTAGTGTTTATTGAATAAGCTTAATATCAAGATGTTGTTATACCTATCTCTTCATGCATAATATAGGTTTGTTTATAATATGTGAATAGATCCATACTTGACTGGGCAATTTGGGAGAATAAATAGCTGGATGCAAACAAAGGCACACTAATTTTATTGATCATAGCTGTCGCCAAGTGTATTAAAATATACACATGGCTGGCAGTATAATTCCAAACAATGTTTTTCATAATTCTTCTATCATACATCTTCACATCTGGATTATAATAAGATGTCAATGTGCTGATATGAATTTAGATTAAAATTGATCATGAACGGGTGGTAATCTGGTTTTGTTAAAGTTAATCTGAGGATTGTGCAGAACCTAGGGAGTTTTGATAACTGAGGGTGAAAATACAGCATTCTCCTAGATTAGGCAATGGTAGATGATTGTAAGTTATATATTTAATAACTCTAGCAATCATTGGAGTTCTGTACCTTCAAGATTGTGGGACAGGAAAAGAATAGGGAAAATAATACTGCAGGCACCATTTGTTGGAGAGTTGGGATACAATTGTTCAGTTGTTAATATACAAGAAAATGTCTGGTCAGGAGTCGAATCTAATGGTGTTAGACACAGCCAAGCCTGAAGGATTTTTGTTACTTCAGTTACCAGGGTGTTTATCTAATGAAATATTTTCAAATGAGAAGTATATAGGATATGAGTGAGAAAAAGGACAAGAATACATGTTTAGAATTATTGGTGAAATCTGAAAATGGATTGGAAGCTTCTTTTGGTATTGTGATAGATACCAAAAGAATGAAGTTTTCAATGGGGTGGAGCTTATGATCAGGAGCACTTGTATAATTGTAACATTGTGTCAAAATTAATTGTTGAGTATGGTATGTTCCGCTCTGGCCTTTACACAACATGCACATACATTGAGGGTTAGAGATTTGAATGTCTAGCTTATATATGGCATCTACATGGTTTTGTACTTTAATGTATACCATGTTTACAGGAAGTGACATAACAGGATCATAGAAATGTGACAGTTTCTATGGAAAAAATGTATTGGATGGAGTTGGTAATATAAACTCAGTTTTATTTTCCCTGAGTTGTTATGGAAAATTCATTCAATATTGTAGGTTTCCAGTCTTTAACTTGATGTATGTATTACCATATACATGCATGAGGTCCAAATATTGTAAATCCCGGGGTAGTATATATTATACTAAGATGTAGATATATATATACACCACAATAGCTATGGCTAGGTTGCATTTTTTGAGATTTGTTGAAGAAATGTGAATCTAAGATTATTGATAGCTAAGTCTAGTCTATTTGTACACATGTTTATTCAGGTTCTTCTCAAGTATCTTTTATGTGTGGACAAGAGGAAACAAGGTCATTTGTTCAGCTGGGAAGATCAGGTTCACAGAATGTTGATGATGCTATTATGGAAGATTATGTTGAGCCAAGTTGTGTGAGGGGGAAAGTAAATAACATTGTAATATGGGTTCAAGTTTCTCTAGTATGGAATGTAGTATAACCATGCTGATCACGGCCCTCTTGTCCTTCCCATTTGGTAAACATTTTGTAATGTATTTCCAACATGTTGTAAATGGACAGTGGAATAGTAAGAATGTTTATTCATAACTTGAATTATGGGATTGTGTTATTTGTATATATCTGACTGTATTTTGTAGTATATGTGCCATAATCTCACCCAATTGAAGTAGTGGAAACAGGTTTTTACCTAAAGTAATGTACAAATTGTTGCGAAATGTTATGAGGCTTTCAATTCCATTATCTACGGGACCGGGCCTCTTAGTGGCACCTACAATGTTTACACTTTTACCCAGGGAACAACATTGGTGGAAAAAGATAATCTTGTTTATTATAAATTAAAGCTATTTCCCACGAAGAACCTTCATGTAAATTAATTACTTCTCATGCGCAAAAATTTCTGCAAATATTTATAATATCCAAATTCCCGACGTACACATGCTCATGGAGATTATATTTTTCTCCACAAGTATCGTGAGTGGCGAATAATGAAAACCTGAAAATATTAATTCATATTTTCCACGAGTTTTATTCATGGCCTTTACACATTTTCCACGGGCAAATTTTGGTAGGGAAAAAACATACGACATGTAGTACAGACGTGAGGGTCCAAAAATAACCCACGGATAGTATTCGTGGGTAATACTAATAACCACAAACTTCTCTCATGGGAAGTATCCAATTCCCATGAGCAATTAATAAATTGAATTGCCTTTTGCCACGAGTTCGTGAAGGCTCTTGTCACGGAATGCACCGTGAAGAAAAGTATCTATTTGCCACGAAGTAAAGTTTTCGTGGGATATAATACCTTTTTCGGCAACTTATATGCCACGAACTTCCCACGGGAGAATTTTGTGAGGATAGCATTTTTCCCACGAAATGCATAGTTTTGCCCACAACATACCTCTTTGGGAAAAAAACGCTTTTTCTTGTAGTGTCTGACATCATTTCCTTTTCTAAAAAGAAAAAATATATATACTTATTAAATTGAAAATTCATGTTTTAGTTCTTTATCGGTACTCTCACTCACGGATGCATGCCATTTCATTATCACAAGCACCGCACTAATACAAATCATTTGGGACGAAAATTGTAATTTTATCCCAAAAAAATATCTTTTGTGACAAACAGTTCTCAACGGAGTTATTGGAACCGCATATATCAAATCGAATGGTTTCAAAAGCGTTCGTAGAGATGATACGGCGGGAAAGTAGTTTGAATAAGAGTAATATGTACATGTTGCATGGAATGATCAGACCATATATTGTTCAAATGCTGCAACTCGCACCATTTACCCGTTCCTATAGCTATGAATATGCCATGCACGCAATTGTTCAATGTGCACTGCCCAAGTTTTCTGTTCTTCCTCAAATCGCTCTAGCTTTGTAGCAGCCAATAGCACCATGGCCAGCAACGAGATGATGCTAGTTACAGCAGATCAACCTTTCAAGGGTACGTAATCTGAGCGTGTTAACCATGTCCGATGACCAGATCATGAATCAAATTTACGCAGGCCATCATGTTGTTGATGCTGACAAAAACATTTATCCCAACTCTGTTAAGCAACTCATATTGTTGGCAATGTTTTGCTGGTATATATATATATATACACACACACACTAGTAAGGGCACAACGTGCAATGCACGTAATGTGCCCAGTTGCAAAAATATGAGAAATAAAATTAAAAGAAATGACAAATGACAAATTGAGAAAAAAAAATTCATACAAAATTAAAATAAGTCGTGGATTTATACAAGTTAAAGTAAACCTAAAATAAAGTGAATGGAAGTGACACATCCAGATTCAACTTATAAACAGAGAAAAAACTAGATATTTAACTACACTCATCCCTGCATGAACTTGACGAGAATGTTATTTTTAATTTATAGCAGCTTGTGAATATTGGTATGATGGAATCTAAATGTTTGCAAAATGTGTATTATGTTCGAAAGCAACCAACTGTGCAACTCACATGATACGTTGTTTTGTATAGTATATATATAACCTATACAGATTCTATTCTAGGAAAGCAAAGAACATGGCTGTAAAACGCTAACTCTTACAGAAATCAATTCTTGTGATCATTTGGTGACTATTACAAGCTTGATTTGCAGCTAATTTCCTGTTGTGTCATCTTTGGCTTGATTTGTGGAATCATCCTTTATATGCCCCTGTAGAGTTGCCATCGGCAAGGTCAATCTTGTTTCGAAGAAGCTCTGTACGTTGCCGTGACAAAGATTTTGTGAGAAGATCTGCAAGTTGATCTTGAGTATTGACATGATGGACTTGAAGTGTTCCTTTTTTAACCATATCACGAACAAAACGAAGATATATTTGAATGTGCTTCATTCTAGAGTGCTGGACAGGATTGGAGCTGAGTTGTGTGGCGCCCAAATTGTCACATAGTAGTTTTGGTAATGAGGAAAGAGAAAACCTGAGTTCTGTGAATAGTGCAACAAGCCAAATGGTTTCAGATGCCGCATTTGCAAGGGCTCTATACTCTGTCTCAATAGATGATCTCGCAACAGCCATTTGTTTTGCATTGCTTTCATGCAAAATTTGCTAGCATACATGGTGTTGAAGTTTTTCCATGCTTCTTGAGAAGTTTTCACAACGGAGATAAAGGGGGTGATGGTGGTGGCGGTAGAGGCCAGAATGGCACTGAGAATGAGTTTATCCTTCCTTACCCATTGAGGTTTTTGAATGGAGGATGTGGAGGTACCAGTGTGGTTAGGAAAAGGGTTGTCACTGGTGACATAATCTAGGAGATTATACCCAATTAAAAGAGCTTCAAACTAGGCACACCATTGGAGAAAGGTTGAAGGGGTGAGTTTTTCATTGATTTGAGAGGAGATGTTTAGAGCAATCAAGGGAATATCAGTTGGGGATGATGGATTTTGGATAGGAGGAGATGAGTGAGCGATCGAGTTCTCAGGAGTGAGGGATCAAGTTCTCATGAGAGGATGGCTCTCCTTCCTCTTCGCCGACCACTATGACACCACCGAGCTAATATATACACAGAACGACATCGAACCCCTATGAATCTCTCCCATTGTTGCTTCTTCTTCTTTTCTCCATTGTGTTTTCTCGAAAGGATGCAAGCATTCTCAAGGCTTTCTTCGTCCTATCATTTAAAATATATCACCAAAATCTACTTTTTATTTATTTATTTTACGTACTAACTTTTATAATATGTCATACATTAGCTTATCTATTTTTTCTTTATATCATTTAAATATTATATTTTTTAATATTTTTTATTCATTTCAAATATTTTCCCTAACTACCAATGATATCCTCAAGATATTTGCAATATCTCCCCATACAATCTCATATAAATTATGTCACATTTTAAGATAATTTGGATTTATAAGCTAAACCAAAATATAAATTCAAGAAATAAAAAGAATATATTATATAATAAAAATATTCTCAAAGTATATTATGAGAATATTTATTTTTTATAATTGTGAAATAATATTCTCAAGATATTCTTGGGCATATTCTAAGAATATCTATTTTTGATAATTGTGAAACAATATTCTCAATATATTCTTGAGTATATTCTGAGAATATATCTTTGGTTTGCTCATAATTTTAGCCATAAATAACACATTTATTCATAAAGTTTCACCAACATCTTCAGTTCCATTTATTTACACAATTGTTCTAGTTCTCCTTTCTATATAGTTCTTATGGATCCTGTCTTTGACTTATTTGACTCTTCATCGTCTGACGATGAGTTGACATTAAATTTAGGTCTTGCTATGGAAGAAGAACGCTTGGGTAATGAAAGAGGCTCAACATTGCGTCCGAAATCTATCCCGCACCATATATGCATTCGAATAATTTATTTTAAAGGTGACCAACACCTTTTCTTGGATTATTTTGCTGGATCACCCATATATCCTTCAAATGTATTTTGTATGAGATTTCAAATGCAACGTCCTCTTTTATTGTGTATTCAAGTCACAGTCGAAGCATATAAACCATACTTCGTCCAAAGAAGAGATCCCGCTGGAAGAATTAGCTAGGCATTCCTCCCTTCAAAAAATAATTGTTGTCATGAGAATATTAGCTTGTAGAGTATCTGGTGATTTTGTGGATGAATACTTAAGATTGCAAAAAATACAGAAACTGAGTGTTTGAAGAAATTTGTGGCTGTCATTAGCATCTTCTCTAACAAGTACTTGAGATCACCAAATGACAACGACATTGCTAGATTGTTCCCAATTGGAGAAAATAGTGGGTTTCCTAGGATGTTAGGGAGTATTAATTGCATACATTGGAAATAGAAAAATTGTCTAAGTTCATGGAAATGAATGTATTGTGGTCACATTCATGAACCAACGATAATTTTAGAAGTCGTAATGTCATACAATCTCAAGATATGACATACATTTTTTGGATTACAAAGCTCTCATAATGATATTAATGTCATAGAACATTCTTCTATTTTTAGAGAGCTTGCTGAATGACCTGCTCCCAAGGTCAACTACTCAATAAATAGAAATGACTACTCAATGGGATATTATCTTGATGATGATATATATCCTTCGTGGTCGATATTTGTCAAAACAATTCATGTTCTGCATGGAAATAAAAAGAAATATTTTGTTGTAGCTTAAGAATCAGCAATAAAAGATGTAGAACGAACATTTGGAGTGCTTCAAGCTCGATTTGCAATTATACGCTAACCTGCACGATTTTTTTATCAACAAACACTAAAGGAAATTATGTTGGCATGCATAATATGATCGTAGCATATGAACGACATTCATATGTTCAAGTAGAAGACTTTGTTTATGAACAAAACGATTAAACATCCCAAGATCCTTTGTCCCATGAGCATACAGATGAATTTGTGAACTTTATTCAACACCACCATCACATTCAAGATTGAGGACTTCATTCTAAACTCCAATCAAATATGATCACACATTTATGGCTAATATACAATTAATCTTAAGTACTTGTATTTTACATTTCACTATGCTTGGCTTAGTATTATATTCTTGTTTTGTACAAGATATAACCTTAATTCCAATAACTTATATGAGCAGTTAAGTATGGATGTGTTATTTAACTTCAAGTACGGCCCACTTGTCATTTTATTAAATAAATCATATTTCAGACTTAGTTTCAATTTAACATAGCCAATTATATAGTAGTTCGGATTCCTGCACGTCTACAAGGATATACAGACCTGAATGCCATTCAATATTAAGAAATTGTGGTCAAACATGCAACAACCTATATACATTCTATTCATTTGCATATATATAGCCCATACATACATATTGCCCATTCATTTGTATACAACAGAAGCCTCACAATTTGTATACATACATCCACAATATTCATTCGTGGCAATTAATATTCATACATCCAAAATGCACCACAATATTCATACAAGGTAGTTTAGTGTGCCACCCTCACAATTTCAAAAAAGATAACTCATGATCCAAATATAAAGTGGCAGCTTCCATATGGTTAGTAACTACTCATAGTTTATTGTGCCAATTTTGCTTGTTTTCTTTACAAAAAAGAATAAAAAAAGACCTGGATGTATTGTGCCTTTCAAAAAATGTTCATTTGCAGCTAGGGCTGAGAATCGGACGATCCGAATTGGATAAACCGACCGGACCGGTCATTTTTTGACCGGACCAGACCGGACCAAATGGAAATTAAAAAAAAATTATTATTTATATATATTATTTATATAATAGTTGTATATAATTAATTATATAATTATATATGGTATTAAAAAAATATTAATAGTCTAATATAGACTATAGTTATACTTATACTAATATAGTTATACTAAATCACTATAACTAATACTTCAACAATAGCTATAGTGACCTATACTAATAGTCTACTATTAATACTAATATGCTATTATATAATTTATATAGTTATACTAATCACTATAATTAATACTATGTATAGCTATATAGTATATTTATCACTATAATTAATATAATTTAATTATCACTATACTTATATTTAATTAATATATATAAATCATTATAGTTAATACTTATATAGTTATACTAAAGCACTAATTCACCATAACTAGTATTACTAATATATAGCTATATTAATGGTCTAATACTATTATAATTTATATAGTTATACTAATCATAATAAGTTAATAACTAATTTACTAGAAATATAACTATATATATTTAGTATGGATGTATTATTATATTCTTTAATATATAACTATAATATATAGTACTAGTATATATTAATATATTATAAGAGTTATAGTATAAATATAATATATAAATTATAATATACTAAATCACCATAATAGTATAACTAATACTAATATATAGTTATACTAATAGTCTACTATTATATAGTTATACTAATCACTATAATTAAAACTAATATATAGCTATACAATATACTTATATAGTTGTACTAATACTATTAGTCTATTATATAGTCTAAGACTCTCATTTCTAATATAGGCTATATAGTTATAACTAATACTAATATTTATATTAATACTAATAGTGTAGAATATAGTTATACTAACTAACTGATTCAACATAACTAATATTACTAATATAATATAGCCAAATTGAATTACTAATAGTCTAATGCTAATACAATTATATAGTATTATTTATACTAATCATAAATTCATAATAACTAAATCATTATAAGTCTATAACTATATATATTTAGTATCAATGTATTACTATATTCTTTAATGTATAACTATTAACTATAATATATAGTATTAGTATAACCGATCAAAAAAATATATATAGTACTAGTATATATATTAATGTATTAACATATTATAAAAGTTATAGTATAAATTATAATATATCATATATTTGTAAATTTATAATAGTATTAGTATAGTTAGCTTAATATGTAATATGTTAGTATTAAATCACTATAACTACATAGAGTATTAGTAATAAGAGTATTACTATTATTACTATTATTTAATATAGTATTACATATAGTATTACTATCATTACATATAGTTATTAGTTATAGTATTAGTACTAGTATAGTTATTAGTACTAATAGACTAATAGTATTAGTTATTAGTATTACATATAGTTACATATATAGTTATCACTATTACTATTATTACATATAGTTATTAGTTATAGTATTATTACTAATAGACTAATAGTATTAGTGTATTACTAATATATATATAATAGTATACTATATGTTTATATATTAAATATATCACAATATAATTACATAAGTATTAAACAAAATGTCATTGGATAAAAATAAAAATAAAAATTAAAAAATTAAAAAAGAAAGTCAATTGTTGACCGAATGGACCTTCCAGACCGGACCGGTCCTGAGGGAGTTCGGTCCGGTCTAGGGTGGGAAAACCCTGGACCGACTAGGTCCGGTCCGGTCCACAAAACCTCTCCAGACCAGACCGAACTCACCCCTATTTGCAGCCCATGCCAAACCCAGTCATGGTTTTATAGACCTTTGCTTATTAAGTATTTTCAATTGGATGCAATGGAAATACTCTTGCTACATTGGAGCTAAACGTGAGGTGTCCATCCTCATAATTTCCTTCTCCTCTCTTTGTTGGTCCAACTCAAGCCTCACTTTTTTTAGGCAGATAATCTCTTTCTCATCTTCTCCATTTGCTCTTTTTCTCTATTATTTCATCGTATTCACCAAGTCAATAAGATTGGAAGTTGCATTATCTTGTCTCTTTTGCTTTTGTTTTCATCCTTCTTTCCAATGGGACTCTCCAAATCCACATGTATGGATCGAGACGTGGTGTCTTCAAATATAAATCTAAACTTGGACACATGATCTTCTTTGGGTACTAATCTTCTCTTACTTTTCATCCTTCATTCAGCCACAATTTGTTTCTATTTTGGATGGTGCCTTAAAATAGTCCAACAGGAAGGAAGTTAAATGTGGTAGAGTTATTACTTCGGTACAGCTCTATTGATGACGTGTTTCGTACGCTTTTGGACCTGGCCCCCAAGCAACTTGGGTCTTCGATTTGGGCCCTACACACACAAAACAAATCTCAAACCTGGCAGCCGATGTGGAGACTTGGAGGAGCCTCCGATGCCTAAGTCAGTGGGGTCCAAAGGAAGAAATAAAGAGATAGTTATAGTATGCTTAGTCTAGAGAGTCCAACCCTTATTTCGGTGCATGGAGGTTGGGTTTATACCTACGTCTAGAGTCAGAGACCCATGACCTACGACTGAGCAGGGATGTTTGTTGGTAGATCTTATTTAATGCGATGTGGCCCCCTAGTGAAACAATTAATACGGTATGGCTTCCTAGAGATGCTTAAGTGTGGAGTCCCATCGAGATGGCATGTCTCCCTCTTTCTTTATCTAAACAGCTTCATGTACTTCCTAAGCCACGGTCCGTCCCCGACTCGACGCCCGTGTCTGCCTTGTTTGGGTCGAGGGTCCTCAAGTGGGCCACCGAGGCGCATGGCGGGCACATGCCTTGGAGTGTTAGGCTTGACTCCTTGGCCTTTAGTGGTTTAGGAGAAGTGCTCCCATTACCTGGACTAGGCCTGTATTCTTGGGCCTGAGCTTTCGAGAAAAATCACCCCGAAACAATTACCCTGTCAATTCCTACCAAAACAGTTCGGTGGGAATTTCTACAGATTCTTATTTTTCTAACCTTTCGATAGATTGATCGAGGTTGCTTGTATCTTTGGTATCGTAATGTGCCAATTCAGCTATTCTCTCACATGTCCTGTTACGGTTGGTCCCTGTTGATGCGGCTGGACAGTACCCCTTCTTTTGGTAATGGCACGTTCCAACGAGTTTCTCCATGCACTTGATGGTTCTTGCTCTGTCATCTCTGCATTGATGATCTCCAGCGGCTCCTGTCACATCCTTTCCTAGTGCTTCAAATCCGTTGGTTTAATATAGCATAGGGGTTCCCATAATCCCAAAATCTGAACCATTCCCCTGGGCGCGTATATAATCATTGGAAAAGGTGGGAGGATGGGGTGCAGATCATTCCGTGTTAACGTACCACATCTCATCGTGTGTTGTTAAAACTTTTTCATTTTCGGTGCTTGTCTCCTCCTTTCTTCCTTTCAATAGCTTCCAAAACTCCCTCTTGTGCGGCCCCAAAAGGTTCAAAGGTCTCTAGGTAAGCTAGACCCCCCAGTCCTTCTCGCAGCCCGACGAGGGCAGGACCTTCGAAGACCTCGATAGAAATGCAGAGGTATGTAAGCTCCTTTGTGGCAATCATTGACAACTTCCTAGGACTTGGATGCTCTGATGTGAGGGTACGACATGCCAAAGGGTATAGTTTTTGAGGTTCTGCGACCAGGTAAGGGGGTCGTGGATCCTGATGGGTATGCTTACAAGGTCGCACTATTTCCCTCTATGTTTTTGGATGGTCTGCAACTGTTGTTCTATTGTCTGATTTGGGATGTGTTAGGCATGGTGGGCGTGGTGCCAACCCAGCTTCACCCCAACGCTTAGAGGACCTTCGTAGGGTGTTGCATTATCTGGCAATGTGCATTGGAGAAAGCCAGGGAGGCTTAGCCGAATCTCACAGACCGAGAATTCTTACTTACCCATCATGTCCTGAAGAGGAGCAGGAAAACTTACAGTTTTGGTTCCACTCGAGCCTTTGTTAACCTAGAATAGAAATATAACAAGAGGACCTTGTGGTTCAAGCACTTCTTCTTCATGTCAGGCATCGGGTGGGAGTACACTCCAGGGTAGGCTGCTCGGCAAGACTTTCCGGCTCACACAAACTCGGGGGTCATGTAGGAGGAGAGGCTCGTGAGATCATTGGTGACCCCGTAAGAGCTTCGTCGAATGGAGATTGCATGGAACTAGGCCACTGCCCATCAAGAAGATGTTTGGACGAACGCTCTGTTGAGCGCTAACAGCCTACAACAATACCTGCCTGCCCATACGGCATTGCGCCACACTACCTCCACCCTGCTAGAGCCGACCAATTGTCCGGTTTGCAAGCGCTCTGCCAACCCTCCAGCGGAAAGGAAAGGAAAAAGGCTTCGGGGTAGTTCTCCTATTGCGTCAAATTTTGACGACGACATCAAGCCCCCTATGGAAAATTTTCAGTTGGGATATCAATTCGCTGGCCCGTCCCACCCCCAACAGAGGGTAGTGGCGCTTCACCTCCTTACTCGTGGGGTCACGAGGATCTGATCTCTTCTCTGCATGCCCGTCACGTCCCTTCTCCAACAGGTGTCGACTTCTCGAGCGCTGCATCGAGCATTCCTTCCTCAGCCTAGCCTGGCATTGAAGGTTCTTTTGTGCTCTCACCCGGGGGGTAGAGTCATGAGGCCTTGTTTCCCAAGGCCCCTCAGCACCTTTCTTCTCGAGAGTCGCGAAGTGCATCCTCTCGACTACCCGAAGTTGGTGTTTCTGCTACTCACCCTGCAGGCCCTGCTTCAAAGGTCTAGGCCAGGATTTAGGAAGGGGTAGCGCAAGCCATGTCGTGGGTTAAGGAGGTGATGGCAGGAGTAGTGAGTGCGGGGCGCCAGGCGGCGGGGACTTGCATTGGTGATGACGCTACTCAGGAGACCTTAGAGTCGGGGGAGTTTGTAGATGCCCTCGATGCCCCTCCTAGCCAAGGTTCGTCTTCGGATATGTGTCCTTTTACCTTTTGTCATCCTAATGTTTATTTCACAGTTCTACTAGATGTTTTTGTAACTGGGCACGGACCGACTGTCGGCTTTCGCGGTGGATGACCAAGAGAGATTGGAAGCCAGGAACGGGAAGTCTTGCTCCTTGGCTCGTGTGGCCCTGGATAGTGCTAGAGTCGAGAGGGAACTCAAGAAGGAGCTAGAGGGATCCCTCGCTAACTTGTGCCAAAGTATACACTACATGGAGTCTGACCTATAGAGATCCCAGGCTAAGGTTTCCTTGTACTATCAAGACCTTGGACACGAGTCAAGCATGAGGGAAAGCCTTCAGGAGATGTTCAATCTTTAATCAGAGGAGCTTGAGAGGCTTCAGGTCGCAAATTTGGAGCTGAGTAGGAAGTGCAACTCTGCCGATGCATCTCTCTGATTTATCGAGAGAAAGTTCCTGGAGATTTCTTAGTCTCTTTCAAAGAGGTGGAAGTCTCTTAAGGCTGTAAGGGCCAAGCAAGAGACGCGCAAACGCCGAGGTAGGAGCCATTTCTCAGAGTTGCGGTTGGAGTTATCACGGGTGTGGCAGGTCCAGGATGATGCGTGTTAGCATGGCTTTTCCTCAGGTAGCAAGATGCTGAAGAGCTACTTGTTTCGAACCCCAAGGGTGACTTGTCGTCATTGGACCTTGACTTAGTAACACCTAGCTCGACGGCGTTAGAGGTGAGAGCTCAAGTAGGGTTGGACCTGGCCCCTAGCGCATTTTAGATTGAGCCCCCGGCGGCTCTGGATTCCCCAGAGGCAGGTCCTGTTGAGTCCAAGGAGGATCCTGCGACTTCTTAGGTGGGCCCTGCACCTCTAGTTTGTAATGGATTTATTTGCTTTCACGGGTTGCTGTATTTCTATGCTTTGTTTTGTACCTTAGTGTCATTTGTGTTCCCCCTGTGCTTGAATCGTTTGAGGTCTGTAGAGTAGGGGTCTTATCATTCGCCGGGTTAGTGTGGTGACTAGCATGTCACACTTGGGTTCCCATGTGCCCAAGTGGTTGGGCGTCGAGGTCCCCCCGTTGTACCCTTCCTGACTTAATCCATGCCCTAGGGTATTAATGATGATGTGGCGGGTGTCGTGTTGGACGTGACAGGTGGCAGGTTACGCACATTCCCCAGACATGGGAAGGGGAGTGCAACTCCACGGGTTGCCTATATAAGGTACCTCCTAGTGGCTGGAATTAGTCACATCTCCGTTTTAACTTGTACAAAATTTGGGTTTCTTCTTTACCCTTTGAGTGAGCCAAGCTTTTGCAATGCCCCTACCTTGGTAGATTCTCCGACTTCGTGTCGGGCCTTTTAAGGGAGGGTTCATCGAGGATTGATGCCAAAGCAATTGAAGGATGTAGGAAGGGTTTTCCTTCAGGGGAGGGAGCCACCATCCGTTGGCTTTGAGCTGTCAGGCATTGTCAATTTAACCCACCCTTTTTCTTATGGGTGGCCTACGAGCTTCTGGGGTGGTTCGTCAAGATATGTGTTGTCCCTAGTTATGTGGAAAGGCACTGTAGTGGTGGCACAAGTCAAGCTCTGTAGCCGCATCGTTCAATGGATTTCCCTATCTTAGGACTTGTCTTGTAGTTCCCAGTCTCTCACAACGTCTCAACCCATTAGGCGGGACGAGTTGGGCCGGGTTCACAACCTCGTGCCTACCTGGGTCAGGAGTCCTCATGGAGGAAGGGACGCTCGAGCTTCTGTACATCTCCAATAAGAGTTGAAGTGAGGGTTTGGAGGTTTTAGGGTCTTCGACTAGTGGCAATGGAGGTGGCTCTGCTGACTGTTAGTGGATTTTTGTGCCTCTCCTTGGGTGGTGCGCCTTCGACCAACCCTCTAACGCCAACTCTTTTTGCTGACGATACCTTTGTGTACCCTATTGACTTTGACCCTACCTACGGATTATTTTGACTTCTTTCCCTTTGTATGTTTCTTGCTAATGTGTTGTATCCTTCCTTTTTGCAAGCATTCTGTTGGTTGATGAATAAAATGTCTTTTTATTTATGCCTTCAATATTATCGTCCCTTTACGATTCGCATGTATGTGCTCCGCATGAGCCCCTCGTGGGTGGTAGTACATTGATCTCTTGTCGGGGCTTCATACTTTTCTTTTATCCTTACAAGTGCATAACTTCTTATGCTGTGAGGGCCATTCCACATGTTGGGTGGCACCCCGCTGAGCCAAATACCTTGTTCGCCCATTTGCTCCTGTGTTAGCTGGACCCTATTGAAGCCGAACTTGGATGGCCGACCTTTGCGCCTGGTGATGTCAGGTGGCGCTTGAGGCTAATCTTGTCTAGAAACTCCCCAAAGGTCGTGGGGAATTTGTAGGAATTCTCTGACTGAGGTCGAGTAGTATGTAAGATCAGGCTCACCTCTTTGACCCTCACGCTTGGCGAGGGGGGCCAAGCAGTATGTACGACTAAACTCGCTCAATTTTTCTAACGGAGGTTGAGCTGTGTGTAAGATCAGGCTCACCTCGTGGACCCTTGCGCTTGGCGAGGGGGGCCATTTGTTGATTCTGCAAAAGTCAAAGTAATCAATGTAAATAGTCACTAAAGTTTGCAAACTTGATCTGCTTGGCCAATGTGTGGAGAGGATTTGAGACGTTATCTGTTGGAGGAGACAATCTTTTTGAAGTTGGTTTGGGTAGTCTTAGGACTATCCCGCACTCCGCTAGGGACGGGTAGGAGCGCCTCAAACCACACCATCCCCTTTAGGGCCCCCGATGAGGTAATCATCCCTTCACTATGAGGGGACAGAGTAATGTTCGAGCAACCTTAGGGCTGGACCCTCTCTCCTTCATGGGGCAGGTCAGGCTAGCCCGAGACTAATCCCGCCTGTTGACCCTCACATGGAGTTAGTCTATTCAGGCAGTTTGTGACTGTCTTTACTCCAGCCCGTTGACGTTGCAGGCAAAGGGAGTGAGGGTCAGGCTAGTGTTATGCCCACTCTTCGTCGTAGTAGAACGTGGTAATGTTCAGCCAACCTCTAAGTTGGACCCACTCTCCTCCGGGAGGGTCAAGATGGCCTCTGGCTCATCTCACCATTTAGCACCCCGTAAGGAGGTAATCTGTTCGAGTAGTCTTAGACTGGACCCGCTCCAAACAGTCAACACCCACGAGGAAGGTAAAGTGTTTCGGGCTATTGAGGACAGGCCCACACTCTGCCGCGGGAAAGATTAAGCAGCCCTTTGGCATTACACCCATCTCGTTGGTGCCCCATGGGGAGGCAAGTGTTTGAGGGCCGAGGGGCCATCTGCTTCTTAGCCAAGATGGAGACGGGGTAATTTTCGAGCAACCTTAAGGTTGGACTCGCTCTCCCCCAAGAGGGAGGTAGGGTTAGCACGAGGCCTGACTCGCCTATTAACCCACATGTGGAGGTAGTTTGTTCGGGCACTTTGCGATTGTACCTACTCCCACCCGTTGACATTGCAGGGACGATACTTTGCCGCTATGGATCTTATCGGTGTGGGTCACGTGTTGACAAGAATCTCATTTTGGCACATGTTAATTCTTGAAATATTCACATTCTTTCATCAATAGTAAGTACACAGTGATTACTAAAGTTGTTCATAAATATATATATATATATATCATAGAGCCTTCATTAGTAGAACATTCTCAAGTGTTTGGCATTCCATAGGTTTTGTAGCTCATTCCCTTAGAAGTCCCGAAGTTAATAAACCCCGGGGCGGTTGTTGGTGACTACACATAGGGGCCTTCCCACTGCAATCCTAGTTTGCCTTCGTCTCTCATGGTTGTTCCTGTTTGCTTTAGCACAAGATCCCCCACTTTGAACAACCTTGGTGCACCCTCTAGTTGAAGTAGCACTCTACCTTTTTCTTGTAAGCTACCATTGTCAGTTTTGCCTCTTCTCGGTTCTCTCCCACCATGTCAAGCTGTTCCTTGAGATGTCGGTTGTTGGAGTGTTGCTCGTAATGTTGTACCATGTAGGTTGAGATATCTACATCGACCGGGCATGGCTTCGTGACCATACGCTAGAGTAAACGGGGTTTCCCCTGTCGGCATCCTCATGGTCACCTTGTATGCCCATAGAACTGCCAGAAGCTCTTCTGCCCAAGCTCCTTTTTGTTCACTCAGTTTCTTATTTAGTATTCGTAGCAAGGTCAACTTTTTATTTAGTATTCGTAGCAAGGTTTTGTTGGTCGCTTCTACCTAGCCGTTTGATTGGGGTTGTCCTGGGGACGAGTACCAAAACCTAATCCCTAGGTCTTAGCACCAATCTCGGTAGTGGTCGGAGTCAAATTGCCTCCTGTTATCTGAAATGATGATGTGGGGCACACAGGATCTGTAGATGATGTTCTTCCATAGGAAACGAGTGATATTATTAGCCGTAATTGTCACGAATGCCTCGGCCTCGACCCACTTGGTGAAGTAATCTATCGCTATCACTACAAATTTTACCCCGCACTTGCCCAGGGGAAGGGGCCCACAAGGTCGACCCCCCATTAGGCAAAGGGCCAGGGCAAGGATATTAGCGTCAAGTTTTCCAGTGGGCGATGGAGGATTCAAGAGTACTCCTAGCACTTTTTGCATCTTCGCACATATTCTTCGGTATCCTTCATGGTGTGCAGCCATCCCACCTGCATCTCCCGGCCTGCTAATATCCTTCCTCCAACGAGGTCACCACAAATTCCCTCGCATATCTCTGCCAACACATGTTGGACCTGTGCGCTTGAAATACACCTGAATAGGGGAGTGTTGTATCCTCTCCGGTATAGGATACCATCAACTACGATGTACCTTGCCATTTGGTACCTGACCTTCCTTGCTCTTTGCCTATCATTGAGGACTTCATTGGTATTTAGGTACCGAAGGATGTCCAATGCCCATTCCGGCACTGATGGCCTGATTTCCAGTAGTTCAATCCCTATGGTTGGCATCTCTGTGGTTCTAAGAATGGCCGATTCCAGTATTGGAGCGGCTTCTTGTTTGGATGCTGTTTTTGCCAATATGTCTGCTTTGTGTTTCTTAGCCCTCGAAATTTGCTATATCTAGAAGTGTTTGAAATGAGCACGCTAGGCCTGCAACAATGCCAGGTACTTTTTCAATTTTTCACTCTCTGTCGCAAACTCTCCTCACACTTGGCTAACCACTACCTGGGAGTCAGCTTGAAGCTCGACTTCCTTGGAGCCCAGAGACTTTGAGATAGTTATGCCAAAGAATAATGCCTCGTACTCTACTTCATTGTTCGTGGTCTGGAATGCTAGCTTAATGGCATAGCCATGCTCTTCGCCTTCATGTGTGATGATATGCACTCCCATTCCCCCTCTAGATTGGCAAGATGAGCCATCGACAAAGACTTGTCAGGGTTTCACGGGTTGTGCATATCCCGTTTCGTTAGTGAAGCTAGTGAACACTGACACAAAATTTGTCAACATCTGCCTTTTCAAGGAGGTGTGTATGGCATACTCGATGTCAAACTTGCTCAGTTCCATGGCCTAGCTGGTAAGGCGGCTTGAGGCATCCGGTCATTGCAAGATCTTTCTTAGGGGGGTCTCCGTGAGGACTTTGACTTGGTGGGCTTGGAAATGGGGTCTAAGTTTCCGATTGGCGATTATTAAGGCAAAGGCAAGCTGCTCGATGCTGGTGTATCTGGCTTCCACCCCTCTATAAGCTCGACTGATATAGTAAACCAGCCTTTGAACCCCACCATCGTCTCCCACTAAGGCTAAGGGGACCACTTGCGGGGAGACAGATAGATACAAGATCAATGTGTCCCCGCACTAAGGCTAGCTAAGCAACAGAGGACTAGTTAAATACTCCTTAAACACAGCAAATGCCTCATCACACTCTTCATTCCAGTCTTGGGCCTTGTTCAACACTTTGAAGAAGGGCAAGCACCTATCCATTGATCGTGACACAAAGCTGTTAAGAGTAGCCACTCGGCGAGCAAGTTTATGCACGTCATTAATGCTCGAAGGAGGAGGCATGTTTAGGATGGCTTCCATGTTTTTGAGATTGGCTTCAATCCCATTTTTCGACACCATGAATCCGAGAAATTTTCCTGAACCCACCCCAAACGCGCATTTGGCGGGGTTTAGCTTCATCTTGAATCGTCTCAAATAGGTCATCCACATAGACCTCCACATTTCTTCTGATTTGGTCTTTGAACATTCAGTTGACGAGTTGTTGGTATGTGGCCCCTACATTTTTTTAGCCAAACGGCATGGCAGAGTAGCAGTATAGCCCTCAGTCTATGATGAACGATATTTTTCCTCGTCATCCAGGTTCATGTGGATCTAATTGTACCTAGAGTAAGCATCCATAAAGCTAAGTATGCAATGGCCAGCCATCGAATCTACGATGAGGTCAATACGGGGAAGAAGGAAACATCATTCGGGAAAGCTTTTTTCAAATCCATGAAATCTACACACATTATCCACTTACCGTTTAGTTTCTTCATGAGTACTACGTTAGATAGCCAATCTGGGTAGTGTGCCTTCCGTATGAACCCTGCTGCGAGTAGGCGGTCGACCTCTGAGGTGATGGAGACGTTCTTTTTGGCGCTGAAGCTCCTATGCTTTTGTCTCACTCCTCTGGCCTTAGGATCTACACTCAAATGGTGTTGCATGACCGTGGGGTCAAATTCTGGCATATCTTCGTGACTTCATGCAAAGATATCACGATGCTCCACAATTAGTTATTGCAGAGCTTCCCTCATCTCGGCAGTCATTCCAGTGCCGATTCTAGTAGTTGCCTCCAATTGGCTTGGGTTTAGTAGAACCAACTCCAAAGGTTCATTCGCCTCAGCTTTCCAGAGTGATTACTCATCCCTTGTCATGTCTTTTACAGGGATGCACTCCTGGGAGGGTGGGAGGATAGTTGATGTCTCCTACCTTTTCTGCGTGGCTCAGGCTCCTCCTCTAGCCTCTTATAGTTTGTCGGCCACTTTGCCATGTGTCGCCTCATGTGTTCCTTCCGATTACGTTGCTTCTGTGGCCATCACTTGCATGTTTATCTATTTTAGTGCCTTGCTCCACCCCCGAGCCTTCTGAGGATAGGTTTTCGCTAGCGTACGAATGACACATTAAAGCCTATTGAATACCATAAATGGCGCAACTATTAAGGATGTGTTTCATACCCTTTTGGGCCTAACCCCCAGGCAACTCGATTCTTCGATCTGGGCCCTACACACACAAAAAAATTTATGAACCCAGCGGCCGATGTGCTGATCGGGAGGAGCCTCTGATGTCTAAGTCAATGGGGTCCGAAGGAAGAAATAGAGAGATAGTTATAGTATGTTGAGTCTAGAGAGCCCAACCCTTGTTTCAGTGCTTGGGGAATGCTTTTATACTTGCATTCAGGGTCAGAGACCCATGAGCTGCAACTGAGCGAGGGTGTCTCTTAGTGGATCTTATTTAATGTGGCGTGGCCCTCTAGTAAAACAATTAATGCAACATGGCTTCCTGGCGATGCCTAAATGTGTAGTCCCATCGAGATGGCATGTTTATCTCTTTCTTTATCTGAATAGCTTCTAGTACTTCCTAAGCTGTTGTTCGTCCCCAACTCGGTGCCCATGTCCGCCTTGTCTGGGTCAAGGGTCCTTGGATGGGCCACCGAGGCACATGGCGGGCACTGGCCTTGGAGTGTTGGGCTCGATTCCTCGGGCCTTTAGTGGTTTAGGAGAAGCGCTCTCGTTACCTAGACTCGGCCTGAGGTTTCGGGGAAAATCCCCCCCAACAAGCTCATTTGCTTGCCCAATCTAAAAAATCACTAAATGAGATTAGTTAAAATGTCTAATACAATTTAATCACTAGAGACATAGATGGTATTATTTGTTCACCTTATCATGCTCAGTAACCCCACTTGTCAACCTTCCTTCGATTTGGGCTAAGGCCCCACAAAACTTGTTTGTGGCATGTTGGATGATTGACCAACTATTTGTGAGAGAGCTAGCACTCCATTCATAAGAAGTGGATTATTTGTTTTCCTCATAGTATTCATGTCCTCTAACACAAAATAAATGTTTAGATTGATCAACCTCATTAATCGGGTCCAAACTAGTATTGAGTAAAGCCGTACTAGTATAGTGTCCTCTTCTACACTAAAGTTTCCTCGTCTTGATTTTAATTTTCTAATATTAGGTTGTTTTGAGTTGAGAGGAGTAACTTGAGATTCTAGAGAAAAGAAACCCAACTTAGTTTTTCTCATAGAGACAAAACTAAGAACATCAAAACTTGACTCAATAAAAAGGAAGTGAGTAATTCATTAACTCAACAGCATCACATCCATATGCTAGTTACTGAGGAGGAGGATCAGCAGCAATGGTTTTGCACAAGATTTTATGGTCATCCAGAAACCAGTAAAAGAAGCAGTACCTGGAATCTACTCTCTATGATTCGACCAAGCTTTAACCAAGCTTGGTGTGTCATGGGCGACTTTAATGAGATATTGGCTTCAAATGAAAAATGGGGTGGCAAACAAAGACCTGAAAAACAGATGGAGGAATTTAGGCATGCAGTGCATTGCAATAATCTACATGATTTGGGCTGGAAAGGGAGTTTGTTTACCTGGAGCAATAGACAACAAGGCCCTCACTACACAAAGGAAAGACTAGATCGTGTAATAGCCAATTCTCAATGGATGAACATGTTCAAGAGGTCAGTTGTGGAACATTAGCTGCAAGAAGATCAAATCACAGACCAATTCTGTTGACCTGTTATAGAACTGGTTTCCCAACCATGGTTAAAAGTCATAAGTTCATGTTTGAGGCTAAATGGACTAAGGATGTGGAAGGGGAGGATGTTGTTAGAAAAGAGTGGAGAAAGGTGACATGTGGGCAGGATGGGTGGGGAAAGATTAAGAAAAAATTCAAGGCTTGTGCTCAAGTGCTCACGAGATGGAATAAGGGAAAGAATGTGGACTATGCAAAGGAAATTCTGGAAAAAACAGAAGGACTCAGGAAATTGCAAGATGTGGAAGGACCTTTGAATATAGATGTTGTTAAAAACTTGCAGAAAGAACTGGAGATTTTGTTAGAACAAGAAGATATTAAATGGAGGCAAAGAGCTAAGGTGAACTGGTATCAGGCTGGTGATAAAAATACCAGGTTTTTTCACCTCTGTGCAACTCAGAGGCATAAGAAGAACCAGATTAGAGCTATCCATGACATGCAAGGTCGAAAATGGGAGAGTCATTCAGAAATGTCAGAGGCATTTACTCAGTATTTTAAAGACATTTTTAGCTCTACAAGGCCCACTATGAAGATCTTAGTTGCTGTCTGAACTGCATAACCAAAAGGGTGACAGAGGATATGAATTACAGATTACAGAAACCTTTCATTCGAGAGGAAGTAGAAGTAGCTCTACAACAAATGTCCTCTCTGAAGGCCCCTGGACTAGATGGGTTTAATGCTCACTTTTTTCAATCCTATTGGCATATTGTTGGGGATGAGGTTAGTGAGTCTGTTTTACACTTTCTTAATGGGGGTAGGATGGATAGGGGGATTAATTCTACTGTCATTGCTTTGATTCCCAAAGTAAAAGACCCTTCTATTGTTAACCAATTTAGACCTATTAGTCTTTGTAATGTTGTGTATAAATTGGTTTCCAAAGTCTTAGCTAACAGGTTGAAGCATGTTCTGGATCTTATTGTTTCAAGCAACCAAAGTGCCTTTATCCCTAATAGGCTTATCACTGATAATGTGATAATTGCCTATGAACTTTTGCATTCTATGAAAATAAAGCAGAAGGGAAGAATAGGCTCGATGGCTATCAAGTTAGATATGTCTAAGGCCTATGACCGTGTGGAATGGAAGTTTCTAAAGGCTATTATGGCAAAAATGGGATTTGGAGAGAGATGGATGCAGTTGATAATAGAATGTATCACTACTGTCAGCTACTCAGTTTTGATAAATGGAAAAATTGGGGCATCTTTTCAACCTGAACGTGGGATTAGGCAAGGAGATCCACTATCTCCTTACCTATTTATATTATGTGCTAAGGGTTTAAGTGCCTTGATAACTCAGGCTGAGCATAAGGGGGAGATTAAAGGAGTTGCAGCTGCTAGAGGAGGGATGAGGGTTAGTCATCTCTTTTTTGCTGATGATAGTGTGCTTTTTTGTAGAGCAACTATTGAGGAGTGGCAAAAGCTCCAAGGATTGCTTCAAGTGTATGAGAGGGCATCTGGACAGTGTTTGAACCGAGAAAAAACAGTTGTTTTCTTCAGCTTAAATACTAGTATAGACAAAAAGCAGGAGATTGTTAATGCAGTAGGAGTATCAGCAGATAACAACTATGGGAGGTATTTAGGACTACCAACTACAGTTGGAAGGTCTAAATACCAATCTTTCAGATCTATTAAAGAAAGGATTTGGACCAGAATCTCAAGTTGGCAGAATACTTTCCTATCACAAGCTGGAAAGGAAGTACTACTAAAAGCAGTAATTCAAGCAATCCCAACCTATACTATGAGTATTTTTAAGTTGCCTAAGAAGCTACTGCAGGAAATCAATTCGATGATGGGAAAATTTTGGTGGGGAAGTAGTAATAACAAACAGAAAGTTCAATGGAAGTCTTGGACAAGTATGGGAGTTTCTAAGAAGGATGGGGGTTTGGGTTTTAGAGACCTGGAATCTTTTAATAAAGCCATGTTGGCTAAGCAAGTATGGAGAGTTCTCAATAATCCAAATTCCCTGGTTGCACAACTCCTAAAACAGAAGTACTTTAAGAGGGGCTCTATTCTGAATGCAAAGAAGGGGACTAATTCATCTCTGGTGTGGCAGAGCCTATGGTCATCCATTGAATTGATCAAGGCAGGAAGTTTCTGGAGAGTGGGGTCGGGTTCTAGTATCAGTATTTGGAATGATAAGTGGGTTAAGAATGCTGTGCTGTTACAACTCAAGCTTCCCATTTTTTGTTCTAGCAGGGATCCAACTGTTTCTGAGTTGATTGATGAAGGGGAATGCAGATAGAAGAAGGAAGTGCTGGATCTGTTATTTCATGAGGAAGAGGTGGAGAAGATCTGTCAGATTCCCTTAAGCAAAACTGGGGCTCAGGACAAACTGATGTGGGGGTATACTGCAAATGGGACTTTCACTGTGAGAAGTGCATACTACCTACAACAATCTCTGGTCAGACAGATGAAGGGGGAGTGCTCGAGTATTGTAACTGGTTTGATAGACTGGAAGCATTTATGGTCTCTAAATGTCCCTATGAAGATTAAGCTGTTTGTATGGAAAGCTGTTCACAATGCTCTTCCTACTTTGCAAAATCTGGCAATCAAAAAGGTTGTTGATGTTGACTTGTGTTCTATCTGCAAGAGAGAAGTTGAGTCTGCACTACATGTAATATGGTGTTGTCTCGCAGCTAGTGATGTTTGGGCCATGCCAAGCTGTCCCACACACAAGTGGCCTAATTTCTTCCCTGACTTTAGTACTCTATGGTTATCTTTATGTTCTAAGCTGGATGTGGATTCACTTCAGCTGGTCTGTTTTATTATGCGAAGGATCTGGCTAAGGAGAAACTACTTTGTGCATAGAAAAGATTTAGAAAGCCCTCAACAGGTGGTGATAGCAGCTACTGCAGATAGAAATCTGTTTTTATGTTCATTAACAAGCACAGATGCAGCACCTTCTAATAGTATGAGTGACAGAGGAGACATAAGGTGGAAAAAACCAAAATTTAGAACATTGAAGGCAAACTGGGATGCTTCAGTTAGTACTAAACTCAATAGAGAAGGCTATGGCATTATTATCCGAGATGAGCAAGGGAATATAATGGTTTGTGTGTGTGCAAGCCACAAGCCAGTTGTAAAGCCTGTGATGGCAGAAGGCCTGGCCTTAAGGAGGGCAATGGAAGTTTGTGCTGATTTGGGCTTGGGAAGGGTGGTGTTTGAAGGTGATGCTCAGATCATTGTTCAGGCAGTGAACTCTGATGAGGTGATTAGTGCAGATTATGGGGTTCTAGTTTATGATGCTCGAAGTATGTTAAGAACTTGGCCTCAATGGCAAGTTGTTTTTGTTCACAAAGAGGCCAACTATGCTGCTCACCAGTTAGCAAAGTTAGCTTTAGACTATGAGAATGAGAAAATCTGGATGGAAGATGGTCCAGTGCAGGTTATGTCGACTGTACAGTTAGAACAGTCTATGTAATGTTGACAGTATTTTATCTGTCTTTGCATTTTTACATCAATATATGATCTATTTGATTCAAAAAAAAAAAAAAAATTGAACTTGTTTTTATAATTAGTTAGAAAAGTTTAAAATTTCTTAAAATCCTTAAATATATATATATATATATTGAGTTCCATAACGATATGCAGAAAGTTTGTTCGTTATTGAGTTCCAAAAATTAAGTAAACTCTTTTTCATTTCCATCTAAATTAATTATTGAGTTCCATAACGATAGGCAGAAAGTTTGTTCGTTATTTTGAAAATCCAAAAATTTGCCTCCATAATCTATAAAATTATATATATAATTAAAAAAATAAAAAATAGACCCCAAAAATCTATGAGATTGGAACAGATAATTAGTTTGAAAAAACCCCAAGATTTTGGCCTATACGTAATATGAATATCTATACATGTGCATACAAAAAAAAAAAAAAAAACTCAAGAGTCTTCATTTTTCTAAATTTAAAATGTCCTTTTTAAAGTCTTATTATTTGTTATTCTTATATCTTCTCCTAATTATTTCCAATCGGTTTCTTTTTTTCTCAATTAAAAAATACATGAATGAGAAAAGGATGATAATTTCTTATCTACTTAAATTGAAAATTTTAATATGACCAATTGTCTAATTTGATAATAATTCTTTGGTATACATATATTGAGTAAATATGAAATGAAATTACATCTATAATTATATTAACTATAAATAACAAATTTCATAATATATACACACAAATTTACATGATGTACACTCAAATAATCATCATTATATAAGTTTGGCTCCCGAAAACCAATGATTTGAAGTGACATCAAATTACTTGAAATTATTTATTATTTTGTAATTTACATGTCCATCATTTGTGTCATATAAGAAATTATGATGAATGGACGAACATGATTTACTATCTTACGATCTATATAATTGATTACAGGTTACAGAAAATGCGAGGATTGTAACTTAAACATATTAAGATTTATTGAATTTTTTGAAGTAGCATTTACCGTATTATTATTTTTATGATATTTAAAAATCAATGATCAGACTCATTAATAGTTTTTAGATATGATAATCCCCATCCTAGGTATCTATATATATATATAAGAAGTTGATATGTGAAATCACTTTAAGTAAGTTGTATAGATGTGGTAATATGTGACACGATTCATGATCCCAACATAAACACGATACAGAATTAGTAAGTTTAGGTTTGATATAAATTGGTCCATATCAAACCGAGTTAACCTGTTAAGATATGATTAATAAAAGGGTCAACCTGCTTAACCCGAAATTAATGAACAATAACCCATTTAAATTTTATTTCAAAATTATAATTTTATTATTGTTGTGTTGTAATATTAATATTTCTCAATATGCTCATGTTTTTATTGTTACGGTTATAATTATAGTCCTATGCTAATACTTGTTATTGTTGGGTTTGTAATATTGATTTTATTATAGCTTAAAATGTAAAAAATATTGATATTTTTTTAGTACATAGTCTTATAATTATTCTTTTGGAGTTATCATGGCTAATAATAAATATAAATTTTAAATTTTATGTGAAATTATGTTAATCAGGTCAAATAGGTTATACGATTTAGTTCAACTCATTTACATGAAAGAGATTGAAATGAGTCGTGTCATATTGACTCATTTCTAATTAATTATTAAAATTGTCAAAAAGGGTGACACGACCCGTTATTTAAAAAAAATCTATTCTTCATTATTTTTTTATCATCTTTTCATCATCTCATGATATGATATTAAATAATAGATTCAAAAGTGAAAAATAATAAATAGTCTTTAATCATTTAATGCCACATTATGAGATGATAAGCAGATGACAAGAAAATTGATGATGAGTAGCAATACTCTTATTAAATTAGTCATGATAGGATTTGAAGATCTGACCGTTTAGCTTAAGGGGTGATGTTCGGATTAACCCATATAGTCGAATGTCCAAGACTTAACATGTCATGAAAACGACCTGTGAACACGAATTGCTACTCCTATCGTTGTATCTACATATATGATTGTGAATGAAAAGATAAAGAATAATATTTTTGGTTTATATGTGTTGAACCCAAGGTTTCAAGTTTCGTGTAATTGTATATCTATACATTGATTTCGATGATAACAAATAAATTCAAAGAATAAATGAGTCTTAAGTTTAAGTTGTCTACACAATTGAGTCAAGCACATCAAGGAACCAAGCATGAGCAAGAAGGGAACAAATTCACATTAAAACTCATAGAGTAATATTGTAAATCTCTTAAAAATTCGAAATTAGGATTAAGGCTCAAAATTAATATTTTATTATAAAACATTAAAATACATTTTCCACATGTGCATGAATATTTTGAAAATTTTGAAAAATGATTAATTGTCATATTTCACATTTGTATGACATGATTAAAGATTTAAATTTTGAAAATATTAAAAATGATTGATTGTCATCTTTCACATGTGCATGCTTTATTTGAATATTTTCAAAAGTGATTGATGCTCTTTTTGACTTATGCAAAAGGTAGATGATTTTGTTTGAAAATTTTGAAAATATTAAAGACGATTAATTGTCATTTTTCACATGTGCATGCTTTATTTGCATATTTTCAAAAGTAATTGATACTCTTTTTGACTTATGCAAAAGGTAGATAATTTTGTTTGAAAAATTTGAAAAGTAAAGTGTACTTCTTTTGTCATATGCGAAAAGTAAAAAGATTAGGTTTGAAATTTTTGAAAAGTGAATGATGTTATATTTGACAAATGAAAAAGAAAAAGCTTTTATTTGAATTTTTTGAAAAGTGAATGATGTTGTCTTTGACATGTAAATCTTTTTAAATTTGAATATGAAGTCTCATATACCTATAAATAGATCATTTGAGAGTTTCAAATTTACAACACCAAGAGCATAGAACATTTATTCAAAACTTTCATTCTCTCTTCTCTAAGTATTGAGTCTTAAACCTTGTTCATTTTGAAAGAGATATAGTTCACGCTGTATTGTTCTTATTTCACTCATTGAGGAGTGTTTTCTAATAACTTACCCACTATCAGCTCTTGTATCAGTAAAATGGTGCATATAACCCTTGTGTGTGTAGAAAATGTTTTATATAGAAAATAGTTAAATCACCACGTGTAAGGTGATTGTAAGTATAGATGGTGCTCTACACGGATCCTTTGTAGCGGTATTGTTCAAATGTGTAATATGTTTCTATCTCCACCTAAAGGAGGTTGAATAGTGAATTTGGAGATCCTCAATGGGTAGCTTAAGGCGAGGATGTAGGTAGTGGGCCAAACCTCTTTAACATACTGAGTTTGCTTCTCTCTTGCCCTTACTCTTTATATTTATTACTGCTTCATATTTTATTTATATTTTATATTGTATATTTGATTTATAATTATTAACTTTTTAAATATAACTCAATTCATCTCTCTCTTGTATTAGTCATCTCGGTAACAATATAATAAACTATATTTTTCTTTATATGTGTATGTACACACACTAGTAAGGGCGGTACATGCAAGGCACATATGCCTCTTGCATGTAGCGCCTGGTTGGAGGGAAGAAAAGCCTACCAAAAGGTAAAATCTCTTCATAGAAGCAGATTACAATAGCAATTCATTCATAAATGTGTAAACATTAAGTAAATTATTCTAAATAAGAAAACATCATAATCTCATAACATGTATAAAACAAAAAAGTGTCAGAAATGCTCTTCAAATACAAGATCTGAACAAGAACATATACAATACAAAAGTTTTTTTAAATTAACAAAACGTATTTTGTAGTTTGAGGGGAATATATATCCGAAACTCATGTTGTTGTTGTTTAAGTTACTGGATGGATGGACAGGACATTGATTTTCTTATTCCGTTGTTGTTGGAATTCATCTAGTTTCGTACCAAGGTGTATTATCCATTCTTTTTTTGAAGTATATGTTGCAATGGTTTGTAGATACGGTAAATGTTTCTACATGAAATGAATTTAGAATTTTAGGGGGAAAGTGATGCAATCTCAAATATTTGTTTTAAATCTAGTGGATGATTTTTAAATTGAGCCAAGTGTTTGAACATCTTACAAATATTTTAAAATTCCAAAATTATCTTAAATGTGGTATTTTTAGTGTTAATAAACCAAGCATATTTTTCAAGTAAGCCTCTTTAAATTTTAGGGCCCGAAAATAATATAGTTGTAATTATTTAAATAATTTTATTTCTTTAGGAATATTATTTAATGTTCATTGTTTTATTTTATGCTAAAAACTCTACTTAGATGATTTTATTTTTTGTAAGAAATATTTATTAAAATTCATCATTTTTTTTTATGCTGAAGAATATTATTTTTGAATCAAGAATAAAAAGTTTGGTTTTAAAATTTAGTGTATTTTCCTTCCTTCTTTATTTTCTCTATTTCTTCCACTTTTATTGCTCCATGTATTATTTTCACCCTTAGATTAAAAGTGGGAAACGTGTAGAGGATTGGATTTCCCAAAACCCACTTATCTTCTTTCTTCCTCTCTGTCTTTTCCTTCTCCTTCCCCCTCCCCATGTCGTCCTTCTTCCCCCCGGCCCACGCCCTTGTACTCTCTCTTCCTCCCTTCTCACTCTGACCACCTCCACCATCGTTGATAGCTCTATCTAAGACAGCCACTGCCACACCTCTCTCTCTCTCTCTCTCTCTCTCTCTCTCTCTCTTGCTCTTGATCCCTCTCTCTCTTCCCTCTAATCTCACACCTCAACTTCTCTTTATTTCGTCACAACCATCTCTGTCTTTAAACCCTAGTTTCTTCTTCTTCTTCTTCTTCTTCTCTCTCTCTCTCTCTCTCCCTCCCTCTCCCTCTCCTTCCTCTTCTTTCCCATCATGATAGCTCATTGCCTCCTCTGTCATTGCCAACGACATTGCAAGAACCCATGATAACACTTCTCTTCCATCACTGTCAAACTCTCTCTAATTCTCTCCTTCTATGTTTCGTTAGTGTTCCACAAACTACCGCCGCCACCCTCCACAAAATCACATAAAGTAGTCTAATTTGAAGAGAAAGAACAACATCACAAGCCATTTGGGGCTAGGTCTTGGCTGGCTTGCAGGGAGGCTCTCTGGGGGTCATGGGAGCAAACGACGCAGGGGGGAAGGCTACACCAAGGGATGAAAATGTAAAATAAAAAAATAGAGAGACAAAATGGGCATCTACTTACAAAATAAGGGACATAATTGGAAATAAAGTAGTAAACGAAAAGAGTAATGCTATACATCATACCATCATCCCATTTGCATCTCATTATATATGATGTGGCGCATTTATCACTATTTAATGATAAAGAAACATTCAATAAATCATCATTTAATGGTGATAAATGTGCCACATCTTACTTAGTGGGATGATAGTATGGTATATAGAATTTTCCTTTTCGGTAATGTTGTATTTTTTTAAAATATTTAAAAATAAAAAAAAATATAATTAAAAAAATTATAAAAATAAAAAAAACTTCTCTAGATGAGTCTTGTGCTACATCCTCGATGTAGCATGGCTCTTATGCTTTATTCCTGTCTTCTGTTTTTTTTTTTTTTTGTCCTTTTGAATTGCATCATCTCATTGCTTACAATCTGCTGAACAGAATTGGGAATATCTTTAAGTTCATACAAGTCTTCAACAAGGAGGAGAGCATTTTGTGCTAAAAGATGAGCTGCTTTGTTGCCTTCATGCTTGGTATGGACAGCAGACCACTCTGCAAAATTATCCAGCATTCGTCTGGCATCTTCAATCATTAATCAGTAAACCACCATAACTCCAATAAACTTTAGATGCATTTAAAAGGTTTACAACCTACCTGCATGGCATCTTCCTCAAGAATAAAGTTTGTAACACCCACTTCTTTGCGAAAAACAGCACTCATATTTATTATATTATGTATCACTAATTGAACACGAGTAATCATACACCTATAACTCTCTTACAACTCATTTCACAATCAACTAGTGTAAACATGCCACTTCATTTAAAATGAAATTCAATTTTAAGAAACTACCCTTTATTTACCATGAAGTAGTAAAGGATTAATAAAAATATTGTAAGTTAATTATTTTCCATTACACAGAATTTGTGAGATCTTCGTAATAAATAACCTCTCAAATACAAATTAATCAAAACCGAAACAAATAAAACAAAAAGACGAAAAAACTAAACAAAGCTACAAGAAAACCACAAATAAATCTAAACCTAAAAAAGACTTGTAATAAAAAACTAAACAAGCTTAAATACACCAAAGCTAAAAAAATAGAAATTCTAAACAGGCCTAGAAAGAAATTTAGAAAAAAGAAAAAAATCAACAAATCTAATGATGGAAATAAAAAAGGCTTAAATAACCCAGCCGCACGATACCTTTTAAAAATCAGAAAAGATCTTTTTTTTTTTTGAAATAGACTTCATTCCATCCAATGAAACCAAAGTTACAACTGTGACTAATCAATACAGGAAAATCCAGATTACTAGCCAAACTGCTCAACTGTGAGGGGCTCCTCCGCCCATAAATTTCTTTATGGCGGACATTGTCTTAACTTCTATATACTCTCAATTGACAACAGTCAATTGAGAAAATGCTCTGTTAAAAAACAGAACTGAAACGACCTCTCTTCCGAAAAGAGAGGTACTAACACGCTCCACCCTCCCTAGGAGGAGGAGTACAAACACTCACATTCCTTCAAAGGAGGAGTGAGACAGCTACCCACCTTCCTCCAAAAGAGGAGTGAGACTTCACTGCTATGGACCTCAAGTCCAATAGCCTATTTCTTATTATTATAAAGTAAACCAAATAAAACACCTAATAACAAAATACATGACCCAGTCTAAAATAAAACATATGGGCCCAGTTTAAGCACATGGGCCCATTAGACAACTAAGCCCACGGACCATGTCTGATTGCAAGAGGGATCTAGGGTTTCATCGTAAACTTTGCCGCCGCCTCCCCTTCTTCAAACCGGCTCACCAGCGCATGGACACCGGCATCAGACGGTTTACTGGAGCTGCATTTCGGCAAGGGCACCGGCTTCAGCACATCCACGAGACAACCTTTTCCACACCTATCCCTCACGCAGGTCACCCCCCCGACCGAGATCCAATACCACCCAGCAAACGCATGTCGCCACCTATCCCTCACGCAGCCACCGTGGGGTTGCCGTGTGCTGGGCAGGCCAGCCACATCTACAACCAAAGCATTTTCAAGAAAACTACTCTGTTATATGCTCTGTTTTAAGCTCTGGAACCAGAGCGTTTTCAAGAAACCCGACCGGGAGCAACCGACCGAGAACCTCCGTCACTTTCTTTCTTTCTCCGTTCACTCCTCCGACCACTTCTCGTGCGTGGCCATCACTACTTTTCAACTCTTTCATCAGCCGGAAAAAGGGGGAGAGAGGGGAATGAGCCACCGGGAGTTTGGCCTATGCGCAGAGCCACCGTATCACCACAGTCCCTCACCAAGCAAACTTATTCTAAGAACCAGGAAACCAGAGAAAAACTAGCTAGCAAAACAGAAAAATAAAGCAGAAAAAAAGAGAGGGGAGGAGGGGGGGAGGGGAGGAGGGAGCCGAGGCTCCCACCTCCCTGTTGGACGGCGCTTCTTTAGGAGGTTTTCTCAAGCCTCTAGAGAGAAGAAGCGGGACGAAATCTTTTCATGATCAGAAAAGATCTTGATTGGGTATATACGGTACATTCATACCCATTTCTCCTTTCCCTAGCAAGAGTGGAAATTGGACCGCTGCGAAGGAATTTCTCGAGGGTAGGCCCAATGCAGTGGGCTCGAGAATCACACACGGGCTACACGGCTCTTCACATTGCTGTTGCTGCTGGACATTTTCGTGTAGTGGACGAGTTGGTAAAAAAGCTGATGCCAGAACAGAACTTGGAAACCCTCGATTATGATGGTTTCTCAGCCCTAACTGAGGCAGCTGTTGGTGGAAAAAAAACTATGGCACAGTGCATGCTTTGCAAGAACGAGAAGTTAATCAGCATTGCGAGTTCGGCTGGAATTCTTCCGGTTAATACGGCCATTTCTTTTGGGCACACAGAAACGGCTCGCTATTTGTATTCTCTCACTCCGCTGGAAGATTTGATGCCGGAAAGTGGCTATAACGGTGCTAATCTTTTTATTGATGCTATATCTGCGGGAACCTTAGGTAACAACTCTTATCTATGAATGTACATTAGTTGTTCTGGACAATTTGAAATCTTCACAACGTAATTTCCTTTTTGTTCATTGTTTTCTTCCAACACAAGTACAGATATTGCTTTGGATTTATTACAGCGTTGCCCACGTTTGATATTTGCTTATAACGGGTTTGGAAACTACCCCTTGGTGGCATTGGCTTCTACGCCTCATTTATTCCCTAGTGGAAGTCGGCTTGTGTTTTAGAAACGATGGATCTACAAGTAATGTTAGTACCACACTCTTCTCTCTTTCGTTTTATTGAAATGTTTTGGTGTTTGCACTCAGTTTATATCAAGATTACCTGAAATACAGTCCGATAGTTTCTACTTTTCTATATAAACCAGCAAGCCACTGAATACAGTCGTGTTAGCTAATGCCCGACATTAGAATGCTGTGGTAGGGTAGAGAAATGATATTAACCTATAACTAAATTTTTAACAATCTAATAAATTCATATTTTCATACCTAAAGAATGAAACCCTCAATTGAATAAAATAAAATTATGAATATTGGAGATGCTGAGGACCGGCAAAAAACATGGAGAGGTCCGACACGCAAGTTAGTGTATAAGCCATAAAATGGAATAGGTATTAAGGAAGCTTGTTCCAAAGAAAGAGAGTAAGGCCTGTCTCGGTTTAGATTAGTCCCCTACTTTTATAGCACAGTACCAATACATGATGGTAGGGCGGAGTGAACACTCATTTTCTGAGTGACAGCATACAGATATGTTCATGTCATTAAAAAGACCTATTTCTATCAAAATTCCTCTTTACTCATAGTCATTCTGTGCTATAAAACTAGGAGAAGAACATAACTAAACAGATCAATTCCTTTGACTGGTCATTTCAAGCTTCCAGTTCTTCTGAATTGCTAATGTGGTTGGATGATGCCGGCGAAAGGAACCAGTGGAAAGGCTCTCATAGGCAGACTCATAGTGTGAAATATGCATATCTTATCCAGCGTATTAAGGCCATTGACCGCCATCCAATTAATCATTGAATGCCTTGGGATCAAACCGGTGTGCAACAAAATATTCTTGTATTCTACCTTGGGATATTTTTTCGTGACCAATTGCCAAGCTGACTTGAATGAGAAAAAAATTGAAAGTTGGATCTGCGATGGATATCACCTGAATTGCCCATCTATCCTCTTGAGGTGAAGTTTGGTTTCAAACCCTGGTTCAAATAGGAGAAGGCCAAAGAGGGAAGGGCCTTTCCCCTTGGGGTAAGGAAAATCATGATCGGGATAGCTAATCCAATGCTTGTACCACGAAGCCTAAAATAGATTTTTTTTTTTACTTGCAATCCACAATGAGTGTAGAATAAGTATTAATAAAAAAACAAATTCAATTAACAGCAAATAATCAATACTTCTTGTGCAATTCAACGAGATGAAAAATATTAGAGTTATTTTTTCAAAGAAAATGCAATTAAACATCTTATGTGGTAGACAATCAATAAACTCATGCACTTGTGGTGCCCAATGCTTTTGTTGATGAAGAAAACCCAATTACTCAATAGTTTTCCCTAGAGCCTATCTTGTCTAGCGTGACATGTATAAAAATTTCTTTAAAGGTGTGTGGTTGTTGATCTAAGGTATATGTGATGAATTATCAGGAGTTTGAGAGACTGCTCATGACCTAGATTGATTTGTTATAGCATTGAAGATTCAGCAGCCACTGCTTGCCTGCTTCCGCAGGCGGAATTTCAAGTTGATGACTTAGGTTGGGTTTGGGTGTTGAGAAGTGTTGAGGTATATTGTGAATAGTAGCGAAAAAGTATGTAAAAAGTAATAATAGAATATTGAATAGTAGTAAAAAGTAGTAAAAAGTAGGTGAAAAGTAATAATAAAGTAATGAATAGTAGTGGAGTATGTTTAGAAGTGAGATACTCTCAACCACTCAGAATATTGCCACTACATACTCTTTTATGAAAACACTGATCAATTCTTATAAAAAGAAATAAATAAATGAAAACACTGAACAGTACATCTTTTAGGTAAAGAGGAAGGCAATCTTAGAATGTGAAGTGTGTGGTCTATTTATAGGGAAAAAAAACTGAAAACCTTAACTACATGTGAAGTGTGTGGTCTATTTATAAGGACAAAACAACTGAAAACCTTAACTACACGTGAAGTGTGTGGTCTATTTATAGGGACAAAACAACAGAAGACCTTAACTACACATGCAAAGGTCAACTGAGGTAAGTTGATGTCGATTGATGATGCAAGTATGGCAATTCTGGTTTGAGTGCATAGCCACCAACAAGGTCATTTAACCTAATTTTCTAACTAGAAAGTTGACTATTTATTGATCAACCCTCTTGATCTAGTATGATGCATCAGTACATCACACATGGTTAACCAAGCTATAGACCGGATGCGAACGGAGCTCATGAATAGTCAGCTGAACTATAAGAGCTGTTGACTGTGTGCTAGTTTTTTCTTCATACTTTCTATCTTCCGGTCAAACCTTAGTTTGACCATGTTATAGACCAAGATTTGTCCAGAGCTCTTGCACAGTCGACTGAATGGTAAAAGTGGTTGACCATACTTTTCATATTTCCTATTTTTGTTTATCTCAAACCTCAGTTTTCTCATGATCTTGAACAACCAATTTTTGTGGGCGGTGAAACTAACATCCTAAAATCATCCCAAGTTTCTAAGTCACCTACCATTCTACTTGAAACTTCGTCTTTTATGGACGATGTCTAATATAACACATCAATTTCTTCCCCATATTTACTAACCAATCCAATACTTGACCAAATTTGTAATCTTCAAACTTGTGGTTCATGGTAACAAGCGGACATTTACCCCGATCACCATATGATATATAATATATGTATCTACAGAAAGGAAATCGATCTCACAATACTCATAAACACTAACATTGTTATTTCTCTTGTGATTCGAAATAATGATCTATTGACGAGCTGAGAAGATTGTAATTTTCTTTCTCTTGTGATTCAAAATGAATGTATTGTGATTTCTGCTAATGCTTATTGATGAGTTGATAATATAGCTTTTACACAATGATTTCAAATGTTAACGTTATGGAGACATACTATTATATGATTTTTTTTTTTTTTTTGAGTTAATGTATATATTTTAAGCTAGACCTCAATTTACAAAAAAATTGAAAATTTTCACCTGAAAAATGTTATAATTAATACACAGATGAAGCTCTACCAAAGAATTTAAAAAATGTCTGTATCCAAGGCTGTTTACAAATAATATGTTAATAAAATGTGGGTGGCCACTTAATCTTGTTCTTTTTTCTTTTAATAAAATTATAAAATAATAGTATTGGAACTATGTTTATATTGTGAAATAGTGAAAGTATTGGTTTCTCCATTGAATCCTTTTCTTGACCAGAAAATAAGAGTTAGTTGGGCCACTCCCTCACCCTACTATAGTTTTCTCTTAAACATTCATATAGAAAGTCATTTTTACTTTATATTAGTTCATGTCCGTTTATTATGAATCCAAATCTTTTTTACACAAATCAAGTACACATGCTACTTTGTAACAGGACCCTGAGAAAGAGGTAGCTTTTGTGACCACGAAAAAGATGAAGCTTTCGTGGATTTGGCTCTTTCTGAACTTGGATGAAGAACATGTATTTCTTGAATCATGTTGGATTTATGTCATCTTTATTTTTAATGAGTAATTATGTCTTGCATCTAACAAAACTTGACCCAAGTCTTCCCCCTTCCACAATCAAAATGTGGTTAGTTGTTATGCGTCATTGAAATAACAATAGAGAATTTATATATAAAAATGGCATCTTGGTCACATTTGCATGCAATATATCTGACTATATAGTTTCTTTTTTAATGCTGCAATTTGCTGTATGAGAATGTCAATTTCATAATGTCAAGTTTTTCAAAATATTTTTATTATCCTTGGATGTACTGAAGTTTTATGTTTATTTATATATTACCTCTCAAAAGAAAATTGCTTATTAATCGAGGTCTAGATTACTATTGTGACTTAAGATTTAATTGAACGTTTTGCTGAAGGTATCCACATCCAATCATCTGGTTCTATCCTCAATGAAACTCATTTGAACATTCCAAAAGGAGACAAACACCAAAGGGATCAAGTAAACACGATCATATTAGGTATGTTCTGCCCTTGTTTCCTCTTAAGTTTTGGCTTCTAATATGAGATCCATACTTATAGCAACTTCAATTTTTGTTTCTTGTGATAAGTGCTTTAAATGCTGAAACCATAACTCCCTTTGATAATAGAAAATATTATTCTCTCTCTGCTGAAAGCATCAATGAAATTGCTTTCATCTTCAACATGATTTCTACTAATAACAATAGTTAAACACGATGTAGTTATATGAGAAGAAGTAGGGGAGCAAAAAATCATGTTGTTAATACGGTTACTTTTAAAAAAAAATGATTGAGCTTAGTGTTGATGTCTGTAGGATTTTGCTAGCTTTGTCTGCAACGGCCCTGCGGGAGAACAGGTTGGTGGACAAGTTTGTCCAAAGTATTAAAAACAATCAAAACATTTTTAAAACAATCAGTTAAATGAGAACAAGATGAGCAAAGCAAACAACCAATGGAGTCAAAAATTGATGCTCTGAAAAACAGCGAAAAGGATTTATTACCAATAAGATCTGCCCGAAAACTGTTTTTCAGGATTTTCCATTAACATTAAAGATGGTTTTCTTGAAACTGGTCCTTATTGAAACTAAGATTTTTGAGCTCTATGTGGAAGGTAGTCAATTGGTGCGTATTGTAGAACGAGGTAGAAAGGTGGTGAAAGAGCTGGGCTAAGTCTTATTCGAAGGGTAAACCAACATTTGGCTGGGCTAAGAGGTATCCTTGGGTTATGTAAGGGAGATAGAAGTATCCGTGGGGCTTGTACCTCACGGGCCATAAAAGGGAAGGGACCAACCCATATGGCCTTAAGACACATAACCCAGTGTTTGTGGGCTAAAAACAACCCAGTCACCAAGAAAGGGCCCAACCCTTCCTTAAACCTACCCTCTAGAATCGAGAAACCACCGCCAGAGCTGATGAACTATCAGATAGGGACAACACAGAATGGGTCGACGGATGTGGGTGATTTGGTGGATGATGTCTTCTTCGTCACTATGGTGGCCCTGGCATGAAGATTCTCGAGGAAATTGTACCTTTTTCGATACTCGAGGAAGTTGTACCTGTTTCGAAGTTGTTTCTGGATTGAAGTTGAACTTGGCCAAATCAGATGTAGTTTTGGTGGGGCCAGTGCATAATGTGGATGGTATGATTTCTATCTTGGGATGTAAGATATCTCATTTACCCATGAAATATCTTGGCCTCCCATTGGGTGCTCATTACAAATTGATATCCATTTGGAATGATCTCCTAGAAAAGATGGAGCGGAAACATGCTAGTTGGAAGTGGATGTATTTATCAAAAGGTGGTAGAGTCACACTCATCAAAAGTACCCTATCCTATCTACTGGCTTATTTCCTCTCTTTATTTCTGCTTCCATCAAAGGTGGCTTACCGATGGAAACAATACAGCAAGATCTCCCATGGGGAGGGATATGATGTGTTCAAATTTCATCTGGTGAAATGAGTCACCATTTGTTCCCCAATTTCCGAAGGAGGTTTGGGTATCCTAAATATGCAGCTTTTTAATAAGGTGCTGTTGGGCAAATAGCTATGGAGATATCCCCTAGAACATGGAGTTTTGTGGAGAAGTTTTAGACTTAAAAGTACGGTAGAGCATGGGGAGGTTGGTGCTCGAATGAGGTGAGTGGATCCTATAGGGTGGGGCTTTGAAAGCACATCAGATGTGGATGGACTATATTTTCTAGTTTTACCTGTTTTGAGGTGGGTGACAGGTTCTGAATCAAATTCTAGTATGACATATGGTGTGGTGACAGGGCCCTTAATGAAGCTTATCCAGGCTTCTTTGGTATAGCAAGAATGAAGAAAGCCTCGATTGCAGACCTCCTTGACCAATCTAATAGCATTCCCCAATGGAATGCCACATTTCTTAGAGCTGTCCATGATTGGGATGTTGAAGCAATTTTTGAATTTTACATCCTAGTCTATCCTGACCCTATGGGGGAGGTGTCGCGAAGACAAGCTTTTTTGGTGCTCCTGGGCGAAAGGGAGTTCATAGTACGCTCCTTCTACCAATCCATCTCTAAGTGTAATATAAATCGATTCCTGTGCAAAAGCATTTGGAAGACTTAGGCCCCCCTAGGAGGCATCCTTTTTTGTATGGACAGCTTCTTTGGGGAAGATTCTCACTATTGACAACCTAAGAAAACGCCGAATCATAGTCTTAGATTGGTGTTGTTTGTGTAAAAAGAACGGAGAATCCGTCAATCATCTACTAAAAAGAGCGGAATGACTTTTGCTAGGATAGGATGGGTGTAGCTTGGGTGATGCCAAGAAAGGTGATCGGCCTCTTATCTTCATGGAGAGAACTTCTCAGATTGCCGCAATTTGGAAGGTTGTTCCAATCTGCCTATGGTGGTGTCTTTGGAGGGATAGGAACGAGCGAAACTTCAAAGATCATGGGCGGTCATTGGATGAACTCAGAACTTTCTTTTGTAACACCTTGTTCCAATGGTCGATTATAATTGATTTTAATGGCATTTCCATTCATGAACTTCTTGTATCACCAAAACATCACTCCTAGGGGTTGCTCTTGTATGTGAACCGTGTACTTGGGCTTTTGCCTATTCCTACTATCAATAAAATCTTATTTGTGTTTCAAAAATACAATAAAATAAAATAAAATCTTATTTCCGGATAAAACAAATCTGTCCAAAAATGTTCTGGAATTTTCTATTCTTCAAATCCATCTGGAGCTCAACCAAATAAATCACCCAAATTGAAACAAAAAATCCCCGCATATCGTAAAAACCAACCAAATAAACCCAAAAAATAAAAACCTCAAATCTAGACATATTAACATAACAGCAAATGAAAAAAAATAAAGTTATGGGTGAGCCAGATCAACTCCCATTTCTTACATTTACATGCATATCAGTATTAATCACTATCTTATCTGATGTGTTGTTGAATTTCATCTCGTCCTATACTTCTTTTGCATGCATATCTGATTTTTCCTGCATCCAATCCACAACTAGAGTTTCTAATGTTTTTAGAAATATATATCATGTTATATTATCATATTAAACAACTTAAAACTATTGGGTCTTAATCTACTGCTATAATATTAAACACTAGAAGGGACATTTACGGACAATAGTTCAATAAAATATGGATATGATACAATAGTTACAATAAACCAATATTTAAAGTGATTGCTAGCGCCTTCTAACTAAGTGGAGGTTAGTACTCTCCACACGAGTGGTGACAATGATTCCAAATTTAAAATAATTACAAATAACAAATATTTAAAGGGATTGCTAGCCTCCTTTGCTCATTGCATTTCTAATGGCATACCATGTAATGAGGAACGTCTACTGAAATGATAAGATTATAATCTTCAAGAAAGATGGGTAGGATCCGGATGGCTTCAAGACCATAATCTATCGCCAAAATGCATTCAAAACCCATCTAACTAGAGGCGGAGTGGGACTAAGTACCATCATGGTCATGCTTGAAGATTAATGACACTAACTAAATAAGGTCAATTTTCAAAAAATTTCAATGAGAACTACATTAAAATGATAGTACTCCTTATTTAAGATAATAAGACTAATATTGATGCCTGTGTTCTAGATTTAGCATATTCTATAAATTTCCTTTGACTTACCAGAAAAGGAGATTTTAATGGGAATATGCACAAATTCTTTTCTCTTTCAGTGGAATATAAATATTTTATTAGTTTCCAGTAATAATTTTCTAATGTGTTTAAAGTAAGAAATTAATATATATATATATATATATTTTTTTTTTTTACTTTGCAGTGCGAACTCTATTGCACCATCTACTTTCAAATGTCCTTAACTTCTTGGGTACACTACATCCACTCAACTGCTATCATATCTTTGTTTTTTAACTTTTTTTTTTGTTTATTTTCCTTTTTGTCTTCTCCTTCACTTATCATTCATCCTGTTAAAAATTGGCATCATTTAACAAATTTTATGAAGGAATCAAGCAGTTAATGAGATGAAGTTGGTCCATGTCCAATCCCATAAACTTCTTTGTCAAATGTGTGAAGTAATATCAAATTCAAATGAACAACAAAGGATGGCCGGATAGCCATGTTTGTAATGCCATGATCCTTGCTATCAAGAGTGAGATTATTGAGTTTGTTTTTAAGGTGCTGAGGAAGAATCCAGATCTTGTATGGACCCAAAATGAGAGAAATATAAATATGTTTTCCCTTGCGGTGCTACTTCGTCAAGCCAAAATCTTGAGCCTATTATTCAAGCTTCATTTGCCGAATGCCTTGACATGTTATGTAGATGACGACAGTAATGGCATGTTACATGTGGCTGGCTTGTCAGCAGAGTCTACCATGCTTAATCGCATCCCAGGCGCAGCTTTGCAAATGCAAAAAGAACTTCAATGGTTCAAGGTCCTATCTCACTTTTTCTCTCTTTTGTAATGTATGATGTTTACTTCTTGAATTTGTATTAGCTTTTCTTTTGTTTTCAGAGGATGTGGGTATTTCCTTTGTATAAGTCCTGTGTACTTGGGTTTTGCCTATTACTGGGAATCAAGTTTCTTATTAATTATCAAAAAACAATTCTCGACATCCTTGTGAGGCCATTCGATCATAGCAGCAGGACAGAAGTAACTTCTAATTGGGATTGACTTTATACCATTTGTAATGGCCTAAGGAAGGTGTAAGCCAAATCTTGGCTTATACTCCAAGAAGACTAGCCAATGTTACAATTAGAGTCCATTCTAATCATAATGAATTTTAACTTTTCTCTCCCAAGTAATGAGGAATTTGTTCACTATCTTCCTATATGCAATTTGGGTATTGCAACTATAATGCAAAGTAGGTCTAATGAGGATCTCAAGAATCTTTTTTATTTTCTCTTCCAATGTACATTATTGAAAGGGCCCCCCTCTGTTTCCACTAACTTCAAGATTTCCTCTATTTCCACTAACTCCAAATAATATGAAATGGGAATTAAAAAGGATGAAGCATTTCCTACCTGATTTGATTTGGCAAAAAAGTAAAGAAGGATGAAGGAGAATTAAAAACCACCCACTTTGAATCGACGTCAACTTCCTTCAGTTCATGATGTTTTCATGGTTGCAGATCTGATGAGAGACAGAGACGACATTGTCGAAATAATTTTGACGAGAGAGACGATTCAGGAATTGAAGGTGACGAAATAATTTCGACGAGGGTGAGAAAGAGAGGGGGGCTTCAGGAGAGAGAGATGAGGGTGAGAGTTCAAGGGTGAGAGTTGCTTCGGTGCATTGCATCCCATTATTAGTGAAATGGGTGGGCTACATGGTCGGTTCCTATTGGAGGTTGTTCTTAGCCCAACAGTAGATGTACTGGTCAGAAGATTTTTCCTATATGCAAACTCTATAAATGACAAACAATCTTTCCGCGTTTTTAAATTCTTATGAACAACAATATGTAAGAGTTGAGTTAAAGTTTTATTGACTACTTCAGTCTGTCCATCAGTCTGTAGATGACAAGTAGTGGAATATCAAAGCTTAGTACCTAGTTTTCTCAACAAAACTTTCCAAAAGTAGTTAAGTAATTTAACATCTCTATCAGAAACAATACTCTTATGTACACCATGAAATCGTACTATCTCCTTGAAAAACAAATCAACTATATTTGTGGCATTGTTTGTTTTATGGCATGGAATGAAATGTACCATTTTACTAAATCTATCTACAACCACAAAAATAGAATCTCTACCCCTTTTTGTCCTAGACAGCTCCAAAACAAAGTCTATAGATATGTCTACCCATGGCTCACTAGGAACGGGTAAGGGTATATACAACCCATGTGGCAAAACTTTAGATTTGGCCTTTCTACGTGTAATGTACCTGCTATAAATACGAGTGAAGTCTCTTTTCATCCTAGACCAAAAGAAATGTTAATGTAAAATGTCTAAGGTTTTCTTGACACCAAAGTGTCCCATTAATCCCCCACCATGTGCCTCACTCACCAATAACTCATGCATAAAACAACTTGGCACACAAAGTTTGTTTTCTTTAAATAGATATCTATCATGCTTGCAAAACTAATCAAATACCGCCTCATCACATGCCATATACACATAAGAAAAATTAGCGTCATTGACATACATGTCTTTCACATATTCGAACCCAAACATTTTGACACTCATAGAAGTAAGAAGGACATACCTCAATGATAAAGCATCAGCAACAATGTTCTCCTTACCTTACTTGTAATGGATGACGTATGGAAAGATTTCAATGTATTACATTTATCTAGCATGCCTCTTATTTAATTTACCTTGGCCATTGAGATGCTTCAATGATTCATGATTGGTGTGGATCACAAACTCCCTAGGCCACAGGTAGTGCTGTCGCGTTTCTAAAGCACGAACAAGAGTATAAAGTTCTTTGTCATAAGTGAGGTACTTCAAGGCCGCCTCACTTAGCTTGTCACTGAAAAATGCTATGGGCCACCTATCCTGCATCAGAACGGCTCCAATCCCTATTCCTGAGCTATCGCATTCAATTTCAAAAGTTTTGTTAAAGTCAGGTAATGCTAACACAAGTGCATAGCACAACTTTTATTTAATGGTAGTAAATGCATTTCGTGATCAGCCCTGCAATGAAATCCAACATTATTTTTAATTACTTCAATGAGTGGTGCAGCAATAGTGCTAAAGTCTTTAACAAAACACTGATAAAAACTAACTAAGCCATAAAAGCTTCTGACCTTAGAGATGCTCTTAGGCGTTGGCCACTCATTGATGGCCTTGACCTTCTCTTCATCCACCTCAATACATTTTGTACTAACGAAATAATCAAGAAAAATAACTTTTTCCATGTAAAAGATACATTTCATAAAATTAGCATACAACTTTTCACATTTCAACACATCAAACACACATCTCAAATGCTCAATATGTTCATTTAAGTCCTTGTTGTAAATTAGGATATCATCAAAGTACACGACCACAAACTTGCCTATGAACGCACGTAGGACGTGGTTCATTAATCTCATGAAAGTACTAGATGCATTTGTAAGTCCAAATGGCATAACCAACCATTCATAAAGCCCATACTTAGTCTTAAAAGCAATTTTCCATTTATCACCCTATTTCATTATAATCTGATGGTACCAACTTTTAAGATATATTATACTAAAAATACATGAGTCATGCAATTCATCAAGCATATAATCTAATCTAGGAATGGGATGATGATACTTTATCGTAATATTGTTGACTGCCCTACAATCAACGCACATCTTTCAAGTCTCATCCTTCTTTGGCACTAGTAACATTGGTAGTGCACATGGGCTCATGCACTCCCTCACTTACTCCTTGCCCATCAAATCCTCAACTTGCTTTTGAAGTTCCTTTGTCTTTTCTGGATTACTCCTATAGGCTAGTCAGTTTGGAATAGCAGCTTCGGGTTCAAAATCAATCTGATGCTCAATGCCTCTAATGGGTGGCAACTCACTCGGCATCTCCTTTGAGAATACATTATCAAACTCCTGCAACAAAGAAATAGCCAAACTAGGAAGAGATCGGTTAGTTTCATCAAGATTAAGATAAGATTATTTGTAAATAAGAAAAATCATAGGGCAATATGCTAAAAAAGCCCTCTTAACCTCACTCTCTTTTGCATAAAAACTCATTTTTATATTTCCTTTTCTCTTTGTAGGCGCTCTTTCTTTTTTTTCTCGTGGATCCACTATTTTTTTCTTTACTTTCAGCCACCTCTCTATTTTCTTTTTTACTCTTTATTTTTTCTTGATGTTTCGACTTCACTCTCATTTTCCTGATGCAAAGCGCAAGCTCAAGGCCCAATTTAGAGGAAACCCAGCTGTGATGAGCCAGCCTAGTGCCCCCTCAGAAGTGGCATTGTTTTTGTGTAAGGCTTTAAGCCTCTGTTCTCTCTCTCTCTCTCTCTCTCTCTCTTCCCAGTTTCTTCCTCTCTCACTCTCTTATTTTCAATTTTGTTGAATCCGAATCTTACTCCCACCTTTGTTCAACTTCTTAACCACATTTCTTTTTCTTCACTTTTAGAAATTTCACTCTCATCAGACCCTCTATCTCTTTTGCACCCCTATGATTTTTTATTTTATTTTTTAATGTGGTTTTGAGTGCAAAAATTTTGGGAAGTTTCTAGTTGGTGTTGCCAATCTTCAAACCTGGGTAAGCACCATTCTCTCTCTCTCTCTCTCTCTCTCTCTCTCTCTCTCTCTCTCTCTCCCCCTCACACACAATTACTCCCTACGTTTTCTTTTTCTTTTTCCATTCCCATGGAATTTTTCTACAAAATAGTTTTGGGTTTTGCTGTGCAGTTCGTGCCCTTTCCCACGACTTATTGGATTATCAATTTTTTTTTTTGGTGCTACGTTTTTTTTTTTTTTTGAGACTTTTAGATTGTGCTGCTGACGGGTAGGCATTATCTCTTTCTCATTCTCTGTTTCACACACAACACTCACTTCAGTTTTTCACTCACAAATTTCACTCATCACAAATCGTAACTGCACTCTTTATTGCTCATCACGCCATGCACTTCAACATCAATGAAATTGTAGTCTAAGTTCGCATTGGTAAGACCCTCACTCGATTCACATTATTTTTCCCGTTAATTAGTTATTGTGTTACGTATAGTATTACTTATTTGAAAATATTACTGATTGTGTTGGGTTTTGAGAGTGGTGTGTTTGTAATTTCTTGGTTGGATGGAAGCGTGGATAGCGTGTAGATGATATGGTGGTTATGTGGAATTTTTGTAAGCAAAACACTTTGCGTTGGACTGCTTTGAGTTTGGAATAATGGGGCTGGACGTGCAATGAATTAAATGGATGCTTGAGGTTCGAGTAATGGTTGTATTTGTACTATTTGAGTTATATACCGACCGTTGCAGTGGAGGTTAAATTATTTGGAGGAATATTATCACCATTTTGGGTTGATATTGGCTATTTTGGAATATGTGGAAATTGTAGAGTTGTAATGGCAATATGGATAAAATTATGTGACTGTCTGGGTTAATAGATGGCTGTTTGAGTTGTGTTTATTTGCTGAATATAAGTTGGGATTATGGTTTTTTTTTTTAATTTTTTTAGATTGGATTTTCATTGTTGGTTATTAATGCTTAGTATATATTTTATGAATAGGCCGCAAGACATAATAGGTTGGACTCAAGAATTTGACAATACACTACGAGAGTCAAGTAAGTGAGGTTCCTATACTAGGCTTTACACGAACTATTTAGACTGAGGTTGATTTTCTAAAATTTTTGCATGTTTTCTTATGAAATGAAAACTTGGGAAAAACAACCTCGGCCAATTATTTGCATTACTCATAAAACTTGTATGAATGAGGGAAAATATTTTCTGACATGCATTGTGTAGACATGAGCTTCATTTTGTCATTCTGTCTTTAAATTGTAAAAAAGAGCAATATTGAAGATTTGAAAATTTGTGCATTGATTAGAAAGATGCTCTGACTTTTGTTTTCAGTATGAGAGAATGATCTGAATATATTTTGATACTCTATTTTGTTATGATATGGCATCTGAAAAACTTTGGCATGGTGTACTGATTTTGTATTTGACTCTGTCTCTTCTTTGCTATGCTCTGCTCTATTATGCTCTGCTTTATTTGGGTTTGTACCAACTCCTCTGCCTCTGAGTGCACCGACTTTAGAAGCAAGATGATTTATTTGTGGTTTTTCCTATGTGCACACTCGGATCTCTGAGAATAATAAGGGAAAGATTTCACCTCTGTTTCTGCTCCATTTGGCCGCTAGGGTTAACACAACCCTACCACGGGAGTTAAGCATGGTCTCTACTTTGTGAGATGCTCTATTTTGATGTGATGATGACGCTCAGGTTATGTTATGCCAAAGTGCCTTGGGTTTTATGTCTTAAAACCATCGCTATGTTACATTTGAAAACATGCTTTGTTTTGATTGATAACTCTGGAAAATATTTATTTCTGAATGATATACTTTGTAAATGCTCATATTTGCATGTTAGTATATGTCTCCTGCTTACTGAGTTGTTGATAACTCACCTATAATCTTCCTAATATTTTTTTAGATGATATTGATGACCTAGCTAGGGGTCAGGAATAAAATTTGGAGCTTTGCTAGATATGGAATAGGTGGTCGAGTACCTAAGTTTGCCAATGTCATTAGAATGGCTTAAATTGAGTATTTAGAGTCTTTATTGTTGTATGGATATATGAGACTTATTAAATTATTAATCTATTATGTTAAGGTTATTGGAAGATTGTGGAGACAAAGATTTATGTTAATCGTTTCTTTATACTTTGATGTCTTTATGATATGAAGTTGATAAAGATAAATATATGATTGTTTTGAAATTTTTGAAGATTTTATTTGTATTTGGAGACCCGAATATAGGTGACAGGTAGTAATCTTTCAACCCTCTCGAGTACGGGGCATTACAATTGGTATCAAAGACAAGTTTGAGGTTCTGTAGACTATAGTATGTGAGATTTTGGAACATAGGCAGATTTTAGGAAATCATTTTCAGATTTAATGTTAGAGAGGAGGGGACTATAAGAAACAATTTTGTTAGTATTTGAAGAGTTAGAATTTGCAGACTTTAAGAATGATTTTGAGGTGTAGAATATATAGGTTTATAAGCTGATTTCTTGCTAATTGGGGTTTGTTTTGATTCCAGAGAATTTATATAAAGAATGGATAGGGTTAAAGGTTTAGACTTTGGAGATAGATAAATACTATTGTTGCGTGATCCTTTTTCTCTTATTTATAGGTACCTTTATAACTCTAAAGTATTATATATATATGTTTGTTTTATGGGTACTGCTATTTGTTTTTTAATGTTTTTATGAACTCTATATCTTTGAAACAATTATTAAAGGTCCAAGTTTTTCAGGATGCCACCTCGTTGTCGGGAACGAAGTATGTCGAATTTGAGCTCAACCAATATGAAAGGGAAGCAAATCCGAGTACTTCTGAAGTACTTAGAGCTGCGGCACATCAATTAATCGATGATCTAGTGCAAAATCCCTCGGGTCGTCAATGCAACATTAATGAAGGAAGTTGTACCATGGAACAATTCAACTGGTTGCACCCCCCTTGATTTGATGAGAGGGGCGAGCTAACTCTGGCGAAGGATTGGATCATGATATTGAGGAGATACTACGAGTCCTAACCTGCACAGATGAGCAGAAGGTGGCGTACGCCACCTTCAAGCTGACTGGAGAGGCGAAAAGATGGTGGATTTCTGAAAGAACTATCAGAGAAGCCGAATGGACATAAATAGTCAATTGGCTACATTTCAAGCAGATTTTCCCGGAGCGCTTCTTCCCAAACTCGATTAGAGATGACAAGACTATGGAATTTGCCACTTTGGTGCGGGAGTCAATAATCAAGTCAAAGAGATCTAGATCCGTTGAAATCTTGTTTCAAGAACGTAAATCCGAGATCTAGACCCGTTAAAAACTTGTTCCAAGAACTTAGATTGGAGGGTGAACACCACAAAGGTTTTTACCTTTGATAAGTTTAAAAGTTTATTCAAGAACAAGTAGAGATAAACTCAACTTACAATGAAAGTTCATTCAATAGTCTAACCCTTTGAAGTGTAGCTACATGAAGTTTAAATACCTAATCCCCAATTAAAACCCTAGGCCGAAATAAACAATCCCCAAACTATCCTATGGCTGGCGCCCCCTCAATACATACAATATTAGTTCTCTTGAAACTCTAGTTCATCAAAATAAAACATATGTAGACCAAATATCCTCAAACTCAGTTATTTTAGACTAATACCTATAACTAATAAAATAAGACATTTTAATTAATTAAACAAGTCTAAAGCCTTTAAGTCATGTTGCCCTCTTTCATAGCTTGTATCACACGGATCAAAATTAGTTCTCATTCTTTCAATCCTATCTTGAATGTTGGAGTCTTGCTAGCTTGGTCCCAAGTAGATTGCACTAATTATTACATTGCTTTCTTGATCTTCTTATCTCTTAACCATATAATTGGTCCATCTGGAATATGCAAAGGATCGTTAAGACTCGATCCACCTTAATGTCCATCATATAGTTGGTGAAACTGAGGGACAAAAATGTAAAAGTGCGACTAAAACAAAAGGAAACCAAGGGAGAAAAACGACAAACAAACAAAATAGAGGGGCAAAAATGTAAATATGTGAAGAAAACAGAGGGACAAAAATAGAAAGGAAAATTGGTCAAAAAGTTACTGTTCATAAGACTAAGGGACAAAAACGTAAAATTTGAATAAAACAAAAGAAAACTGAGGGACAAAGAGGGGAAACAAACAAAATAGAGGGGCAAAAACGTAAAAATGAGAACAGATCAAAGCAAAATCGAGGGATAAAAATGAAAATTACTAAAATAGGGAAAAAAATGTGGTAAAAAATCCACTATTCATTCATGGATAGCTTCTTTTATAATAGAATAGATATATCGATTTTGGAAAATGCCGCTGGTTCCATCCATCATTTCCAACACCCGGTCACTGGTATTTGCAATCAATCAAAGCAGTAGTTTTGGAAGAGAAATCCTTTCTTCTTTCCCCACTAAAGTAAGTATATTATTGTATAATAATTAATTAATTTGTTTGGTTTTTGCTGTTAGTTTTCTTAGTGAGTAATGTTGTATATAGTCATGGAGTGCATAGTCTCTTAGTACTCTTTTTTTTTTTAAAAAAAAAAGTGAGAGCTACTATTAAAAAAATAATTTTTTTCATTTGAGTTTCAGATTTACTCACTTTTTTCAAAGCGAGCACATGAAAAGTGCATATTCTAGAACTACAACTAACATATATCTCTTATGTATATTTCTTAATTTGGATACTAATTTCTTCTCAATTTTCTCTCTTCTCAACTGTACTTTCTCTTCTCAATTTTCTTGTTTGTTAAGTTGGACATTGCTCTTTAAACTTTCTTATTTATAAATTATCAGCTTTTTTCATTTTAAATACTAAATAATTTTATTTATTTTAATTTATATCAATAGTTAAGCATTAAAATAATAAAAACTGGTTAGGTGACACAATCTTAAAAGTCATATTTAAATCAAAGATGCGAAGTAAAATTGATTGTTTGTTTAGAAAGTAAATTCAAAACTTTCAAGGTACAAAATAAAGAAATAAATAAGTTGATAATTTGTGGTTGCAAAGTGGTGTAACTTGTAAGATTTATTTTTCTTACACTTCAAATAAGGAACTTTTGCTTTTTCTTTTCGATCTCCTCTTCACGTTAAGGATTTATGTAGCAGCGAAGCATGGAATTCGAATATTGTGTTTTCTTAGTAAAAAAAAAGTAATTGTAAACTGATTAACTTATAATTTTCTTACTATTGTTTTACAACTCTATATTAAATAAATCGTAGTTTTATAAAATTGGATTTCATTTTTAATAAAGTAACATATTTACATTAGTTGATAATGGAATAAATTGTAAAAAATAGTAAAAGAGTTGTAAATTATCATTTTCCGAAATAATTTAAAATTAGAAATGATAGACATATAATCCTTTTTATAACCTTTTATACAATTATGTTTTAAATGAGAGCCAAGAATTTTTATAAAGTAACATCAATTTACATAAATACCTTCATTTTAATACATGGTTGTAAAAATGACTGTACATGTATCATTACTCAATTTAGATATCAATAAAGTAGTTTATCAATGAATTACTACCATGGTTACCATTGAACCAAGATTCTCAAGAATATTTGTCCAAAATCTAATACTTAGAGTGAGAGTGAAGAAGCTATATAAAGTGTATTGCACAATATTTTGTTGTAACACAACTGAATCTTTCATATTATAAGACTTCAATTTATGTATCTATCTTTCTCACTCTTATAAGTCCTAAAATCCATAGTATTTCTCGTCTCTGTTTTTTTTTTTTTGTTCACACCAGTTGGATAAACTGACAGATTAAACATGGAAGGGAAGACTGCCTCGCGTGCGGCTATTCTTGAAGTACTTGACAAAGATAATTATGTGGACTGGAGTATACGGATGAAAACCTATTTGATGGGTCAAGATCTTTGGGACATCGTTGAAGCAACAATCGAACCACCCAAACAAGAAGATGGAGCTGCTTTTAAGGTTTGGAGCAAGAAGAACCATATGGCTTTGCATGTCATTCAGAATTCTTGCGGAACAGACATTTTTTATGAGATTAGGAAGATTGTTTCAGCCAAAATTGCTTGGGATACTTTGGCAGAAATGTACAATGTGCCAAAAGATACCAACTCAGGTTTCTCTCTCTCTCTCTCTCTCTCTCTCTCTCTCTCTCTCTCTCCGGCCAAATCATGATTATAATGCTTAATAAAAAGAGGGTTTTTTGTGCACGTACAGTTGTTAGTGAAGTTCTTGGCAAAGATAATTATGAGGACTGGAGTGCTCGGGTAAAATCTTATTTGAAAGCTTATGATCTTTGGGACGCAGTTGAAGTAATAATTGAACCTCCTAAGCAAGAAGATGATCAAGATCATGATGCTTTCAAGGCTTGGAACAAGAAGAATTACATGGCTTTAAATGTTATCCAAAATTCATGTGGGCCGCACTCATTTTCACAGATCAGAGAGATTACTTCGGCCAAAATTGCTTGGGATACTTTGGCAGGAATGCACAATGTGCCTAAAAATACTAACTCAGGTATCTCTCTCTCTCTTCTCTCTCTCTCTCTCTCTCTCTCTCTGTGAATGATTGAGATGCTCAAATCAACAATGCTTTTGAGTGCAGTTGTTCGTGAAGTTCTTGAAGAAAGTAATTATAAGGACTGGAGTGCTCGAATTAAAACCTATCTGATGGCTCATGATCTTTGGGACGCAGTTGAAGTAATAATTGAACCTCCGAAGCAAGAAGATGATCAAGATCATGATGCTTTCAAGGCTTGGCACAAGAAGAATTACATGGCTTTAAGTGTTATAAAAAATTCATGTGGGCTGTACTCGTTTTCTCAGATCAGAGAGATTACTTCGGCCAAAATTGTTTGGGATACTTTGGCAGGAATGCACAATGTGCCTAAAAATACTCTCTCCCTCTCTCTCTCTCTCTCTCTCTCTCTCTCTCTCTCTCTCTCTCTCTCTCTCTCTCTCTCTCTCTCTCTCTCTCTCTGTGTCTGTATGAATGATTCAGATGCTCAAACCAATAACGCTTTTGAGTGCAGTTGTTCATGAAGTTCTTGGCGAAGATAATTATGAAGATTGGAGTGCTCAACTTAAAACCTATTTGATGGCTCATGATCTTTGGGACATAATTGAACAAACAACTGAACCTAATACACAGGAAGATGATGGGGTTATTGCTTTGGAGGCTTGCAATAACAAAAATCTCATTGCCTTAGATGCGATCAAGAACTCATGTGGGCCGGACACATTTTCTCAGATTAGAGAGATTACTTCGGCCAAAATTGCTTGGGATACATTGGCAGAAAAGTACTCAGCAGGTGAGTCCTTTCTCCTTTGCCTTCCGGCCTCCCTCTCTCAATGATGCATGCATATGCTCAAACATTTTGAATGTACAACATGAATAAAGACTAAAGTTGCAAGACAATGATAAATCTATTAATTAAATAAAAAAAAATTCGAAGGGCTACATCTCAATCTCAAGGCAACCTTGTTCTAAGTTTGTTTCAAATTAACTAGTATTAATACCTGGGAAAATATTAAGAATAATGATACGTATATATACGATACTTTTTACAACTATTTTAGCACCATATATCATGTGTAAAAGTACTGAAGGTGATCAAGTCAACTGGGAAACTCAAAAATTCAAACAACTTATATTTTAATGAAATAATGCAATAACATCGATTGGAGGTTGCAAATAAATTTTAAAGTAAATATATATGCCCATGTAATTAATCTATGCAATCAAACTGATATTTATTACATTAATTAATTAATTATTACATTTCACAATCAACTAGTGTAAACATGCCACTTTATTTGATATAAGTTTAATGTTTAAATAATGATAGAGATACAAGTATCTTACAACTTATTATAACTATAGCCAATAAGATAGTATTACCTCATAAAAACTACTAGCACTTTTGAATTTCATATCTCATTTGAATTTTAAACTACTTGATCGAATCGCCCTCTCTTTAAAAAGGGATTTTAAATTAATTATAAAAAAATATTGCGTATGCATCGTTATTCTCCAACCCTAAGCTAGATCCTTAATTTTCAGGATAAATAAAAGATGCTGCATAACTGAAATATATATATATATATATATTTACTAAGTTTTGCTATATATAAGTCAGTATGTTAGCATATTACTTATAATGCGAACCAATGTAATTGTTTTTTTGGCCTTGGGTTAAATATTTCAGATGCATTGACGTGGCGTTCTTTTTATTTGTATAAATTGTGGCCCTTAAATAACTACTTATTTCTTAAATTTATATTTAAAGAAAATTTCATCCATTAATTAGGATAAAAAAACATTGCAGGCACGAACCATATCTATCTTATGTATCGGAACTTGTGCAAGGCTTTGCGCAGTGGAAATTGGACCGCTGCAAAGGAGCTTCTCCCGCGTCCGCCCAATGCAGTGGGCGCGATAATCACACACAAGGGCGAGACGGCTCTTCACATTGCTGTTGATGGTGGACATTTTCGTGTAGTGGACGAGTTGGTAAAGCTGATGCCGGAACAGAACTTGGAAACCCTCGATTGGGCCGGTTTATCAGCCCTAAGTCGTGCAGCTCTTGATGGAAAAAAAGAGATGGCCCAGTGCATGCTTAGAAAGAACGAGAAGTTGATCAACATTCGAAGTCCGATTGGATATCTTCCGGTTTGTATGGCCATTAGTTTTGGGCACATAGAAACAGCTCGCTATTTGTATTCTCTTACTCCACCGGAAGATTTGATGCCGGAAAGTGGCTATAACGGTGCTAGTCTTTTTATCGATGCTATATCTACGGGAACCTTAGGTTACAACTCTTATCTATGAATGTACATTAGTTGTTCTGGACAATTTGAAATCTTCACAACGTAATTTCCTTTTTGTTCATTGTTTTCTTCCAACCAAGTACAGATATTGCTTTGGATTTATTACAGCGTTGCCCACGTTTGATATTTGCTAATAGCGAGTATGGGAACTACCCCTTGATGGCATTGGCTTCTACGCCTCATTTATTCCCTAGTGGAAGTCGGCTTGTGTTTTGGAAACGATGGATCTACAAGTATTGTACGTACCACACTCTTCTCTCTTGCTTTTCATTGAAATGTTTTGGTGTTTGCACTCATTTTCTATCAAGATTACCTGTGACACGGTCCGATAGTTTATCATTTTCTATATAAACCAGCCAGTCACTTAATACAGTCGTGTTAGCTAATGCCCGACATTAGTATGCTGTGGTAGGGTAGAAAAATGATATTAACCTATAACTAAATTTTTAACAATCTAATAAATTCATATTTTCATACCTAAAAAATGAAACCTTTAATTGAATAAAATAAAATTAAGAATATTGGAGATGTGGCTTTCCACACACCGCTCTCCTGGCAGGAGATTTCCTGTGTGAGGGGAGTGACAGTGCTAAGGACTTGAAAAAAAGATGGGAGAGGTCCGATACTCAAGTTAGTGTATAAGCCATAAAATGGAATAGGTATTAAGGAAGCTTGTTCCAAAGGAAGAGAGTAAGGCCTGTCTCGGATTAGATTAGTCCCCTACTTTTATAGCACAGAATCAATACATGATGGTAGGGTGGAATGAACGCTCGTTTTCTCATTGACAGCATACAGATCTGTTCACGTCATTAAAAAGACCTATTTCTATAAAAATTCTTAAAATTCCCAACGTACTCCTGTAAAACCACGAAATTGTCTATCAATTTTCTTAAACAAATAGGTTAGATCTCAATTATCAAGATTATGAAATGAATCAAATGCTTTAAAATAAATAATCAAACTTGCAATACACAACGATTGGTTACGAAGGGAAACTCTTTAAAGAATTCTTTAAAGGTAAAACCCAACGGGGCAAAACCCAGGAAAGTCAATCTTATTATTTGAAGAACAATTACAAGCAATAATCAATTACAAAACCTTTGCAATTCGATTCTCTTACTTGCCTAGACAAACGACCCGTTTGTCTTCTACCGCAGTAGCAGCCAGAACCTCTGGCGATCTTCAAATGTTGACTTCCCTTCTAGAACTCCAGAGGCTGAAATCCAATTGATGTTCCTTCACACTCAAAGCATGATCACACTCAAGAAGATATGAAAAATCCCATGAAAATTCTCAAGTGAATTTTCTCTCATAAATGTTCAGAATATCCTCTCTGAAATTCGTGGCTCAAAGTCCTTAAAAAGATACAAAACCGAATCCCTTTAAATAAAAAGTCTAGAAAGAGTTCTAGTCGCAGTAGGACTCTACTGACGGTTAGCAACAGACGCGAAAACGTGTTCCGATAGACTGCTAACATTTCGCAATAATATCTTCTATTATTGACTAAACTCTGTTCAGCTTTCTTCTTGATAAATAATAATCTTCCAGAACTCGATTTTAACCTCAAAGACTTATCTAAACAACACCTAAGACTTCTAAATAGACTCAATATTGTTTAGATACAAATCAATACTTATTTTACATTCATCCAAATTTAATCAAATAATGATAAGATAAACATTATCATTCATCCAAATTTAATCAAATAATGATAAGATAAACCTTATCATTTAGTCATCTAATCCTATCTAATTTTTGCCTTTACAATCTCCCCCTTTGGCGGATTGGTGACAAAACCAACTTGATGAATGTCTTGCATATACAATCTTCCCTTTGGCGGATCGGTCACAAAACCAACTTGATGAATGTAGTATGTACCTAAGACAAAAACAACCAGCAGACCAAGATCTTGTGAAAAATATCTTAATACAATAATGATAAAAAATGACATAGAACATTCCTTGAAACTCGTCCCAATAATAATCAAAGGTTAGATGTAATGTAAACCTACAAAAAGAAAGTGTTCTAGTCATCATCAATAACCATGTTCAATACTTAGTTCTCCCCCTCAATATTCTGCTGCTCCCCTTTTTATTTGTAGCAAATTCATTAAACTCTCACTTACTCAAACTCCCCCTAAATTTCACAATATCAAGATATTTAAATTTGTTTATCTCCCCCTTTTTGTCACTAATCTGAAAAGACACAAAATAGAATAAATATCACTTATGTGAGCCAAGATGAAGATACTAAGAAAGACATGATGAACAACTCACATGTGTCTCAATTTTTCATGGATTAAATGCACATAATGTATGAGCATGAATGTATGTTCAAACAATGAGCAAATGATTGAGACAACTTGGTTGAGACAAACAAACAAACACTTGGTGGGCATTCCATGGAAACCGAATGACAAAGGCTAAGGACCCACTCAAAAACCGTCCTCAATACATGCAAACAAAATGCTCAACTGAGCAACCATAGTGATTTTAACGCAACCCAACCAAATAAATCACATATAATGAATAGCCCCTCATAAATCGGCTGAAAAACATATCAACCCTAGAAATTTCAGAAGTCCGAAAATCACATAAGCCTTACCTTGATTAGGATGCAAAGATGAGTAGAACTGGATGATCTTCAGAATTTCAAAAGTCTAACTAGTAATATGAGTGAATGAAGGATTCGGTTGGTTCTCAAAAGAGGAGGAAATGTGTGTGAGAGCTGGATGCCGTGCAAAATAAGAGAGAAAGGGGGTGGGAGGTCAGCGCATGTATGAGACACAAGAAAGAAAGAAAAAAAAAACATAAGGCACATAAGTGCCGTGTGCCTAGGCACGTGCCCAAGGAAAAAGAGTCCCACTGGGACTACTGCAACACCAGCATAAGAGACCAAAAACACAGATTTAGGCTCATATCTCAAACAAACCAAAAAAAAAAAAACTTTATATTTTATTTTTGTATTTATTTTATAGAAACCAAAATAAATAGAGATTAGAAAAAATAAAAAATAAAAAAAACAAAAAAAGATTTTTATTTTTTATTTTTTTATATAAAGCAATAGGGCAAGTAACATGCCTAAATGCATTTTAGTTCAAACATAGTGTAACTCACAAAACAAATTCAATAAAATACACCCTTTTATTTACAACAATCACTATGGATATTCACTCCTCATAAGATCATCAATGTCAAAGTTCATGTGAGTGTGTGAGTGAGTATACTTATAACATAACATTTTTATGAACTCCTTTCTTCAATATATATATATATATTTTTTGATACCTTTATTCATGAAAGATTGCTTCTTATAGATGCTCACAAGAGTTTGTTGCTTCATCTTAAAAGTCAAACTTTATGCTAGGGCCTAGATACATGAGCATCTCCTCCAAACACTAGTTTGCACAATCCCTTTTTTATGTCCATTTTTGTTGCTCATCTTTTTCCACAATGATTAGAGCAACGATTCTTTCTATAAGGACTTTAAGGAGATAGATCCGTGTAGGGTGTTTGTCTTTTTCCGCAATGAATTAACACTGACTTTTTCTATATGGATCAACTCTTTGTGTTTGGCAAGATGAGAGCTCTTTATTGATGTACTAGGTTCAACTAGTATTAGTCAATTCAAGGTATGAACTCTCTCTTTGATGAGCATCTCATTAAATGATGTGAACTTTAATTATAAAAGACATATATATAAGTTTCTTACTGTGCATTGAAAATGAACTTTGCTAAGATAATTTATAGGGTTAGTATGCTCAAAGTAAATCGCACAAAATAGAAAGATGCATAGGTTCAGGAATTTATTATATGAGAACACAAATGCTCGAATTTTGACATATCAAGCATGCACTTTCCTTAAAGAAAAGATTTGAACCAAACCAGAATTTTTTTTCTTTTTTTTATATTATATTTTTCTTATTTAAAACTGAAAAACAGAAACACAAAACAAAACAGAAAAATAAAATGCATGTCCTAGGCTAATGCAATAATATAAAGGATGCAAGAACATGCAAGTAGTCCTATCCATTAATGTGACATGGCATCATCTTTGACCACCCACTTTGCTTTAAATTTTGGACTATTCTTTTTATCAACATCACTTTGTATGATCTTTTCTTTATTTTGAAAGCAAAAATTTGCTATTTCACCAATTTTGAGACTTAAAAAATTGATTTGTTGACTCATATCACAAACTTGATTCTCTAGACTATTTCCTTTCTTTTTTGGATTTCTTTCACATTCATTTTTCTTCACTTTATTCAAGTTAAAGCAATTTGGTCTTATATAACCAACAACACCACAATAATGACAAATAGGAATAAACTTACCTTTGGACTTACCTTTGGACTTACCTTGGTTGGGCTTCTTTGTCATTGATCTATCATGTGAGGCTCTTGAAACATGAGTTGTAGACACGGCCTTCTTTGGAGTTTCCTCATCTTGACTTCCTTTAACAAAAATGATATCTTTTGATGAGGTGGCAGCGGATGATGAGTCTTTAAGTTCCATATCTTGGGAAGTCATATACCCCAAACCCGTGCGATCACAACTAGATTTTTGAAAACTCAACATCTCTTATAGTTTCTATGTTGCTGTTTTTTCTTGAATCTTTTCCAATTCCTTTTCTAATGCAATTTTTTGATCCCTTAATCTTGCTATTTCAATATCAGAAATTTTGAATGCTTCAGACAAGTTATTTTTCTCACTCTCCATATTAGTGAATTTCTTGTACAGCTTCTTGTTGAGTTTCTTTAATTTGATCACTTCTTCACACATATCATTGTAAGCTTCTTGTAAACTCAACTCATGATCATCCACAACTAGACCAACCTCCGAATCACTATTGTCATCATCATTTTCAGATTTTGTTAGCTCAATATTAGAAAAATCATTAACAACAGTTGAAAAAGTCACAAAAGTATTGTCATAATCAGATGATGAACTTGAAGTTTCAAATTCTGAACTATCACTAAGTGTGACATTCAATGCTTTTCCTTTACTTTTCTTGAAATTTAGACATTCAATTCTTATATGACCATAACCAGAACATTCATGACACTTTACTTTATCAGATTTTTCTTTATTCCATTTTCAAAATAATTTTTCTTTGTAGAAAATTCTTTACCTCTTTTTTTCTTTCCACTATACTTTTTATTAAACATGAATTTTCTAAACTTTCTTACTATGAGATCTATATCCTCATTGTTAAGATTTTCTTCATCAGAGAAATCATCTTGATTTTCTTCTATAGTTTTTAAGGCAATAAACTTACCTTTTCTTGCTTGAGGAAGCGAAGATTCATACGTTTGTAAAGAACCTACCAGTTCTTCTACCCTTATTGCATCAAGATCTTTACTTTCTTCAATAGCGGTAACTTTGGGTCGAAATCTTTCAGGTAAAGACCTTAGAATTTTCCTCACGATCCTTGAATCCTCCACCTTCTCGCCGAGATTAAACCTGGAATTCACAATATCATTCAGTTTAGCATAAAAATCATTAAAATTTTCGTCTTCCAACATTTTAATCTCTTCAAATTTTGAGGTTAGCATTTGCAATTTCGAATTTTTTACTATTCTTATGCCTTCATGTGTAACATCCAAAATATCCCAAGCTTATTTAGCAATCTCACACATTGAGATTCTTTTAAATTCTTCGGAGGATACCGCCATGAAAATAGCATTAAGTCCTTTGCTATTCAAATTGCAATTGTTGATTTCATCTTTTGTCCAAGTATCTATAGATGTCTCGGATTTAGTTCATCCTCATTCAACCAAATGCCATACACGTTCATCCAAAGACTTGAGAAAAGCCCTCATACGAACTTTTCAATAAGCATAGTTTTCCCCATCGAAGTATGGTGGAACGTATAATGACGTCGACATGATCTACAAGGGCACGGATCACACTCGAATGAGTGAACCACGCTCTGATGCCAATTGAAATTCCCAACGTACCCCTGTAAAACCACAAAATTGTCTACCAATTTTCTTAAACAAATAGGTTAGATCTCAATTATCAAGATTATGAAACGAATCAAATGCTTTAAAATAAGTAATCAAACTTGCAAGACACAACGATTGGTTACGAAGGGAAACCATTTAAAGAATTCTTTAAAGGTAAAACCCTACGGGGCAGCCAAACCTAGGAAAATCAATCTTATTATTTGAAGAACAATTACAAGCAATAATCAATTACAAAACCTTTGCAATTCGACTCTCTTACTTGCCTAGACAAACAACCCGTTTGTCTTCTATCGCAGTAACAGCCAGAACCTCTGGCGATCTTCAAATGTTGACTTCCCTTCTAGAACTCCAGAGGCTGAAATCCAATCGATGTTCCTTCACACTCAAAGCATGATCACACTCAAGAAGATATGAAAAATCCCATGAAAATTCTCAAGTGAATTTTCTCTCATAAATGCTCAGAATATCCTCTCTGAAATTCGTAGCTCAAAGTCCTTAAAAAGATACAAAACCGAATCCCTTTAAATAGAAAGTCTGGAAAGAGTTCTAGTCGCAGTAAGACTCTGCTGACGGTTAGCAACAGACGCGAAAACATGTTCCGACGGACTGCTAACATTTCGCGATAATATCTTCTATTATTGACTAAATTCTGTTCAGCTTTCTTCTTGATAAATACCAATCTTCCAGAACTCGATTTTAAACTTCTAGATAGACTCAATATTGTTCACATACAAATCAATACTTATTTTACATTCATCCAAATTTAATCAAATAATGATAAGATAAACCTTATCATTCATCCAAATTTAATCAAATAGATAAGATAAACCTTATCATTTAGTCATCTAATCATAGCCAATTTTTGCCTTTACAATTCCTCCTTTATTCATAGTCATTCTGTGCTATAAAACTAGGAGAAGAACATAACTAAACTGATCAATTCCTTTGACTGGTCATTTCAAGCTTCCAGTTCTTCTGGATTGCTAATGTGGTTTGATGATGCCGATGAAAGGAACTAGTGGAAAGGCTCTCATAGGCAGACTCAGTGTGAAATATGCTTACCTTATCCAGAGTATTAAGGCCATTATTGACAGCCATTCAATTAATCATTGAATGCCTTGGGATCAAATCGGTGTGCCACAGATTATTCTTGTATTCTACCCTGGGATATTTTTTCCTGACCAATTGCCAAGCCGACTTGAATGAGAAAAAAATTGAAAGTTGGATCTGCAATGGATATCACCTGAATTGCCCGTCTATCCTCCTGAGGTGAAGTTTGGTTTCAAACCCTGGTTCAAATAGAGAAGGCCAAAAAGGGAAGGGCCTTTTCCCTTGGGGGCAGGAAAATCATGATTAGGATAGCTAACCCAAAGCTTGTACCATGAATCCTACAATAGATTGTTTTTTTTCCTTGCGATCCACAATGAGTGTAGAATAAGTGTTAATAAACAACAAATTCAATTAACAGCAAATCATCAATACTTGTGCAATTCAACTAGATGAAAAATATTAGAGTTATTTTTTTTTTAAAAAAATGCAATTAAACATCATATGTGATAGACAATCAATAATAGACAATCAATAAAGTCATGCACTTGTGGTGCCCAATGATTTTGTTGATGAGGAAAACCCAATTACTCAATAGTTTTCCCTAGAGCCTAGCTGGTCTAGCGTGACATGTATAAAAATTTCTTTGAAGGTGTATGGTTGGTGATCTAAGGTATATGTGATGAATTATCGGGAGTTTGAGAGACTGCTCACGTAGATTGATTTGTTATAGCATTGAAGATTCAGCAACCACTTGCTTGCTTCCTCAGGCGGAACTCCAAGTTGAGGACTTACTCAGAATATTGCCGCTAAATCTTACTCTCTTATGAGAACACTGAAGTCGTACTTATAAAAAAAAAATGGAAACACTGAAGTCTTTTTTAATCAGCGCAGTACATCTTTTAGGTAAAGAGGAAGGCAAAATTAGAACGTGAAGTGTGTGGTCTATTTATAGGGAAAAAACAACTGAAAACCTTAACTACATGTGAAGTTTGCGGTCTATTTATGGGAACAAAACAACAGAAGACCTTAACTACACGACCAAAGGTCAACTGAGGTAAGTTGAATGTCGATTGATGGTGCAAGTATGGCAATTCTGGTTTGAGTGCATGGTCACCGACAAGGTCGTTTAACCTAATTTTCTAACTAGAAAGTTGACTATTTATTGATAAACCCTATCGATATAGTATGATGCATCAGTACATCACACATGGTTAACCAAGCTATAGACCGGATGTGAATGGAGCTCATGCATTGTCAACTGAACTGTAAGAGCTGTTGACTGCGTGCTAGTTTTTTCTTCATAGTTTCTATCTTCAGCTCAAACCTTAGTTTGACCAAGTTATAGACCATGATTTGTGCAGAGTTCTTGCACAGTCGATTGAATGGTGAAAGTGGTCGACCGTTTTTTTCATATTTCCTATCTTTCTTTATCTCAAACCTCAGTTTTCTTTATATTTCTGGCGAGTTAAGTGTCTCAGTTGGCTGTGAGAGTGGTTTTCTTGGTTTGCAGAGGCTGTTACGTTGGGCTAGTGTGTATAATGTTTTCTGATTTTTGCTGAGGGTCTTGTGGGTTTTATAGAGAGGGAAAAAGGAACTACGTGAGTGATTAGGAGACTAGGCTAGAGTTTGAAGTTGGAGTTAATTTCCAATTGAGAAACTATGCAACTAGGAAACTAAATGGATCACTATAAGGAAAAGTAAACTGAGAGGATTGAGGCGTGAAGGATGAAAGCCAATCCTACAAGATTGTGAATGCTGAAAGGATAATGGTTTTGAAGTGTTTGAGTTGAAAGTTAATTTCAAATCAGGAAACTACTCAGTGAAACCAAATAGAAAAAATAAAATAAAAGAGGTGTATATTTTTAACAGTAGAAAATCCTATTCAAAACAAATTACTACCTCAAAACATATCTAATAATAATAATAATAATAATAATAATAAATAAAAATAAAAATAAAAAATACACTTTTGGGGTCAAGATGTTACACCATATGATATATGGTATCCACAAAAAGGAAATCGATCTCACAATACTCATAAACACTAAAATTGTTATTTCTCTTGTGATTCAAAATAATGATCTATTGACGAGATGAAAAGATTGTAATTTTTCTTGTGATTCAAAATGAATGTGTTGTGATTTCTGCTAATGCTTATTGATGAGTTGGTAATATTATAGCTTTTACACAATGATTTCAAATGTTAATGTTAGGGACACAAACTATTTATGATTTTTTTTAGTCAATGTGTATATTTTAAGCTAGACCTCAATTTATAAAAAATTGAAAATTTTCACCTGAAAAATGTTATAATACACGAATGTAAAAATGTCTGTATATATCCAAGGCAGTTTACAATAATATGTTAATAAAATGCGGATGACCACATAATCTTGTTCTTTTTTCTTATAATAAAATTATAAAATAATAGTTTTGGAACTATGTTTATATTGTGAAATAGTGAAAGAGAAATGATATTTGCAGTTGCGGTTGTGCAAGTACAGTGCAGTCTCTTTGAAAAAAGTGAATTAATACAGGACCCACATGAAAAAAACTAACTTTTTAAATTATGGGCCCCACTCTTTTTCAAAGCAATTGCACGACATTTGCACATTCCACGACTGTATGTAGCATTACTCATAGTGAAAATATTGGTTTCTCCATTGAATCCTTTTCTTGACTAGAAAATAAGAGTTAGTTGGGCCACTCCCTCACCCTACTATAGTTGTCTCTTAAACATTCATATAGAAAGTCGTTTTTACTTTATCTTTGTTCAAGGCTGTTCAATATGAATCCAAATTCTTTTTACACAAATCGACTGAGCACACACATTACTTTGTAACGGGTCCCTAAAAAAGAGGAAGCTTTTGTGATCATGAAAAAGATGAAGCTTTCGTGGATTTGGTTTGGGTTTGGTTCTTTCCAAAATTGGGCCCAAAACTCAACCCTTTGAATGAAGAACATGTATTTCTTGAATCATGTTATGGGATTGTGTCATCTTTATTATTAATAAGTAATTATGTCTCACATCTAACAAAACTTGACCCAAGTCTTACCCCTTCCACAATCAAAATGTGGTTAGTTGTTATGCTTCATTGAAATAACAATAGAGAATTTATATATAAAAAATGGCATCTTGGTCACATTTGCATGCCATTTATCTGGCTATATTTTATTTTTGAATGCTGCAATTTGCTGTATGAGAATGCCAATTTCATATGGTCAAGTTTTTCAAAAAAAATTTATTATCCTTGGACGTACTGAAGTTTTATGTATTTATTCCTCTCAAATGAAAATTGTTTATTAATTGAGGTCTAGATTACTATTGTGACTTGAGGTTTAATTGCACTTTTTGTTAAAGGTATCCACATCCAACTAGCTGATTCTATCATCAATGAAACTCGTTTGAACATTCAAAAAGTAGAAAAACACCAAAGGGATCAAGTAAACACGATCATATCAGGTATGTTCTGCCCTTGTTTCCTCTAAGTTTTGGCTTGTAATATGAGAACCATACTTATAGCAGCTTCAATTTTTTTTTTTTTTCCTTGTGATAATTGCTTTAAAGGCTGAAACCATAACTCCCTTTGATGATAAAAAATATTATTCTTTCTCTGCTCAAAGCATCAATGAAATTGCTTTCATCTTCAACGCAATTTCTACTAATAACAATAGTCAAACACGATGTAGTTCTATGAGAAGAAGTAGGGCAGCGAAAAATCATGCTGTTATTGATTGAGCTTAGGGTTGATGTCTGTAGGATTTTGCCTGCTTCGTCCCCACTCTAATTTGTCTGCAATGGCCCTGTGGGAGAGCAGGTTGGTGGACAAGTTTGTCCAAAGTATGAAAAACAATCAAAACATTTTTAAAACAATCATTTAGGGTAGGACAAAACGAGCAAAGCAAACAACCAATTGAGTCAACAATTGATGCTCTGAAAAATAGCTAAAAGGATTTATTACAAAAAACAAAGTTAAGCAAATGAATCAAATAAGATCCTTCTGAAAACTGTTTTTCAGTATTTTCCATTAGCATTAAAGATGGGTTTCTCAAAACTGGTCCTTATTGAAACTAAGATTTTTGAGCTCTATGTGGAAGGTAGTCGATCTGTGCGTATTGTAGAATGAGGCAGAAAGGCGGTGAAAGAGTTGGTTTTGGGATCCTCATCTATGAAATGGCTTGTGCAAACGTTGGAGTGTGCTTGCTCAAATTGGAAAGAGGAATTTTACAAAATCTGCCATGTAAGCAGCATTGCTTTCATTGCACAAAGATGTTCTAATGCTTATGGAAGGTTCCTGACTCTAGTGGGAATATATAGGGGGTGGAAGAAGTCTAATCATAATCCTTGAAGAAGTGGAAGGGAATGGTTGGAAAAAAATGGAGATGGAGCTTCTTGAGGTGCATGAAAGCGGGAAAATTCGGGAAGAATTCATTGAAAGGGGCTGGAACATCTAACAGAAAAGACTCGGAAAAAGGCTTAGTTAAGTCTTACGTGGAGGCTATATTGTCTCCACACGTTGGCTCTGCCATTAGAGGAGTCCACTGTAGGCCGAAGGAAGCATCGAGAAGAGATGGGCAGTCGTCAAAGGGCAATCTAGACAATTCACAAAGGCATGGTGTTACCATTGTATTGGGTGTGCTGAACATGTTGGTTAGACACACTGCCAGCCAATACCATTTACGCAACAAGGGAGGGGGGGGTGCTATGCTCAGTGGTTATGGTGCAGAGCAGATGACCTTAGATAGCCTCGAAAGGGAGATATTAGACTTGAGGGAGATAGTCAATAGTCTTACTCGAAGGGTAAACCAACGTTTTAGGTTTGGCTAAGAAGTATCTGTGGGTTGTGTAAGGGAGATAGAAGTATCTGTGGGGCTCGAACCACACGAGCCATAAAAGGAAAGGGACTAGCCCATATGGCCTTAAGACACATAACCCAATGTTTGTGGGCTAAAAGCAACCCATTCACCAAGAAAGGGCCCAATCGGGTTGGCTGATACAGGGGGATCTGAGTTTGAATCTGAGTCCGATGAGGCTCAGCTGACAAATGTGACGTTAAAAGCATTGGACTATTTCAAGAAGGTAGACTAACGCAAAACTGGTAGGAAGAGATGAGTATTCATAGGATCTGGGCAAGAAGCGGCAAATTTGGGTGAGAAGCGGTATTTGTCAGATTTGGGTGAGTAATGACTAATTTTTCGGTTGGGTGAGAAGACTTATTCCTCGATTGGGTGAGGAGAAGTGTCGACACAAGTATTTTAACTTTAACTTTGGCTGCAGTTGTCAAAATCACGCATATGACCTTAATCCGGAAAGCCCTCTACGGCCCGCACGTCGTCACTTTTAGTTAATTCTTCCATTTTTGGTCAATTTTCTTTTATGGTAATGTTTAACTTTGGTAACGATTTTATTCCAGATTCTTAGGCTAGATTTTAACCGAAGTTATCTTATTCTGTATTCTATTGTTTGGCCCTTAATTATGATTGGTTGTCAACTAGGGAAGCCCAACTTTTTTGTTAGCTATTTAAGCCCAACTTGTAGGCTTCAGAAGATTATCTTTGATTTATTTTATAGTAAAACCCTAATGTCAGTTTATCTTAGAGGCCGTGGTCGACGTGGATAGGTATTGAATGAGGAAGTCCCTCTCCGCGATCGTAATGTATAGGACACGATGATTGCAGATTTGCAAAGGCAAATAGCATAATTATCCCAAGGTCTAAAGGCGCAAAACCTGGAGGGTCAGACTTATGATCAAGAGTCTTAATCCAGTTTTGAGAACTTGTATCACAATCATGCTCCTTTTAGGGAGTACTATGGTAGGGAGGAGTGAGGTGGAGACCTAGGCTTCAAAGTGGATCTACTGGAATTTTCTGGTACTCTGTAGATGGAGGGCTTCATCGATTGGTTGTACGAAGTGGAACGTATCTTTGAATAAAAGGATTTCTCAGATCGTATGAAGGTGAAACTAGTCGACATCAAACTAAAGGGTCTAGCATCTGCTTGGTGGGAGCAGTTGAAGCGATATTGGGAGCGATAAGGTAAAGCCAAGATTGGCGACTAGGAGAAGATGAAGGGTCACTTTTTGCCCTTTGGATATACTTAGACCTTGTTTCAGCGACCTCACATGCTACGGTAGGTGATGACTGAGTTAAACAATGGTGGACTTCTTATTAATTCCAAGGAACTCCAAGTTATATTCTGGCATGTAAATTGAAGGCATTGAAAAAAGATTTGAAGGGGTGGAATGAATAGGTGTTTGGAGGAACTTAAGGGCTTGGAGAACCTATTGGAGGTAAGAGAAATGTCAGGAGTGGAAAGGGCTCGCAAAATGAGTGAATACACATTTACTTGAAACAATTACCAATTTTCTTTTTTGGATAAATAAACAATTACCAAATTAACTATAATTTGTATATATAATGTACATCATAACATAAGTTGATGGTATTTCTTTGTAATTAAGGAATCAAATCATTAACCTTATACATAATATGACTTTCATTATACTAGATAAATTATAACACATATTGTAAATTATAACTATTACTTATTATTTATAGTTGCATGTTATTATATTTTTATGGTGTCATGTTTAGGAACTTATATGTTATAATTATATATTTATATCATATGCTTGCAATACACTAATAAATATAATATTTAATAATGTAAGCTTTAATATATTCATAACTTATATTTAATAATAATATATTATATAACTAGAACTTTTGATTTATTATGTTTTCTATAAATTAAATGGTTTAGTTTAATACATTTATCTATGTATTATTTTTTTTTAATTTATAACTATCAGTTAACTTATTTAATAAAAATTTATATCATAAGATTTTTTTAATCAAAACTATTTGGTTTAATAGTTAAATGGTTAGATTTTTTTTGTAAAATTTTAAATTTTTTATATTAGTCAAAAGATAAGAATTAAATTAAAAAAAATCAAGTTCGAGCTCGAGCTACTCGAATTCAAGTCGTTTGTTTATTTTTATCTCAAGTTGAATTAGAGCAACATTAATGGTTAACGAGCTGAGTTCGAATAAGGATACTGAGTCTTATTCAAGTTCAAGCCGAGTTCAAATGAGTAAACATGCTATTTGAGCTTGAGTACCTTTGTTTGAATTCGACTCGACTCGATTTATTTGCAGGCCTATTGTAACTAATATGAGAATTTTCTTTCCGAACAATTTTCTTGGCGACCAATATTAGATGAACTACCCACACATTTAAGGATGGCTCGAGAGGCCTTTTGAAGAAATGGAGGTTAGGAAAGTGTTAAAAAGCATGGTGGGTGATAAAGCTCTTGGCCCGGATGGCTTCGTATATGGCATTCCTTCAGTCTTGTTGGGAAGTGATCAAGGGTGATATCATGGGGGTCTTTCTAGAATTCAATGAAAATGGAAGGTTTGAAAAAAGCCTCAATGCAACCTTCATTGCTCTTATTCCAAAAAAAAGAAACAAGAGGTCGTTGAGGTTAAAGATTATCGCCCCATTAACTTGGTGAGTGGGATGTATAAAATCATCTCAAAAGTCTTGGCGAATAGATTAAGCATGGTGGTGGAGAGAGTAACATCAAAGCCCTAAAATGCCTTTGTGAAGGGGAGGCAAGTACTCGATGCGGTGCTTATTAGATATTGCCAATGTATGTTTGGATGGTAGACTTAAGTTGGGAGAGTTAGGGTTTCTTTTGCAAATTAGATATGGAGAAGGCCTATGATCGAGTCAATTGGAGCTTCTTACTCTATATGCTCGAGAGATGTTGTTTCGGGGGGTGAAGTGGTGCTCATGGATCAAACATTCCATCTCTATTGCACGTTTCTCTATCTTGATTAATGGCACAACAAGCTGTTTCTTTCAAAGCTCACGAGAATTGAGAAAGAGGGATCCCTTATCTCCATTGCTATTTGTTTTTGTAATGGAAGCATTTTGCAAAATGATCGACACTGTTGTGGAGGCTAGTTTCATATCTGGCTTTTCAGTGAAGGAGGCAAATATTGGCGCTCTCAATATTTCTCATCTCTTATTTGCCGACGATTCCCTGTTAATTTGTGAGGCTAGCCATGATCATATCCGTGCATTGAGGGCTCTCCTTCTATGCTTCAAAGTCGTTTTTGGATTGAAGGTGAACTTGGCCAAATTAGATGTAGTTTTGGTGGGGCAAGTGCATAATGTGGATAGTATGATTTCTATCTTGGGATGTAAGATATGTCATTTACCCATGAAATATCTTGGCCTCCCATTGGGTGCTCATTACAAATCGATATCCATTTGGAATGATGTCCTAGAAAAAGATGGAGCGGAAACTCGCTAGTTGGAAGTGGATGTATTTATCAAAAGGTGGCATAGTCACACTCATCAAAAGTACCCTATCGAATCCACCGGCTTATTTCCTCTCTTTATTTCCACTTCCATCAAAGGTGGCTTACCTATAGAGAAAATACAGTGTGATTTCCTATGGGGAGGGATATGATATGTTCAAATTTCATTTGGTGAAATGAGTCACTATTTGTTCCCCAATTTCAAAAGGAGGTTTGGGTATCCTAAATTTCCAGCTTTTTAATACGGCATTGTTGGGCAAATGGCTATCGAGATATCCCTTAGAACATGGAGTTTTGTGGAGAGAAGTTTTAGACTTAAAGTATGGTTGAGCAAGGGGAGGTTGGTGCTCAAATGAGGTGAGTGGATCTTGTAGGGTGGGGCTTTGGAAGTACATCAGACGTGGATGGACTAAATTTTCTAGTTTTACCCATTTGAGGTGGGTGACGGATCCTGAATCAAATTCTGGCATGACATATGGTGTTGTGACAAGGCATTTAAGGAAGCTTATCCAGACTTCTTTGGTATAGCGAGAATGAAGGAAGCCTCAATTGCAGACCTCCTTGACCAATCTAATGGCACTCCCCAATGGAAAGTCACATTTTTTAGAGTTGTCCATGATTGGAAAGTTGAAGCAATTTTTGAATTTTACATCCTAGTCTATCCTGTCCCTTTGGGGGGGAGGTGAAGACAAGCTTTTTTGGTGCCCCTCAGCGAAAGGGAGTTCACAGTACGCGCCTTCTACCATTCCATCTCTAATTGTAATATAAATTCATTCCTGTGGAAAAGCATTTGGAAGACAAGGGCCCCCTTAGAGGCATCCTTTTTTGTATGGACAGCTTCTTTGGAGAAGATTCTCACCATTGACAACTGAAGGAAACACTAAATCATAGTCTTGGATTGGTGATGTTTGTTTAAAAAGAGTGGGGAATCTGTTGAACATCTACTATTAAAAGAGTGGAATGGCTTTTGCTAGGGTGGGTGTAGCTTGGGTGATGCCAAGAAGGGTGATCGGCCTCTTATCTTCATGGAGAGGCTTCCAAGGTACTTCTCAATTGCCACAATTTTTCCAATCTGCCTATGGTGGTGTCTTTGGAAGGAGAGGAACGAGAGAAACTTTGAAGATCGTGGCCGGTCATTGAATGAACTCAAAACTCTTGTTCCAATGGTCGCTTGTAATTGATTATAATGGCATGACCATTCATGAATTTCTTGTATCACCAAAACATCACTCTAAGGGTTGCTATTGTATATGACCCGTGTACTTGGACTTTTGCCTATTCCTACGATCAATAAAATCTTATTTACCGATAAAAAAATTTTGTCCAAAAATGTTCTGGAATTTTCTGTTCGTGAAATCCATCTGGAACCCAACCAAATAAATCACCCAAATTGAAACCAAAAATCCCCGCATATTGCAAAAACCAACCAAATAAACCCAAAAAATAAAAACCCCAAATCTAGACATATTAACATAACAGCAAATGAAAAAAAATAAAGTTATGGGTGAGCCAGATCAACTCCCATTTCTTACATTTACATGCATATCAGTATTAATCACTACCTTATCAGACGTGTTGTTGAATTTCATCTCGTCCTATACTTCTTTTGCATGCATATCTGATTTGTCTTGCATCCAATCCACAACTAGAGTTTCTAATGTTTTTAAAAATATATATCATATTATATTATCATATTAAACAATTTAAAGCGGTTGGGTCTTAATCTACTGCTATAAGATTAAACACTAGAAGGGACATTTACGGATGATAGTTCGATAAAATATGGATATGATACAATAGCAACAATAAACCAATATTAAAAGTGATTGCTAGCGCCTCCTAACGAAGTGGAGGTTAGTACTCTCCACGCAAGTGGTGACAATGACTCCAAATTTAAAATAATTACAAAAAACAAATATTTAAAAGGATTGCTGGCCTCCTTTGCTCATTGCATTTCTAATGGCATGCCATGTAATTATGAGGAATGTCAACTAAAATGATAATATTATAATCTTCAAGCAAGATGGATAGGATCCGGACGGCTTCAAGACCATAATCTATGGCCAAAATGCATTCAAAACCCATCTAACTAGAGGCGGAGTGGGACGAAGTACCATCACGGTCATGCTTGAAGATTAATGACACTAACAAAATAAGGTCAATTTTCAAAAAATTTCATTCAGAACTACATTAAAATGATGGTACTCTTCTAATTTAAGATAATAAGACTAATATTGATGCCTGTGTTCTAGATTTAGCATATTCTATAAAATTTCCTTTTGACTTACCAGAAAAGGAGATTTTAATGGGAATATGCACAAATTCTTTTCTTTTCCAGTGGAATATAAATATTTTATTAGTTTCTTTCAAGTAATAATTTTCTAATGTGTTTAAAGTAAGAAACTAATATTTTGTTTTTACTTTGCAGTGCGAACTCTACCGCGCTATCTACTTTCAAATGTCCTCAACTTCTTGGGTACACCACATCCACTCAACTACTATCATATCTTGGTTTTTTAACTTTTTTTATTTTCCTTTTTGTTTTCTCCTTCCCTTATCATTCATCCTGTTAAAAATTGGCATCATTAACAAATTTTGTGAAGGAATCGAGCAGTTATATGAAATGAAGTCGATCCATGTCCAATCCCATAAACTTCTTTGTCAAATGTGTAAAGTAATATCAAATTCAAATGAACAAGGGACGGATATGCCTGTTTGTGATGCCATCGTCTGTGCTATCAAGAGTGGGATTATTGAGTTTGTTTCTGAGATGCTGAAGGAGAATCCAGGACTTGTATGGGCCAAAGGTGAGAGTGAAAGAGGTATATTTTCCATTGCGGTGCTACATCGTCAAGCCAAAATCTTGAGCCTATTACTCGAGTTTCATTTGAAGAATGCCGTGACATGTTGTTTTGATGTCAATTATAATGGCATGTTACATATGGCGGGCATGTCAGCAGAGTCTACCATGCTTAATTGCATCCCAGGTGCAGCTTTGCAGATGCAAAAGGAACTGCAATGGTTTAAGGTCCGCTCTCACTTTTTCTCTCTGTGATATACTTTTACTTATAGGTGTGAGAGAAAATTTCCAGAGCTTTAATAATAGAGAAAGAAAAACAGCAAAAGTAGGTAGAGAAAATGAGGATGGACAGGTTACAATTGAGGTATTGACGGCCAATACATTTGAGGTATTGGCAGCTTATTTTTTCAAAAAAGTGATACAACACTTTGGACGCATATGTTTCTAAAATGAGTTATTATATTCTCAAGCCAGAGTGTAGAGAGCACTATTCACGTTACTTATATTGTAAAATTTGATTTGTAAGATTCAAATTTTAAAATTTATCTCTTAAATCAAATTATGTCATATAAGTATTTTACCAGATGTGTTAGATACACCGACTTATAAATAGAATTGTTTTTCTAAAATTACTATAAGATTGCCCACTCTTGTCCTTTCTTCACCACGGAGAGAAAAGAAAATGGAGAATGCTTTACTTAATTAGAAATTCTAGGCCGTCTATTCAAAAGTGTAAATCAAATTAGGGTACTATTAAATAAAAGACACATAATTAACAAGGGTTTTCTGATCGCAAGAAAAAAAAACTTTAAACTCAGTTTTCTGAACCTACTTTAATTATTTTTAGGTAAATTTGGTTACACACCTCTTGTGCCGTACCTGATTTTGTAAAATAACACCTTATGGTTTCAATTATTTTGAAACATGTCCATCCGTCAACTTTACTGTCCAACATTAACGAGAGACACATGGCCCAATCACAAATTGCCACATGTCCACCAGAATCTTTTTAAAAATAACTAAAATTTGTCTTTTTAAAAAATTAATTTTTATAATAAAAAACAGCTTTTATTATTAAAAACTCGAAAATTAAAATATCAAGAAAAAAATTGAAGGACAGCCACTGGTGGTTCTGGTTTCTGGCCACCATGTGGGCGGCCATGATCAGGCCACCCTGTGGCTGCCGGGGTGACACCTTGGCCTATGGAGGTGCAACCAACCGGTGGCTGTCCTTCAGCTTCTTTTTCTTTTTTATTTTTATTTTTTTAAATAATAAAATCCGTTTTTATTATAAAAATTAATCTTTATTTAGTTTTTAAAATATTGTGGACACTTGGCAGTTTATGATTAGGTCATGTGTTTCCCGTTAATTTTAGTAGACAGAAAATTTGATGGAGGGACCTATTTCTAAATAACTGAAACTGCAAGGTGTTATATTTTTAAAAAGAAAAACGTAGGGAGCTAATCCAAAGTTGGGTACAGCAGTTAGCACAATGGGTGGGTGACCGAATGTACCTTCTCTTTATATTTTAAGTAAATTATGTTAACGAAAATTTTCCTGAGCTAGCTTATATTTTGTAACAAACCAGCTTGAAGTGTTCAGCCCGTGTGGCCCATGGGCTGCAGTTATCTTTTACCTTGCATTTCACCCTTTATATTATTAGTTGGACTTATAATTTGCATTAATTAGTGGGCTTCGGCCCGTAGTGTTAACTAGTTGCAGATTGTTGTTTTATTAGTGGACTTAGGGGATGTTTGGATATAATTCACATCCTATTTTATCTAATCTCATTTCCTTCCCAAACATCACTCAAAATCAAATACTTTCAAACTGATCATTACAACTTTTTAAAATTAATTATTACAACTTTTCCAAACTTTCAAATAAAAACAATTCAACTTTTTCAAATTTTAAAATAAAAATTATATTAAAAAATTATATTCTAATAATATTTTTTATTCAACTTTTCTCTCTCCTTTCCCAAAACCCAAAAAATATTTAACTCAAACTATCTCACTACTATTCATAAATCATCTTACTATTATTAACAAAATTCTTATCTCATCTCATTTCCTAATCATCTCTTTAGATTGTTGCTTTTTAGCCTAGGCCCATTAGTGGGTCACATGTATTGCAACTTTTGCTCTTGGGATTTTATCCAAACAGTACGAGAAAGTTCAATTTCTTCTTCCTGAAGGTCCTCACCCTCGAAGCGAGATTATTGTTTCAAACCCTTGTAGTGTGTTACATATTTGCATTCTTGACATATTAAAAACACTTTTTCTTTCCATATTTGCATTATTACGCTTTGTGTCTCTTCTTTTTTATATCTGATGGAACTCTGTTTGTTCAAAAGAGAATTATAATTTCTTTCCTAAAGTTTTGTTTACTGATAAAAATAATAATTTCTTTTCCAATACTCTGATTTCCCTTCTCTATATAATCAAGATCATATTCATTTTCATTGCATTTTTGCTCTGCAAACTGAGAGAGAAAATAACAAAGATTGGTAGGACTTCTTATGGGTTCTGACATATAAAATTTTCCATACTAAAATTCTTGAGATCTTCATCAGCCTACCTTGGATTATAGAGTGTCCTAGTGCCACATGACATCATTATTTGGTTCATTTTGTACGTGTAAATATCTCATATAATAATTAACACATCAATATATATAATGGTGTTTACTTCCATTTCTTTCTCAGATTTTTTTTTATAAGTAAGAAAATTTATTGATCCTCATAATTAGGCTAATTAACCCCCTCTAATACAATAGCCTTAGCCCAAAGTAACAAAGATTAGGTTTTTTCTTGTATACGTCCAGTTTACTTTATTACTCCTATTGAAATATATAATATTTTTACTTATAAAAAAAATATGTGTTAGTAATTATTTGAAGTTTTGTCTTCAAAAAGTTTCCAAAAGTATATCTCATCAAAAACAAATTACCTAAAGTATCAACAAAATACAGAATGCAGCCTTTCTTGGTAATCGTTGGATTGAAAGGATGGATGAGAGAGTTATAGGGATTTTAAAAATTAATTGAGGAATGATTTATGGTTATTTGGGTTGCGGGAAACACGGACATATTTGTAGGAGTTAATGTGGTTTAGTTCATGGCCTTATTTCTAGTTCATTCTTATTGTATATGTTTGTGTGGGATCCTTGGGTTAGGCTTAAGAGAGTAAGATTTATATTTGTTTTATTTGGACAAAACCTGTAAGGCTTTAACCATTGACTTTGTATAATACCTCAGATTGTGAAAATATGTATTATGTTACAAATTAGGCAAGTAGATTATGAAGGCGATACAATGGTGTTAAATCCTACATGAGTGAGATGCTAACTAAACTTGCTCTAATTGTAACTTTAATTTCTTCAGTTGGAGCATAGAGCAGGTAAAAGATATCAAAAGCTGCATGCAAACTTGCTAGGCCTTGACGAGGATCTCAAGGATTTGTGTATAGAATGTTTTGTCCCAGATGAACTCCTGCATTTTCTTTTTTAGTATACATGCTTGGAATATGCAACATCTGGTACAACATTTAATTGGTCTATTTGGGCATAGTGCAGATGAATGGTACCGGAGTCAACTTCACACTATCATGTGGTGCTAGGGCACTATTATAAGGACTCAGAAGGCCCAAGCCACCATATCTTTGCCCATTCACCAAAAGAATTAGACAATGTTACAATTGCTACCCCTTAGAATCATTATAAAGGGCCTAAACTTCTCTGCAAGTAATGTGAGATTTTATTCACCACCTTTCTATATCTAGGAGAAGAAAAAAGGTATATACAATCTAGGAGAAGAAGAAAGGTTTAATTTGGTTAGTTGGAAAAAGGTTTGTCAATCGATTTATTGTGGTGGTTTGGGCATAAAAAATTTGAGGTTGTTTAATAGAGCACTACTAAGGAAATGGCTTTGGAGATATCACGCGGAGAAATTAGAGGTGCATATTGGGTGAGTTTGTGGAAGTTCATTCGAAAAGGTTGGGTGAATTCTCTAATCATATTAAATTAAAGGTGGGAGATGGGAAGTGGATTCTTTTTTGATATGACATTTGGTATGGGGATTCTACGCTTAAGTCGGATATTCTCTCTCTTTTTGGGATTGCAATGGATTAAAATGCAGCTGTGGTCTTTCTCATGTATTGATAATATTATTTAGTGTTGACTTTCTTAGGGATGCCAATAATTGGGAAGTGGATGATGTTATTGCTTTTCTTGGAAGACTTAATAGTTCAAGGTGATGCTGGGAAGGGAGGATAGTTTGCTGTCGGTTCATGCAGAAAATTCCAAGTTCTTTGTTTATTCTTTTTACAGAATTTGAACTCACAGGAGCTGTGAGTTTCCTTGGAAAAATATTTGGAGAGTGAAGGTTGCTACCAAGGTGGCTTTTTTCAGTTGGGTGGTATCTCTAGGTAAAATTTTGACAATTGAGAATGTTAGGAGGAGTGGTATGTGCATAGCTGATTGGTGTGTCTTGTGCAAGAAGGATGGAGAATATGTTAATCATCTTTTTCTTCATTGCGAAGTGGCCATGTCTTTGTGGAATGAGGTTTTTAATCAGACGGGTTTACTTTGGGTGATGATTCCTTCTTGTTTGATCTGGTGTCTTTGGCTTAAAAGGAATGGGAGATGCTTTGAAGACAAAGAACGTTCGATGGGAGAACTTAGGGATTTTTTTTTTTTTTTATACTTTGTCTATGGGCTAAAACTCTTGTAGTGGATGATGCTAACTTCCTGAATTTGTATTAGCTTTTCTTTTGTTTTTAGAGAGGTGGGTATTTCCTTTGTATAAGTCCTGTGTACTTGGGCTTTGCCTATTCTTGGGAATCAAGTTTCTTATTAATTATCAAAAAACAATTATTGACATCCTCGTCAGGCCATTCTAATTGGGATTGACTTTATACCATTTTTAATGGCCTAAGGAAGGTGTAAGCCAAATCTTGGCTTATACTCTAAGAGGACTAGCCAATGTTACAATTAGAGCCCATTCTAATCATAATGAATTTCAACTTTTCTCTCCCAAGTAATGAGGAATTTGTTCACTATCTTCCTATATGCAATTTGGGTATTGCAACTATAATGCAAAGTAGGCCCAATGAGGATCTCAAGAATCTTTTTTATTTTCTCTTCCAATGTACATAATTGAAAAATACATCCAACACTTTATTATTCAATCGAGGGTGGTGTTTTTAGTGTGAATTAGACTGAATAAGAATAATCTACAATAATTGAAGCTAAATTTTAATTTTATAGTTAACAGTTATGAGTTCTGCTTAGAAACTCATTCTTTGTGTGAATTGTCTTCAAATGCTACAATTCTATTAATATTTTGGTAACCTTTCATTCTAAGATTTTGTTTAAAAAATTCAGGAGGTGGAAACTATTGTCCATCACAAGGTTAGAGAACATAAAAACGAAGATGGTTTAACTCCCCGAGAATTGTTTACACAGCAGCATGAGGCTATGCTGAAAGCTGGAGAGCAATGGATGAAGAACACAGCAACATCTTGTACAGTGGTCGGTGCCCTCATTATTACCATAATGTTTGCTGTAGCCTTTACTATTCCTGGTGGTAACAAGCAAGATACAGGCTTGCCACTATTTTTACAGGAAGACTTGTTCATTATCTTTATAATTTCAGATGCCTTGTCCCTCTTTTCCTCTTCAACATCAGTCATGATATTTTTGGGAATTCTCACATCTCGATATGCAGAAGATGATTTCCTCAGGTCTTTACCAACAAAAATGATAATAGGCCTTTCCACCCTCTTCTTTTCTATTGCAACCATGATGATTGCCTTTTCTGCTGCTCTTTTAATCATGCTACGTGGGCATTCATGGATTGTTGAGCCTATAATTTGTTTGGCTGGTGTTCCAGTCGCCCTCTTTGTAATGATGCAATTTCGTCTTCTTGTTGAAATGTTCATTTCAACTTATGGACCAGGCATCTTAGATAGGAAAATAAAGCTTACTTTTAACTAATAGCTTGTGCAGTATAGTGAATAATGTGTTATTATGTGTAAAGATGTAAACGATTTGAGTTGGAGTAAACAGTGAATTGTAAAAATTTGGTCATTTACTTTTATCACTCGAGTTGGTATTCCAGTTTTCACCAAATTTATTTTGTATTCATGCGTAGCTCTTTATCTTTCAAGCAAGTTTGAGTTTGTTCACGGTTACTGAATTTTAACCAAATAGATTACTTTTATACATTGTAGTATATTGTATGACTTTATTTACAAATTTTTACAAAAGGAAAAAAAATGCAGTTTTGTAAACATTTTTAACTAGTTTATATATGCATCTATCAATTATATTCATAAAACTTTAAGCAACACATGGTATTTGGAATATTTTTTATTCTTATCCTTTTAAATGCTTAATATTCTCATTGTGAATTTAAAAATAATACTAAAATATGAAATTATTTAAATTTATACATACTCCGATCATTTCATAATTATTTATGATTTTGTGCTCGCAAGACTCATTTAATAAATAAATTGAATCAAGCTCGACTTTAGTCAACTAATCTAGAGTAGACAAGTTGTTAATGTTAAATATCTCATATAACAATTAGCACATCAATATATATAATGGTGTTTACTTCCATTTCTTTCTCAGATTTTTTTTGATGAGTAAGAAAATTTATTGATCCTCATAATTAGGCTAATTATAGCCCAAGTACATAAATGGTATACAAGAGAGAAATACCTAATTACAGCCAACAAACAAAAAAAGAAGCATATAAGTCATTAAAATTAACCCCCTCTAATACAATAGCCTTAGCCCAAAGTAACAAAGATTAGGTTTTTTCTTGTATACGTCCAGTTTACTTTATTACTCCTATTGAAATATATAATATTTTTACTTATAAAAACAATATGTGCTAGTAATTTGAAGTTTTGTTTTCAAAAAGTTTCCAAATGTATATCTCATCAAAAAGAAATTGCCTAAAGTATCAACAAAATATAGAATGCAGCCTTTCTTGGTAACCGTTGGATTGAAAGGATGAATGAGAGAGTTATAAGGATTTTAAAAATTAATTGAGGAATGATTTATGGTTGTTTGGGTTGCGGGAAACACGGGCATATTTGTAGGAGTTAATGTGGTTTAGTTCATGGCCTTATTTCTAGTTCATTCTTATTGTATATGTTTGTGTGGGATCCTTGGGTTAGGCTTAAGAGAGTAAGATTTATATTTGTTTTATTTGGACAAAACCTGTAAGGCTTTAACCATTGACTTTGTATAATACCTCAGATTGTGAAAATATGTATTATGTTACAAATTAGGCAAGTAGATTATGAAGGCGATACAATGGTGTTAAATCCTACATGAGTGAGATGCTAACTAAACTTGCTCGAATTGTAACTTTAATTTATTCAGTTGGAGCATAGAGCAGGCAAAAGATATCAGAACCTGCAAACTTGCTAGGCCTTGACGAGGATGTCAAGGATTTGTGTATAGAATGTTTTGTCCCAGATGAATTCCTGCATTTTCTTTTTTAGCATACATGCTTGGAATATGCAACATCTGGTACAACATTTAATTGGTCCATTTGGGGCATAGTGCCGATGAATGGTACTGGTGTCAACCTCACACTATCATGTGGTGCTAGGGCACTATTGTAAGGACTCAGAAGGCCCAAGCCACCATACACCAAAAGAATTAGACAATGTTACAATTGCTACCACTTAGAATCATTATAAAGGGCCTAAACTTCTCTCTCTGCAAGTAATGTGAGATTTTATTCACCACCTTTCTATATCTAGGAGAAGAAAAAGGTTTAATTTGGTTAGTTGGAAAAAGGTTTGTCAATTGATTTATTGTGGTGGTTTGGGGATAAAAAATTTGAGGTTGTTTAATAGAGCACTATGTAGGAAATGGCTTTGGAGATCTCACATGGAGTCGGTTCATGCAGGAAATTCCAAGTTCTTTGTTTATTCTTTTTACAGAATTTGAACTCAAAGGAGCTATGAGTTTCCTTGGAAAAATATTTGGAGAGTGAAGGTTCCTACCAAGGTGGCTTTTTTCAGTTGGGTGGTATCTCTAGGTAAAGTTTTGACAACTGACAATCTTAGGAGGAGTGGTATGTGCATAGCTGATTGGTGTGTTTGTGCAAGAAGGATGGAGAATCTGTTAATCATCTTTTTCTTCACTGCGAAGTGGCCATGTCTTTGTGAAATGAGGTTTTTAATCAGACAGGTTTACTTTGGGTGATGATTCCTTCTTGTCTGATCTGGTGTATTTTGCTCGAAAGAAATGAGAGATGCTTTGAAGACAAAGAACATTCGATGGGAGAACTTAGGGATTTTTTTTTAATACTTTGTGTCTGTGGGCTAAAACTCTACTAATGGATGATGTTAACTTCCTGAATTTGTATTAGCTTTTCTTTTGTTTTTAGAGAGGTGGGTATTTCCTTTGTATAAGTCCTATGTACTTGGGCTTTGCCTATTCTTGGGAATCAAGTTTCTTATTAATTATCAAAAAACAATTCTTGACATCCTTGTCAGGCCATTCTATCATAGCAGCAGGACGGAAGTAACTTCTAATTGGGATTGACTTTATACCATTTGTAATGGCCTAAGGAAGGTGTAAGCCAAATCTTGGCTTATACTCCAAAAGGACTAGCCAATGTTACAATTAGAGCCCATTCTAATCATAATGAATTTTAACTTTTCTCTCCCAAGTAATGAGGAATTTGTTCACTATCTTCCTATATGCAATTTGGTATAGGCCCAATGAGGATCTCAAGTATCTTTTTTCTTTTCTCTTCCAATGTACATGATTGAAAAATACATCCAACACTTTATTATTCAATCGAGGGTGGTGTTGTTAATGTGAATTAGACTGAATAAGAATAATCTACAATAATTGAAGCTAAATTTTAATTTTATAGTTAAACAGTTATGAGTTCTGCTTAGAAACTCATTCTTTGTGTGAATTGTCTTTGAATGCTACAATTCTATTATTATTTTGTTAACCTTTCATTCTAAGATTTTGTTTAAAAAATTCAGGAGGTGGAAACTATTGTCCATCCCAAGGTTAGAGAACTGAAAAACATTGATGATTTAACTCCCCGAGAATTGTTTACAAAGCAGCACAAGGCTATGCTAAAAGCGGGAGAGCAATGGATGAAGGACACAGCAACATCTTGTACAGTGGTCGGTGCCCTCATTATTACCATAATGTTTGCTGTAGCCTTTACTATTCCTGGTGGTAACAAGCAAGATACAGGCTTGCCACTATTTTTACAGGAAGACTTGTTCATGGTCTTTATAATTTCAGATGCCTTGTCCCTCTTTTCCTCTTCAACCTCAGTCATAATATTTTTGGGAATTCTCACATCTCGATATGCAGAAGATGATTTCCTCAGGTCTTTACCAACAAAAATGATAATAGGCCTTTCCACCCTCTTCTTTTCTATTGCGACCATGATGATTGCCTTTTCTGCTGCTCTTTTAATCATGCTACGTGAGCAATCATGGATTGTTGACCCTATCATTTGTTTTGCTGGTGTTCCAATCGCCCTCTTTGTAATGATGCAATTTCGTCTTCTTGTTGAAATGTTCATTTCAACTTATGGACCAGGCATCTTAAATAGGAAAACAAAGCTTACTTTTAACTAATACCTTGTGCAATATAGTGAATAATGTGTTATTATGTGTAAAGATGTAAACAATTTGAGTTGGAGTAAACAGTGAGTTGTAAAAATTTGGTCATTTACTTTTATCAATCGAGTTGGTATTCCAGTTTTCACCAAATTTATTTTGTATTCATGCGTAGCTCTTTATCTTTCAAGCAAGTTTGAGTTTTTTTTTTCTCTTTTTTTCTTCTTTTCTTTTCTTTCTTTCAAAGCAAGTTTGAGTTTGTTCACGGTTACTTAATTTTAACCAAATAGATTACTTTTATATATTGTAGTCTATTGTATGACTTTATTTACAAATTTTTACAAAAAGAAAAAAAATGCAGTTTATATATGCATCTATCAATTATATTCATAAAAATTTAATCAACACATGTTATTTGGAATATTTTTTATTCTTATCCTTTTAAATGCTTAATATTCTCATTGTGAATTTGAAAATAATACTAAAATATGAAATTATTTAAATTTATACTTACTTCGATCATTTCATAATTATTTATGATTTTGTGCTCGCAAGACTCATTTAATAAATAAATCGAATCAAGCTCGACTTTAGTCAACTAATCTAGAGTAGACAAGTTGTTAATGTTAGATGGCATTATTGTATTAAGCATAACTCATGAGGGCATAATCGTTAATTGAATGTTTAGTATATATTGTGGAACATTAAGGAGTAATCGATCGAAGCGGAGTTGAGCCATAATTAATCACTTAAGTACTTAATTAGCTAACATATAATTATGAATTATATTCAATATATAGGTATAATTGACTAGGCATAACTAATTGAATTACATATTATATATTTAGTAATAAAGGTAACTATGCGTATGTTATTAAATGTAATATGTATAGAAGCATATATATATGTGTGTGTGTGTGTGTATAAAACTATTAATATATAGAAATAAAATATATATATATATTCAATGATTTATGGACAAGCTCTAACCGAGTTGAGCTAGCTAGTCGAGTTGTGCATGAACGAGTGAGCTTTAACGAGCTTTAATCAAGTTGAGTCGAGTTTAATTGAGTATGTATCATTTATTAATCGAGCACATTTCTACTTTCATGATCGAGTTTTTTTTTCATGAATCAAGTTCTGTTCGAATTTAACCGAACAAGTATCGGGAGCAATTATATGGACTGATTCATTTACAACCCTAATTGAATTCCATCTTGTTTTTGTTCTAACTTTTACATACTTGTTCCAGCCGAGATTGGTTTGTGCCAATGCATACCTGTTTCAGCCGAGACAGACTAGTTTAGAACCGATACAGAATAGTTTGGAGCCTATATTCAACATCACCGATATTTCCAACTAATCAACTAGTACAAGCCAAAATTTGATCATTTAGGTTTGTCTCTTGTGCTCTTTCCACATATTTCACACGATTTCAGCTCGAAACCATTCTTGACTCATTCTGTCCGTGTCCTTTTTATTTTTTTCCCCTTTCAAAATCTAATTTATTTTCTTAACTTCTCGATCACCAACATGTCGCATATTGAGTGGCTATTTTTGGTCACATCATGCCTAAGTGACATGTAGTGATGGATGGGAGTGATTACATTAAATATAGTAGGAAATTAGTAATTACAGTATTGAAATTGTTCAAATTGTAACATCGGGGAGTAATCTTACGCATGAACTCATAGGAACTAAATTGTTATTTGGCCATTTTCATTTGTATATACTCAAATCTGATCATGTCTAAGCTGCCTGAGTATCTTCTCAGAACCTGCCGTCTTAACCATCTTGATGCCTCCAAAGCAGGATTGGTGAAACCATGATAACCTCCCAATACTTTTCTTAATCAGGTCATAAACGTTGACATTGAGATCAAGATGCAAATGCTCTATGAACTTGCAGGACTCATTCTTTTACTAAATCAAATTGAGATTGGCAGTTGGTTATTTTTGGTGTATATATCATTAATTGATAAATAAATTTTGTGGAAAAGATTAAATTTCTTGTTACTGATTTTTGTATTTAGATTATGGTTTGTGTAATTCAAGCATATTGTGTCTTTATTTTTGTTACGTTTCGCTGCATTTTTCATATTGTTTAGTATTACTCAGTACACTTGCATGATGTTCATTATTATTTAAATTTAGTAAATAAAAATATTATAAACAGCTAAGTTAACATACATGATTTGAATCAGGAATTTTGAGCTCTATATCAAAGTCCAAAAGCATATCTCCTCCCGAAACTAATACCCTCATGCCCAAACACCCCTCTCTACCAATTTTTCCACCAGAGAGAAGGGGGCTCCTCCTCTTCCTCCTCTTTCCCTATCCATCTACATTGTCCATGAACTATTTTAGTTGTTTAGTTGTATTTGTTGTCATTTTCCTTCAAGGCTAAAAAACAATGATTTGTAGTTTTCTAGCAACCTTCGAGACACATCTCCCATATGAGAAGATTCCCAAGGTGCCGATTCTTCAAATAGAAGAAGCAGTGTGCTAAAACGACGTGTGAGTGTCTCTCATGTGCCACCAAAAGTGGCGCGTGGGGCACAAGTGCCTTCCCTTCCCTGAGCCAAGTTTGCCACTTTTGCTTGGCCAAAAACTTCATTTGAGAGCTTGTCCAAGCATTAGGAGAAACCCCTTACATAGTAGCAACGTAATCACATTGACCCTTGTAGCCTTGGACATAGGGAAAGTCTTACCAAGCAAGAAAACGTGTAAAACCCTGGGCGAGAAAGGGCTTAGACTTGCTAGATTGAGCAAATGCATAATTCGGGAGAGTAAAGACTTAGAGCGATGGGCGAGCAACAAACATGGTGGTACAACTACATAAACGTGTTCAGAAACTATTTCCACACCTTGTTGAGGGATCAGACTAATGACTGGACACATTTCCTACACTAGGATAGGAGTTTAAACAAGCACCCAAAAACTTGGAGTGCTCAAAGACAATGTGGGAGTGCTCGGAAGTGACCCCCGATCAAATGCCCTCATGCACTCCTTAATTCTGCAAAATGACATCACAATAAGAAGAATCACGAGCTCACCTCCCACTGCGACCACGAGTAGAATCTTTATCGCTACGTATACAACATTCAGCCTTGACAGACTGAAAGACCTGTTTGAGAAGCCCGCTTCTCCTTGGCCAAACTTCAGAATGCAATAGAGATCATCATTACAACTAAAATCACCTCCTTTAATCTAGCATTCAGCTTGACAATTGGGAACTACTTAGCAATGGGCCAATTTCACAATACATGACTAGGGGTGAATTCGATTTGATCTAGTTGGTGCATAGGGGGTTTTTGAAACTGGACCAAACCCCTTCAATTCAGGATTTTTCCACCCTGGATTGGGCCAAATAGCCATATGGATTAGACTGAACTGTTAGCTATCGGTCTTGTCAGTCCGTTCAGTCTAGCCCAATATCAAATAAATTAATTAATTTTTATTTTTTTTAGACAAATTAATTAAAAAAACTATTTAAATTACTAAAATTAAAATTAAGTTTAATTAAAAAAACTATTTAAATTACTAAAATTAAAACTAAGTTAATTCTTAATGTGAATTATGATATATTATTAATTGGTAGCATATATTATTTAACATTATATTGTCAATAATAATAGAATAGATGAAAATTACATAATTAACTTATATAATTACTATATAAAATAATATATTTATATATAATATTTTAAATATATATTGTTCGGTCAGTCTCGATCCAGTCCAAAAATCACCCACCTAGGGACGAGACTAAAAACCAAATTCATCACAAATAGAGGACCAAAATCAACCAAATAAATTTTTAGTCCGGTCAGATCAGTTTTGCCTGTCTAGATTGAAAATTTTACAGCCTTACACATGACAGAGGACCTGTGATGCTTTTCTTTTTTTAACTTTTTATTCTCCATGCCAACGATCTCTTTGTCACTCACCTTTTTACAAAAGAAACTTATAGCATCCCTCTCTCTCTTTCGCTCTAGCTTTCTTTTAGAAAGAGGAACTCCAGTTCTCTAAAACTTAAGCTCATCCACACTTGGACACTTAAGGTCATTATTGGACTACTAGAAAGACTATCCACCAATGACCAAGATCAATAGACCTTTGCTATTCAGGTAAGTGTCTGCCGTGATGATATTACAGTATGTGTGGATGGTTTTGAAGTATGCATGGCTTACATATTTGTAAAGATGAGATCTCTTTATTTAGTACTTCCTCATACCACTACTCTATTATGTAGATTATTTACTCTTACAATGCTCATACAAATGTTGTTCAAATCCTTTCTCATATATTTTACTTGAATTATGCAAATTCTTATTGTATTATATCCCAATTTTCAGTTGATGTTTTGAAAGGAGGATGTTGGTTGGTTAATTGGAAAGGGATGGGGATGTGTGTGTGTGTGTGTCTCATGACCCCAAGCTGAGATGTCGTGTTATTTGGGTGAAACTCCCTTAGTCACTTAGGAGAGTGTAATAATGGAGTGACATCCCATGTGTTGATGCTAGGTGTCAATGGGCTCAACCAAGATGATAACGCTCTTTGATCGAAATTGTTGCCTCTCTGCTGGCGAAGGCAAGAGGGTGTGGTGGTGGAGGGTGTGGTGGTGAAGGATGGGTACGCAAAGCCAAGCATCACTTGTTACGTGCAGTCGTTACCCATGTTATGCACCCAATCATTATAGAGGAGGTTGTGGTGCTTGGTAATATGGATAATGGTTTGAGATGTTTGCTTTTGGTATAAGGGATGGCCATTCTAGTTTATGGAGAGCCTAGGGTTCTCGGATTTATGAGCTTCTATTATATGTTGAGTTCTGGAAAACGTTATGGTGTTGAAAGTTATATTGTTTATGACTACTTAAAAGATTGAGAGTATGTTAAGTCTTTGTTCGGTTTCCTCATCTTTTTTTAACTCAAAAGCATGCACATAATTATTCTTTCGTTGTTCAGGGTACTACATACTTCTGAAGTGAGTATTGGTTGCTTGGTTCTCTTTCCTTGGTAAGCTTGTATCATTCCCTGGATCTCCTTATATCTCTTTTCCCTACATGTTCATTTTCATCTCATACATTATATGCTTTGTCTTATCTCTTAAATTTGTTAGATTTCTTAAATCTCACTATGGTAGTCTCACTATGATTTCACTTCTTGCAAAAACCATAGACTTTGATGTAGATCTCGGCAACGAGGTTAGTTATGAGCAGAAAGACCCTTCATAGCTTGGAGAATGAGGTGGGGGCCTGTTCCAAATTGGAATTGATTTTGTAGTTGACTAGGTTGTCTTGACTCTAAGAGATTTGATGAATAGCTTATGGGATATAATAACTTTGTTAAATTGTGGTTGAGATATGGTGACTTATGAGTGTTGAAGAAATTGGGCTAGGTGCTTATAATATTATCTCTAGTAAACTAAATTGATAGTTAGGTCTCAAGGCCTTTTTTTTTTTTTTTTTTCTTCTTTAGCTTTACACACATGTGCTTAGCAAATAAGCACACATCAATTCACGAGGAATGTGAGGGGTGTGATCCATGTGGTACACATCCCTAGAATTGCGGTACTCTGCCAAAACACAAGTGAGGGTTGGGGCCGCCACGACTTCCCACCCTTAAATCTTCTAGATCCGACCTTCATGGCCGCATCATGATAGGCAATTGTCTCATGCATTGACGCTGATGTCTTTTGAAGTTAGCTCAAACTACAATCCTTCCATTTTCGCATCTATTTTATTGCTTTTCCTTAATCTTCTAGCAGGGATATTCTTAGATCCAAAAAGTAAAGTAAAAATTTGAAACTATTGGTGCATAATGATCACCCTCCCTTCTTCAGTCTCTTGGCGGTCTTTTTCTACCATAACTTACGAGCTCCACCTTTTTTACTTTTGGCCCCGAAGTGAGAACCACATGTATTCCCTTGAGAGCGCATGGAGTTTTGCGATGGTATATAACGTGAGGGAGTTAGGATTTTTTATATGGATTCTCATTATAAAAGTTGTTCACTTTGCCACTAAATCGTGAAGATGAGGAAGTGGATCTTCGCCAATTTTTCCATCGAAAAGGAGGGGCTCCCTCCTCTTCATCCTCTTTCCCTATCTATCTATGTTGTCTATCGACTATTTTAGTTGTTTAGTTGTATTTGTTGTTGTTTTTCCTTCAAGGCTGAAAAACAATGATTTGTAGTTTTCTAGCAACCTTAGAGACACATCTCCCGTATGAGAAGATTCCCAGGTTGTCGATTCTTCAGATAGAAGCAACAGTGTGCTAAAACAATGCACGAGTGTCTCTCACGTGCCACCAAAAGTGGCGCGTGGGGCACACGTGCCTTCCCTTCCCCGAGCCAAGTTTGCCACATTCGCTTGGCCAAAAATTTCATGTGAGAGCCTGTCCAAGCATTAGGAGAAACCCTTTATGTAGTAGCAACGTAATAACATTGACCTTTTAGCCTTGGACGTAAGGAAAGTCTTACCAAGCAAGAAAACGTGTAAAACCCTGGGCGAGGAAGGGTTTAGACTTGCTAGATTGAGCAAATGCATAATTGAAGAGAGTAAAGACTTAGGTGAGCAATGACAAACGAGTTATGTTGGGGCAGGCAACATAAGTAATACGGCAATTGGGGGAAGCATTAATGTGGGTGAGGGAAGAATAAACAAGAGTAATGCAGTACATGCAAAGAATACACAACAGGCGACCAAAGGACTAATTAAATAGAGCGATAGGAGCAACAAATATGGTGGTACAAGTGCATAAAAGTGTTCAAAAATTGTTTCCACGCCTTATTGAGGGATCAGACTAATGGTTGGACACATTTCCTACACTAGGATAGGAGTTTAAACAAGCACCCAGAAACTTGGAGTGCTCAAAGACAATGTGGGAGTGCTCGAAAGTGACCCCCGATCAAATGCCCTCATGCACTCCACAATTCTGCAAAATGACATCACAATAAGAAGAATCACGAGCTCACCTCCCATTGCAACCACAAGCAGAATCTTTATTGCTACATTTATGACATTTAGCCTTGACATACTGAAAGACCAACCCTATTTGAGAAGGCCGCTTCTCCTTGGCCAAACTTCTAGAATGCGATAGGGATCATCATTACAGCTACAATCACCTCCTTTAATCTAGGAACTACTGGACAACTAGGAACTACTGAGCAACAGATCAATCCCACGACACATGACAAAGTACTCGTGACGCTTTATTGTTTCCATTTTTATTCTCCACGCCGATGATCTTTTTTTCTATCACCTTCTTGTAGAAAAAACCCAGAGCATCCCCCCCCCCCCCTCTCTCTCTCTCTCTCTCTCTCTCTCTCTCTCTCTCTCTCTCTCTCTCTATCTCTCTCTCTCTAGCTTTCCTTTTAGAATGAGGAACCCTAGTTCTCTAAAACTTAAGCTCATGCACACTTGGACACTTGAGGTCATTATCGAATTGCTGGAAAGACGACCCACCATGACCAAGTTCAATATACCTTTGAATTCAGGTAAGTGTCTTATGATGGTATTACAATATGTGTGGATGGTTGTGAAGTATGTGTGGCTTACATATGTGTTAAGATGGGATCTTGTTATTTAGTACTTCCTCATACCACTACTCTATTCTGTATATTATCTACACTTACAATGCTCATACAAAGGTTGTTCAAGCGTTTTGATAACCTTTCCTACTTATGTTTTGGGATAGATTTTCCCATATATTTTACTTGAATTATGAATATCTTTATGGTTTTATATCCCAATTTTCAGTTGATGTTCTAAAAGGGAGATGTTGGTTGTTTTAACAGAATGGGTAGGGGGTATGTGTGTGTGTGTCTCACGACCCCAAGCCAAAATGTCGTGTTATCTGGGTGAAGCTCCCTTGGTCACTTCGAAGAGTGTAATAATGGAGTGACATTCCATTTGTTGATGTTAGGTGTCAATGGTTTGGACCAAGATGATAACGCAATTAGATCAAAATAGTTGCCTCTTTGTTGGTGGAGGCTAGAGGGTGTTGTGGTGAAGGATGGGTATGCAAAGCCAAGCATCACTTGTTACGTGTGGTTGTTACCCATGGGGTGCACACGACCATTATAGGAGAGGTTGTGGTGTTTGCATAATAAGTATAATGGTTTGAGATCTTTGCTTTTGGTAATGAGGGATGGCCATTTTGGTTTATGGAGAGCTTGGGGTTCTCGAATTTATGAGCTTTGGTTCTATGTTGAGTCCTAGAAAACGTTACAGTGTTGAAAATTATATTGTTTATGATTACTTAAAATCTTGAGAGTATGTTCAATCTTTGTTCTATTTCCTACTCAAAAGCATGCATATAATTATTCTTTCATTGTTCGAGGTACTACATACTCCCAAAGTGAGTATTGGTTTCTTGGTTCTCTTTCCTTGGTAAGTTTGTATCATTCCCCGAGTCTCCTTATATCTCTTTTCCCTACATGTTCATTTTCATCACATATAGTATACGTTTTGTCATAGCTCTTAACTTTCTTAGATTTCTTGAAACCTCACTATGATAGTCTCACTAAAGAAACCGTAGACTTCGATGAAGATCTAGGCAAACAAGGGTGGTTATGAGCAAGAAGACCCTTCATAGCTCAAAGAATGAGGAGGAGGCATGTCCCTATTTGGACTTAATTTTGTAGTTGACTAGGTTGTGACATTAGGCTAGGATGGGTGCTTATAATATTATCTCCGGTAAACTAAACTGATAGTTAGGTCTCATGGATTTATTGTTTTTAATCTTTCTTGTATTTTTAATTTCCAAATTATTTTCCATTCAATCTGGATTGCACTCCTATGTTGCATGAATCTATGCTCTTGATCTTACCAATGCGTAGATTTTATAGTGTATCTAACTACTACCATCGACACTTGAGGTCCAAAACAGTGTGTTGTTGGTCTCTAGATTTGATAGATGAATGTTTAGGATCTCTGATGCAGATTGATCATTGAATAGTTAATACTTTGTCACCTTTCCAACTCTTGATTTTCATAGTCAATAATGTCTGCCACTTTGATGTTAATAAGTCGATTATCCAAGTTCCCGTTTGGTCCTGGCATGGAGTCTAGTAAATTGAGAGCCCGATTACGCCTAAAGAATAACGCGGTAGTTATAGCACAGCTTTGAGGTATTGATTCCACAGGGAGACAAATTAAAAGAATGTCAGAAGGAACAAAAAAACTAAAGAAAAATATTAAATGATTAATGGAGAACAAAAATTAATTTTAAATGTAAATTAAAGTGAAACAAAGTGATTAACGAAAAAAATACTCAAATTTGACGAACAATAGAGCGTCGGGAACCCCTTGCACAAATTCGGCATTTCAATTATTCTTAATTCATTGAATAACTCAATTAAGAACTCAATTTCCGAAATTCTAAATCAGAAGGTATAGATTTATAAACCAAGCTTAAACCAAATGTAACCTTTTGAAAAATCATTCACCACTTTTAAAATACGTAAATTATTATTCTTATTGAGAAAATCTAACGACGACAATATACTCAGGGAGCGATATTGCAACAAAGAACTAAATCAATATAGATAAATAATTTATCCAAACATAATCAAAGAACCAATCCATTCAATAGGAAAAGCATGACTGAATCCATAAATAGAATAAATTCTATGATTATTCGGAGAAGAAAACATCAACATTGAATTGAGAATGATAAAACAAAAGAGTTTTAGTAATTGAAAATCAAATACATAAATTAAAAATATCATCTAATGTGCAAGTTCATCCCTAACCCTACTTGAATTTAGTTACTCATAAATATAATGGACAACAAAAATCTCCACAAAAAAATAAAGCAAACAGCGGCCATGGAAGTGATTTTTTACTCTCTTCAAATCTGCCTCTTGTGCCTTTCCTCCCCTTCTATTTCATGCTAATAATATGCTTACATAAGGTAGGAAAGAAACCCTAATGTCTTCATAATTCCCGCATAAGGAATGGTGCATGATATGGTGCAAGATATGATCTAGCGGGTTGTGCAGGTGGCTAGCTTTCAGACTTCCAGCTAAAGTTTGGGTGATTTCTCTAACCAGAATTGTATGTATCTGAGTAGGGTGAAAAGGGTTTTTTATACATGCCAAGAAAATTGCAATGTTCCTCATACACTACTCTCATCTCATCAAGCGTTAGGCAATCTTGTGCAAGATGATCTACTCACTGACAGATAAAACAAAGTTTAGAGGCATCAACTTGGGGAATAATATAAGCTGCCATAGTTTCCTTCATCTTCAATGGCTCTAACTCTCTAGTTAGGCCCTTCATCCTTGCCTTCAAGTTATCTTCTATTTTGAGATGATAGATGCCTCCACTAGAATGAGTTTGATTAGAGCGTGTTCGATTGATACTGTCAAAAGCATTTGGTTTTGTCCAACTGTGAGCTTTTTTTGCAAGTTCATTAAAATACTCTATTGCCTCATCTAGGTCCTTCTGCAAAAACTCATCATTACACATCATTTCAACAAATTGACGCTCTCTAGAAGTGAGACTTTCATAAAAATAGCTAACTAGATGCCAGCTTTCATAACCATGATGGGGACACAAGCTAAGTAACTCTTCAAAATGTTCCCATGCTTGATACAAAGTCTCATTATCCTTTTCTGTAAAAGTTGAGATTTGCCTTTTCAAAGTATGAGTCTTATGATGAGGAAAGTATTTATTGAAAAACATTTGGGTCATCTCAGCCTATGACCCAATCGACCGTGGTCTCAATGAATAAATCCAACTCTTCCCCTTATCCTTTAGTGAGAAAGGAAAGAACTTAAGTCGAACAACATCTCCAGTGCCAGGTTGACCATAAAATGTAGCAACAACCTCTTCAAACTCTCTAATATGCACATATGGATTTTCACTCTCTAAACCATGAAAAGTAGGGAGAAGTTGTATTACACCTGGTTTGAAATCTATTGGAGGAATATTTGGTGGAAATATAATGCATGATGGTGTTGCTATGCGTGTAGGGTGAAGGTACTCATGTAGAGTCCTAGGTTGATCTTTGTGCACACATTTTTTCAAGACTAGATGGATTATCAAACAAATGATTAGGAAAATTAGACTCTAACTCTAACACTAGTTGTACAAACCGACTCAATGCGTCTCTATAGCTGTGCTTCCAAGGTAGAGAAAAACGCAACACTAACAAAAATTACAAAAAGAAAAAGAAAATAAAATAAAGATGCAGCAAGTTAAAAAAAGAAATGAAGTTACCGCTTTTACAAACTGCTGAAAAGAAAAACTATCTAGCAATTTTTCTACTGTCTCCCCAGCAATTGTGCCAAAATTTGATTACGCCTAAAGAATAACGCGGTGATTATAGCACAACTTTGGAGTGTCGATTCCACAGGGAGACAAATTAAAAGAATAGCAGAATGAACAAATAAACTAAAGAAAAATATTAAATGATTAATAGAGAACAAAGATTAATTTTAAATGTCAATTAAAGTGAAGCAAAGTGACTAAAGGAAAAGTACTCAAATTTGACGAACAGTAGAGCGTCGAGAATCCCTTGCACAAATCCGGTATTTTAATTATTCGTAATTCATTGAATAACTCAATTGAGAACTCAATTCTCGAAATTTTCAATTGGAAGGTATAGATTTATAAACCAAAATTAAACCAAATGTAACCCTTTGAAAAATCATTCATCACTTTTAAAATACGTAAATTATTATCCCTATTGAGAAAATCCAACGACGATAATATACTCAAGTAGCGATATTGCAACAAAGAACTAAATCAATATAGATAAATAATTGATCCAAACATAATCAAAGAACCAATCCATTCAATAGAAAAAGTATGACTGAATCCATAGACATAATAAATTCTATGATTATTTAGAGAAGAAAACATCAACACTGAAATGAGAATGATAAAATAAAAGAGTTTTAGTAATTGAAAATCAAATACATAAATTAAAAATACCATCTAATATGTAATTTCATCCCTAACCCTACTTGAATTTAGTTACCCATAAATATTTTGGTAACTAAATATAATGGACCACAAAAATCTCCAGAGAAAAATAAAGCACACGGCGGCCATCGAAATGATTTTCTCCTCTTTTCAACTCTGCCTCTTATGCCTCCCCCCCCCCCCCCCCCCGCGGCCGCCTTTTATTTCGTGCTAATAATATGCTCATATAGGATAGGAAAGAAATCCTAATGTATTCATAATTCCCACAGAAAAAAATGGCCTAAATTTTAGGGCTCATCTTGGCAACCATGTACATGCTTCATGAGTTTGAATTTGGAAATCCTTATTAGAGATAAATTTATAGCCCTTTAATATAGCTTTCTAACTCATCAATAGTAGTATCAATCCAATATGTGAGTGGAAAGTTAAGATTAAAATACTAAAATATGTCCAGGTTGTCTCCTAGCAAATTTCAGACTTGGACTTCTTGCAGTTTCCTTTTGTGATTTTTTTTCTTGATCCAAATTGCTCTCAAACCCCATGAAAGTCCTCCTTTACATTTGACTAGGCTTTTACTTTCTCTTTTATAAACTCTTATATTAAACATAAAAATATGCTTCAGAGTATACCAAAATAAATAGAAACTCAATTCAAGAATACACATTAATTTATATTATTTCTATTCACATTTTAGCATTTTAATACAATAATAGAGTATTTAGAGTGCACTTTCGAGTGCTCATCAGAGCCCATGGGTCTTTTTGTAAATCAATGTTGTAGCTGTTTTTTACTTTTTATCACATCCCCTTTTTTCAACACATTTTTTCGTTTTTATTCTTTAAAATGTTTTGGCTATTAGTACCTACACCCACATATTATCCTTGCTATACAAAATGTTCTACCAAATTTTAGCAATTTTAGCCCTTCCATCAGTGTTGGTTTGCTTTTTGCAAATCGCTTCCAAAGCCGTTGGAGTGCAGTGCCTCTTGCTCCCTTACACATCCTACCAAAAGTCTTTTACCTTTGCATCAATTGAGCTACAACATTCGTTTGTAAGGAAGAAAGAGACCATCCAATACATAAGCATAGATGTAGCTACAAGTCGAATAAGTGTGGTTCTACCTGCTTGTGATCTTAGACATGATTTTTTGTTTGAGGATTTATTGAACCAAGGGAAGGAATCTCCTCATGATGGTGAAATGCTGGTGACAATTATGAGGCAGTCGGACAAACAATGTCCGACTAAGGTGGAAGTACGGGAGCAGCATGTTGTAAAGAGCCTGGTAGATGCAGGACAATAGACGACGAAGGAAGGTTTGCCTGACACTACGTGCGTAAAGGGCCAAGACAAGCCCAATGCAAAGTTAGGAGCACTTTAAGATAACTTAGAGGTTGGAGGAGCTTAAGAGACAGTAGGTGTTGTACTCAAGGCCCATGCTCCCGCTAGATAAAGGTTTAATCCTTCTTTTATCTTAGCTTGGGGTACGTACAACCTATTATATTGAACAACATATTCTCTTCCAAAAGAGGGGTTGATACCAGGGGAGCAGTCCTACAAAGGAAATGCACTAATGAATGTCTATAAAAGATAACATAGAGAAAGAAGCACGCTCGGGATAAAGGAATATGTACCTGTAGGCCATATCGTTTGACCTTAGAAGAATGTCCTAAAGCCACGTGGGAGACTCTCACAAGGGGAAGGATGATGGGTTTAGTCCAAAGGCAAGCGTTTTGTCCCATCAGTCACTCGGTCTCTACCATTTTTCAAGTCTAGAGAATAAATGGATGACTTAGATCAAAGGTCTCTCATTCAAGAAAAATAGAGGCTAGAGGAACCGTCAAGTTCCATTAGGACTGTAATTGGTATTCCTGCCATATAAAAGACAATGAAAGAGAGTCAACATCACACTTTAGAGATTGTATAGAAATTTAAACTCTTTTCTTCTTTCTATGCAAAGGCTTCAAGGTCACCGAGAGCTCAAAGTCTTCGTCAACCTAAGGATCATCACTCTAGAACAACCATTGGTATTTAGAATACTATCCAAGTAGGTACACTTCTATGACTATACTAGAAATGTAGGACAAATGCTTTTGGGTATCTTTAGAACTTGCATGTTCCACCTTTTGTCTCATTCTCTCATGAAAGTTCATACTTTTCTCAATATGTTTATTGATTACTTTGATGAAATGATTTAAAGGTAATATGATTTAAAGTGATGTGCTTTCAATGTGCTATGTACTCATGAATTGGGTTGAGGATTCCCCATTCCATTCATGAGCGGCACGTTGCCATGAGTTTCATACATGTAGAGGGATTCCCGATTATGATCGGAATGATTGGCTTCACATGATATCGCGGGCAAGGAGAGTCATTGCATTGGTCAGGTGGAGTGTCCTAGTGATGTTTTGGTAAAGGTGTTCCACGTGGTAACCAGGTAGAGAGATTCCCTGTGTCGAACGGGTGGAGTGATTCTAGTTGGGTTTGGTGAATGTGTTCACGTATTAACCGGGTAGAGAAACTCCCCATGTCGAATGAGTGGAGTGATTCCTCCGCACTTGGTAATATTTAGGAATATATATGTTTTGCTCAGAAGGTGACTTCTCGCCATGCTTGTGAATATATATAATATGTATGCTTTGCTTAAAGGGTGATTCCTCACCATGCTTACAATATGTGTGTTCTTAATCTTATTTACATGAAATGGTGCATGTATATTCATTATCATTGTCTTCCATTTTTAGTACTTCCGAGGGCCAAGGGCTCCACATATTCTCTCATGACTTCACATGTTCTTTTCTTTGAGCACTGGATGAACCAAGGTAGTAGGCCTACGGAAGATGTTGTCCAAAAGAGTGTTTTTTTTTTTTTTTTAACATGTGGCATTCACACATGCTAGGCTTGATATTAGACACAGCTGTAGGTTTTTGTTAAATAACACTGACGATTTTGTCTAGTTTACTTTCAAGCCTAATTGTTAGGGATAAAGTTGACTGTGTCCTGTCCATCACTAATAATAAGGAAAGAAATAAAGTCAAGAATCTGTAAGATGCTGTTGTGGAGGTTTTAAGAACTTGTATGTGTATATGAAGACCATGAACTATGTGTGGGTTGTGAGGCTAAATGATAGAAAGATAATCAATTAAATACAAGTTGTAGTTTAGAGGGGGTTTTAATAGTATGGCATCGTTTTACATTGTAAGGTAGGGTCTTAAGTGGAACAATGTCATGCAAGTCTGAAAGTTAATTGGTAAGGAAATGCTATCATTTGTAAAGGAATCCAACTATAAAAATGAACTGAAATGAAAGTGAAGGCATTGGAAGTTTATTCAATTTCAGATTTTCATCTCTCGGTCCATTTCTCTTCTCTCATTCATCTTCTTGTTCTTAGAGAGTGACTCTCTCAAATCAATCATCTGAAGGGGCCCGTTACCATTGGTATCTAGAGTGAGTAACATGGCAGAGGGTACGAGGTCATATGCGCAAGTTCTTGACTCAATTAATCAGTTAAGGCAGCAACAAGAAAGGTAGCAAAAGCAGTTAGAAGATACTCTATCCATTGTGATTCAGTAGCAAGAAAGTGCTTGTGTTGATAGGTAAAATCAAGAAAGAAAGTTTGCTGAGATGGTGCAACAAATTTCAAGGATTTTGTTGAATACATCTATGGGTAATGATCATGGAACAAGACATCATTAAGAAAACCAGAATCTTGAAGAGAATGAAGCCAATGATAGAGGGCAGTATCGTGAGTCAGTTGATAGGGGGATCTTTAAGAGCATTAAGATAGAATGCCCAATATTTTCTAGAGGGAATCCTGTATCTTGGGTGTATAAGGCTAACTAATATTTCTTGTATCACCAGTGCCACCAAGACAAAGAATTTTTTTTGTTTCTTTCTACATGGAGGAAGAAGCTTTGGTTTGGTTTCAAAACTCCATAGAAGCAAGTCTTTTCCATTCTTGGGAGGACTTTACTCAGGCATTACAAGTGAGGTTTGGATTGTTTGTTTATGATGACCCAATGGAGGCTCTAACGAGGTTGAAGCAATTGGTTACTATTGTGGCTTATAAAACAGAATTCGATTTGATTTCTAATAATAAGCTGAGTTGCTTTATTAGTGGTTTGAATGATGAAGTGAGGTTTATTGTGAAAATGTTTAATCCCAAGAATTTGAATGATGCATTTGGTTTGGCCAAGATTCAAGAACAGAATTTTTAGAGTTCAAGGAAAGCTTGGAAGTATAGTTCTTATGATTCAAGAGCTGGTGTACAAAAATCAATGCAAAGGAGGCTATTTCTAAAACACCTTAACAGAGGATTTCAGAAAGTTAGATGCAAGAAAGAAGGAAAAAGGGTATTTGCTATTTTTGTGAAGAAAAATATCATCAAGGGCATAAAGGTGCCAAACTAAGATTATATGTTTTAGAGGGCATGAATATGTCTCAAATGGAGTCATGGGAATTGGTAGAAGGCACTACAAGAAATAGCCCAACCTCAAGAAGAGCAACCTGCTACTCAAGTGGCCTCAATTTTGATTCAAGCAATGATGGGTACATCAATTCCTCAAACCATGAGGGTTATTGGACATTTGAAGAAGATAAAAGTTGTGATACTTATTGATAGTGGCAGTACTCATAATTTTGTGGATACCATGGCAGCCATTAATTATGGGTTGTCCTTACAGATAAGGCTGTACAGAAAATCGAAAAACCGGCCAGAACCGATCAGACCGGCCGCCGGAGTAGGGAACCGGCCGAAACCGTCAGAGAACCAGTCGGCCGGCGGTAGGATTTAAGCCAAACTGACGTCGGCCGATTCGGTTCGCAGCTCGCCCAGGGAAAAACCGCTGAACCGGCCGACGTCAGATATCTCTTTATTTTTTCAAATCTGTGTAAATGAAACGACGCCGTTTTACTTCACTTAAGTGAAACGACGTCGTTTCGATGACGCATGATATAAAAAAAAATAAATGCAACGGCGCCGTTTAGTCTAGGGTTAGCCAGAAGGTGTACTTCTCTTTTCTTACTTCACCAGCTCGCCGTCACCTGACCTCTACTCTCTCTCACCCACCTCTGCTCTCTCTCTCTCTCTCTCTCTCTCTCTCTCTCTCTCTCTCTCTCTCTCTCTCTCTCTCTCTCTCTCTCTCTCTCTCTCTCTCTCAGACTCTCTTCTCTACTGTAATCGGTGAGACCACAACCTCGCACGCTGGCATGAGCCACCACCTCCTCCTCCCTCGTCGTTGAAGTCCCGCTGCACGAAAGGAAAGGGGAAACCGATCCCCAAACCGTCGAACCGATCGATGCCGACTGATCAAACTCCGGCCGATTCTCTTCTTCCCTGTCGATCGGTTTCGGTCGAGATGTTTGGAGATTTAAGGTGTCGGTGGGGTGTCGGTTTGCCACCGAAACCGACGCCGAACCTTCGGTTTTCAGCCCAGCTTACAGAGGTCTAATCCATGCAAGTTAAAATTGCTAATGGAGATATGATCAACAGTGAAGGGTTGTGTACTGAAGTGGGAATTTAGATTCAAGGAACTACATTTGTATCAAATTTTTGTACTTTAGAGTTAGGTGGATGTGATATTGTCCTAGGGGTGCAATGGTTATTGTCCCTAGGGCCCATTCTTTAGGACTTTCAAAATCTGCAGATGCAGCTTAAGATTAAAGGGAAAGCTATTTCTTTACAAGGATTATCTTCTCCTTGTATTCCCTTGATTAAAGATGGTGAAATTTCTAGTTTAGCTGGATTAGAACATTGAAGCATGTTCTTGCACATAATTTTTGTGCAACCTCAAGAAGATGTTGTTAAAGAACCTAAGAGGATAACAAATCTGTTGAGCAGGTTCAGCAGTGTTTTTGAGTAACCAATTTGCTTACCTCCTCAAAGATCTCATGATCATCAAATCAATTTTGAAGTAGGGGGTTGTGCCTATGAGTGTGAGGCCATACAAGTATCCTTACTATCAGAAGACTGAGATTGAAAAGATTGTTAAGGAGCTACTGCAATCTAGTGTAATAAGGCCAAGTCAGTCCCCTTTTTCATCTTCTGTGCTTTTAGTGAAGAAAGGGGATGGTTGTTGGAAGATGTGCATCGACTACAGGGTTTTAAATGAAGCTATAATTAAAGATAAGTACCCCATCCCTGTTGTAGATGAATTAATTGATGAATTATTTGGTGCAACAATTTTTCTAAGCTTGATCTTCAATCAGATTGATTGAGCTGAAATATTGCATATTTCATACATTTAGAACCAATACATTTTAATTAGCTCACGACATTATTATTGATTTTAGATGAAAAAATGGTTAATAAGCATAAATATGAGTTGTGACTTTTAATTGATTAATATCATGTTATGCTTAATTTTATAACTTGTGATTTAATTGGACAATATTTTTTCACATACGTAACATATTTTTGATATTGAATTCTTCATTTTAATTTATTTTTGATTTCTTATTTAAATGAAGAACACAAGAATATGGAGCTAAATAGGCAAAGGAAATGCAAGGCATTGGCTAGTCATGCTCTTCATTGAAAAGAAAAGTGAACAGAACGGAAAGGGAGAGAGGATGCAACATTATTTTTGGGACTGGGACCGAAAGAAAAAGAGAGTTTTCCTTTTGGAGCAACGCAGCAGCACATGGACAGAGAGGAAAAAAGCTGGCAACGGAACCACACGCTGAACCAAAAGGGAAACTGCATGCAACATATTTTTGGATGCAAACAGAAGACACGGGAAGCTCCTAGTTTTGGTCTCTTTGGGTTTTGAAAAAAGAAAGGAACATGACAGTGAGTTGGAAGCAGGTTCTAGCACGAAAAAGGGGATTGATTTACAGAGTCGTTAGGATGGAGCTACTGAGAGGCTGGCAGAATGAAAAAGGAAGGGGGACGTTTTCCCTTCTGGTTTGGGATGCAACACAGACTAGGGGAGGAGGTTTGCGTAGAGGTCGATGGAAGGCAGCAGGTGGGAAAAAAAAAGCTGGGTTCATGTGAAAGAGGGGGAGTGAAAACGGAGAGAAAAAAAAAAAAAAAGCTTGGAGTTCATGGGGGCTTCTTTTGGCTTTTCGGGGGTTTGACACTGCTCTGGTTTTTAGGCTGTATGGAAAAGCTTCATAGGAATGAAGGGCTTGTTTCTTTCATGGTGAGGAGTTTTTCCTCCTGTTTTTGACGGACTGAGAGCAGCTGGGGAGTTCGGGGTAGTGTTTGTTTTCATTTAACTATGGAGCTTTTGGAATAAAGGGCTGGACTTTCAGCTCTGTTTTTGGAGGGAAGAAACAAAGCAGCTACGAACTGCCAACCAGGAAATTTTCATTTTCGTTTTGAGGAGGAAAAGGACACGAAATAGAGGGGGCTGGTGTGTACTTGACCGAACGGAAAGAGACGTGAAGGCAGCGGGGCTGGACTTTCGGCCCTGTTTTTAGATGCTGGGTTCACGGAAAAAAGGAGCTGGTTCTTTTCTGGACTTGCAGACGCTGGTTCTTGAAAGAAACAGAGTGACTTTTCATTTGGTACAGTGGGACGGACTGAGGAGAGATACGGTGACAAAAAAGAAAAGAAAAAAAGACTGAGGAAAATACGGAGCTCAAAAGCCAAAAAGAAAAAAAAAAGCCAAAAAAAAAAAAAAAAAGAAGAAGAAGAAGAAGAAAAGAGGACCTGGGAGGCTCAGACGAGAAGCTGGAAGTATGAAAACAGAGCAACAAGAGAGAGCTTTTCGACTTTTTCTTTTTTCTCTCTTTCTCCTGGACTGAGACGAAACAAAGGAGTTTTATTGGGTTGTATTATCTCTTTTTACTCTATCGTCTAGATTAGTTTTCTAGTGTTAATTTGTGTGTTTTAATTTAATTTTCTAATAGAGAATATTTTTATGATTTTCATAACTCTTGTGTTGAACATGATTGGCTAAATATTTGTACCAAGGTTAGAGGTGAAGTTTAATAATTTAGACATTGTTTTCAGATCAACATTGGAATTTATATTGTGAGTTTGATCGATTGAATGGTTTTATTATTAGATATTTTGATTATCTATATATTTATCTTGATTCATTGTGATTTTCAAATACAGTGAATGCTTGAAAAAATTCCTGTGATATTCAAATGAGTTTGTGAATGTTTTAACCATCAATCGTTTATGCTTAATCATTAGTGACTATTTTTCTTGACCTTAAATGCTAAATCTTCCAATTAAACGGAATCATTATTCCAGTTTAATTGAAGTAAATCGATCGGAAACAATATTTTAAATTATTAGATGGATCTTCGAAACCTTAGTCGTTCTCTATATCAACTTATTTTATCATTTTAATTTTATTTTGTTACTTTAAAATCGTCATCGTAGTAATTTTCTCTTCCATTAGATTGCATGTTCATTTTAATAATTTATTTTCATTGTTTGAGTTATTTTCTTTATCACATAAGTCAATCCTTGTGGATTCGACCCTGCTAGGTACTACAACACCTGTATACTTGTAGGTAAAACTGCACTAAATTTTTGGTTCACTAGTTTGAGTCAAAGTTTGGCGCAACACAGGTTATCATCAAATTAGAATGAGGGAGGATGATATTCCTAAAACTGCATTTAGAACACATGAAGGGCATTATGAGTTTCTTGTAATGCCCTTTAGTCTCACAAATGCACCTTCAACATTTCAAGATCTCATGAATGATGTATTTAAGCCTTTTTTGAAGAAATTTGTAATTGTTTTTTTTTTATGATGTCCTTGTGTATAGTAATGATATAAAATCTCGTTGTGTACATCTAGCTATTGTGTTAGCAACATTAAAGCAGAAAAGGCTCTATGCAAAGAGATCAAAATGCCACTTTGGTTGTGAAGAGATTGAGTACTTTGGTTATCTCATTTCAAAAGCTGGAGTTAAAGCAGATCCAAAAAACTTGAAGCAATGATGAGTTGGCCTATACCAAAGAATGTGAAGGGTTTGAGGGGCTTGCTTGGACTGACTGGCTACTACAAAAAGTTCATTAGAGCATATGGGTTGATAGCAACACCCTTGATAGCATTATTGAATAAAGATCCCTTTCTATGGAATTCAGAAGCTACAAGAGCATTTGAGGAATTGAAGGCTGCTATCACTATTCCACCTGTGTTGGCACTACCAAACTTCACAAAGGCTTTCATCATTGAGTGTGATTTTTGTGCAAATGGAGTGGGAGCTGTACTAATGTAGGATCAAAGGCCTTTGGCTTTTTTGAGTCAAGCCTTGAAGGGGAAGAATCTTTTGCTGTCAACATATGAGAAGGAGTTTTTGGCTTTGGTGTTGGCAGTTAAAAAATTGAGGCCTTATATTCTTGGTGGTGCCTTTGTGGTAAGAACAGACCACCATAGTTTGAAATATCTGTTTAAGCAGAAAGTTGGCACAGTTGCTCAACAGATATGGCTCTCTAAACTTTTGGGCTATGAGTTTACTATTGAATATAAAAAGGGAGTGGACAATAAAGTAATTGATGCTTTGTCTAGAAGAAATGAAATTGATGAGCTTGTGTCCCTGAATGCAATTACAGTCCCTAATCTTTTTTTTTTTTTTTTTTTGATCACCAAAGAAACATAGTTTTATTCATCAAAACATCAATTACATCAAAGCATCATGCCTAATAACTTGAGAAACAAACTCAGGAAAAGAATGCCACCAAATTACAAGATCATTTATATGCCATGAATGTCTAGCTAAACAATGAGCCACAGCATTGGCCATCCGACCCTTATGCTTAATAGAAACTTTAGGAAATCTTTGCAATAGCCTTCTAATCTCAAAGACCAAATTCCCCCATATAGACTCCTGATCTGTAGCAAGACTTTGTACCACCAGAAGGGAATCTAGTTCCACCTCGAGCTCAGCAATTCCCAAAGGCAAGCAAATTTGAAGGCCTCCTAACACAGCCAAAAATTCAATCTCCATTGGATCTGTTACTTCATGTTCTGGTTTACTTGCTGTAAAGATCACCTATCCCTTCTCATCTCTTAGAACCATTCCTACTCCCGAGCTGCACTGGTCCTGAAAGATAGCACCATCAGTATTAAGCTTCAAGGCCCCTACCTGTGGAGCTGTCCAATTGCACACAGGCTTTAATCCCTTTCTCTGCTCTGCTATGGCTGATTTCTATTCTTGCTGAAGTGAAAAAGCTTGATCCATAACTTGCTGAAGAGACAATCTTTGTTGCTCAAAAAGAAGTTTATTCCTTCTGTGCCATAACCCCCATGTGCATAAAGCCATTTGTTCCATCTCCCTTACCTTTTTGCTTAATGCCAACTGAAGCATAATCTGGACAAAATCCAAAAATCCTGAAGCATTCTGTAGGAACCTGAGCTGATCCAACAATGCATCTTTAAAGGTCACACAATTAAGCAAAGCATGATTTGTATCTTCTTCTTCCAGTCTGCACCATGGACACATAACATCTGTCACCACCTTTTTAACTAGCAAATTCTTCAAAGAAGGTAAACCTTCTTTACAAACCCTCCATACAAAAATTTTCACTCGAGTAGGAACTTGCATTTTCCATATTTTCCTCCACATTGTTGTTTGATCTTCTCGAAATGATACCTCTCCTTCTTGATTACTGGCAGCATCAGCCAAGAATAGTCTATAAGCACTTCTGACACTAAACTGACCACTCTTCTCATGTTCCCATACCAACTCATCAGGCCTACTAATAGAGGTTAACACCATATGCAACACTTCTTCAGCTTCCCTTGGAGGTAAACATCTTCTAACCTTTTCCACATCCCAACTTCGAGTTCTGTCATCAATTAATTCAGAAACCTTCCAGTTTAATTGGGACTGAGTAGTGGAACCCGAGACAGGCACCAGTTTATGGTTTGGTAACCAAAAGTCAGACCATATATTAATGGCCTTACCATTTCCAACCCTCCACTTACAACCTTTCAGGAGATGATGCTTAGCTTCCCATATACCCCTCCACACAAAAGAAGGATTTGCTCCTAGTTTGACCTCTTTAAAACTTGTTGAATTAAAATATCTAGCTTTATATAATTGATGTAGCAGTAGACTTTCTTCTTTAAGGATACGCCAACTCTGCTTTGCAAGAAAGGCCAAGTTAAAGGTCCTTAAATCCTTAAAACGCATCCTTCCATGCAACTTGGACTTACACATTTTCCTCCAACTAACCCAGCTGATTTTATTTTCCTCTTTTCTCTGCCCCCACCAAAATCTAGCTATCAAACTTTCCAACTTTGAACACAAAGAGGCAGGCAATTTAAAGCAACTCATGGTGTAAGTTGGAATTGAGAGAGCTACTGCCTTTATAAGTAGTTCTTTACCCCCTTGAGATAACAGTTTTTCCTTCCACCCTTGTAATTTAGTCCACACCTTATTTTGCAGCCCAGAAAAAGCTTGATGTTTTCCTCTACCCACCATTGGAGGCAATCCCAAATACTTATCATAATTTTGCTGCTGTTAAACACCCCAGAACTGTATAATCTCAGCTTTAGTAGTAGATGAGACATTCTTGCTAAAAACCATAGAAGTTTTGTCTTTGTTCACCATTTGTCCTGAAGCTTTTTCATAAACCTCCAATAAATGAAGAATATTTCTATTAGTTTGTGCTATGGCCCTGCAAAATAACACACTGTCATCTGCAAACATAAGGTGATTAATCTTTGGAGCACCTCTGCATACACAAATCCCTTCCACTACATCTTTGACATCAGCTTGCTGAAGAAGGGAAATAAGACCTTCAGTGCAGAGAAAAAAGAGGTAAGGGGATATGGGATCCCCTTGCCTTAACCCTCTTGAAGGATAGATTGGGCCTTTAGGTTCTCTATTCACCAAAATAGAGAATGAAACTGATTTAACACACAGCATCAGTAAACTAATCCATTTAGCACCAAAACCCATAGTTTTCATAACTGATTCCAAGAAATCCCATTCTATTCGATCATAGGCCTTACTCATATCAAGCTTTAGAGACATGTAACCTTTCCTTCCTTTCCTTTTCCTTCGAAGAAAATGCACTAACTCATAGGCAATTAACACATTATCTGAGATTAATCTTCCAGGAACAAAAGCACATTGAGAACCAGAAATCAACTGAGGCAGAATAGTCTTCAATCTGTTTGCAAGAACCTTTGACACCAACTTATAGATAACATTGCAAAGGCTGATTGGCCTAAAATCAGAGACCAACTCAGCCTTTTTCTTTTTTGGAATCAATGTCACATAAGTATGGTTTAGCAATGAAGGAAAACAGCCAGTATTCAACACATCTAAAACAGCTCGAGTAACATCTCCACCCATTATAGCCCAATATTTTTGGTAAAATAATGGAGCCATACCATCAGGACCAGGTGCTTTTGTTGGATTCATTTCCTTCAAAGCTACTTCAACCTCATATGCCACAAACTCCATTTCTAGTTGTTGTTTCATGTCTGCTGTAACTCGACCTGTTAGAGCCTCTAGAAACTGCATACTACCTCTTTGTGTTGAGGAGGTAAAAAGCTTCTTGAAATAGTTTAGTATAACTTCATCCCTATCTTCATTCACTCTCCAATTACCCATATCATCCTTAATACCTTTTATCATATTCTTTGCTTTTCTCTGTGAGGCTTTATGATGGAAGAAACTGGTATTTTTATCACCCTCAGTCAGCCATAGAGCCCTTGACCTTTGTCTCCACATAATCTCCTGCCTTTCCAACCAATTTTGAACATCCATTCGAGCTTTCTTTAAATCATTTGTTCTATGTCCCTTTGGATCAGAGACCTCAAGTCTTTTTAAAACTTCCTTTGCCTGTCTGAGCTTTTTCTGCACATTACCAAAACAATCCTTATTCCACTTTGCAAGATGTTCACCACATTGCTGAATCTGTTTGAGGACTCCCTCCATAGTTCTATCCCCATTAATATTAACGCAAGCCTTCTCAATGAGTGGTTTGCAGCCTTTATCTTCCACCCACATGGCCTCAAAGCGAAATAACTTTTGTCCTCTCCTCTGAGCTCTATCATTTTGTAACTGTAGTTTGATTGGCACATGATCAGAGTATGCCACACTTCCATGACTGACATTTGCCATAGGATATAAATTCTTCCATGCAAGATTGGCAAATCATCGATCGAGTCTTTCACTAATGCTGTGTTGAGGTTCCCTTCTGTTGCACCATGTAAATGGATTACCAATATATCCCAGATCCAATAAACCACAATCATCAAGCAAATCTCGAAACTCCTGTATCTTTCTATCAGTTCTTGCTCTACCACCAACCTTTTCATTAACACTTAGCACTTCATTGAAATCTCCCATCAAAAGCCAGCCTTGATCACGAGGAATTTGAATGGATCTAAGTAACTGCCACGTCTCATGTCTCCTGCTAGCTTTAGGCTGGCCATACACCCCAGTAAAATACCAAGGAGCATAGTCAGTTGAAGAATCCTGAATACTAGCATGAATATGGTTCTTAGAGTAATGCTTAATGTCCAAACTTACATCATTCTTCCAAAATAAGGCAAGACCACCACTCCTCCCCTCACTACTAACTACCAAACAATTATCATACCCTAGCTTGTACTTAATTTTCTCCATAGCCTTAACTTGTAACCTGGTCTCTTGTAAAAACAAGACCTTGGGACCTTCCTCCCTGACTAGATCAAAGAGAGCTCGAACTCCTCGTTGATTCCCAAGCCCACGGGAGTTCCAACTGAGGAGAATCATTGAGGTCGGCAGGGCTATGTAACAGCCTCTGCCGATATCAACTTATCCTCACCAACCTGCTTAACCATGCTTTCTCTCCTATCTTCCCTTTCCCTCTTACATCCATCTCTGCCAGTTTTAATTTCTTTTTATTTTCATGCACTAAGTTTGTATAAACTGCATTATCACCATTATCAACCTGCCTTTTCTTATAGGTACTAGTATTTTGTGACAAAGTACTCATACCTGTGTCTCTAGCATGTTTTTTCCAGGTTGATCGAGGGGATCTTCTCTGAGGTTGTTTTGTTCCAGCATGCAACTGGGCTTGACTTCCTATAGAAACATGGGCTTGAGAGGCCTCGACTGTCACCTGGCCCACCACAGAAGACTCCACATGTATCACATTCAAATTACCGTTACTTTCACCCTCCAAGAACTGCGTAACTGAAATGCCATAATCACGTCGAGTCATCTGATCCTGATCCCTTCCCACAAAATCAGCTTTAGTCATCAAGCCTCCTGCCACCTCATTAGAATTCTTTACTCCGCAATCAACAAGTCCTGAATATTCGCCATCCAGATCAAACGATTCCTGAAAATCAGCACTGTTACGATTCATATTAACAGCAGTTTTGTCTCCCTCCTTCGTCCCCGCCGGCTGGCCTTCCTCCGATGATCTACTCTTACCAGTCATGGTACTTCCTCGGCGAGGACTATATGGAAACCTACGTACTCCTCCATCCGCGCGCAGCCAACTACCAAACTGTTTGGTATCACTTGTTATTCCAGCAGCAGTCTTACACTCCATCTCGTCATGGATGATCCTTCCACAATCAAGGCAGAACCGTGGCAACTTTTCATAAGTAATCAGGACCCATGTTTGAAACCCTTGCAATTTAATGGTACGACCTCGTGCCAGAGGCTTTGTTAAATCCAAAAGGATTTTTACTCTAAGGAATGACCCCCACCCCACATCATCCACATCCACCTCCACCTCTTCCACCTCCCCAAGCGAGCTTCTGATCCTTACCCTACACTCTTTAGACATCCCTGCCAACGGTAAATTATGAAACTGCACCTACATTGCTGCCTTATCAAACGATATTCGGCCCAAGGGAGTATACCCATCAAACACATTCATAACAAATATGTTGCCATAAAAAAGCCATGGATGCCCACTCTCCACTCGGTTCTTATCAGCATGAGTAGCGAAGGTAATCACAAAAACATTACGTCCCACTTCTGTGAAAATGGCTGGTTTACTAAGCCTCCACACCTTCCCCATAGTATTTTCTACTATATGCTTCCCGATCACCCTCTCCAACCATATCTTACCAATCAAACTACGTTCACCCTTTCTCTGCACTTCTGAACTACCTTCCTCCTCCAGCTCTATTGCCTCCCCTTCTTCTTCATTCAACTGAAAGTTTCCCCACATCTCCTGAAGTTTCTCCATCGCACAGACTCAACCTACGGTGGCTAGCCCTCTCAGACACCACCACTCAAACACCACCTCTATTTCCTAGAGAGAAAATAGAGAGGAGACTCTCTAGCTAGCTGTTCCTAATCTGCTGCTTGTATTACAGTCCCTAATCTTACATGGCTGGAAGATATTTGAAAAGCTTATGGCAAAAATCCTGTTATTAAGTAGAAGATAGCATAAATACAGTGGGGTCAACTATCCTCAAATTTAGTTTTGAAGCAAGGCATCCTCTTTAAGAAGGGCAAAATTTACATTCATAATTGTTCAAAGTTGAAGCTGAAAATTTTATACTATGTTCATGCTAGTCCATTAGCTGGACAATCAAGATTCCATAAGTCCTTGCATAGGGCCAGAACTGATTTTTATTGGTCTAGTCTTAAGGTGGAGGTGAAAAGGTTTGTTAAGTCAAAGGAATAAGGAGGAGAATATACTACCAGCAGGTTTATTGCAACCTTTACCCTTTCCTCAACAAATATGGACTTATGTGTATATGGATTTTGTTGAGGGATTACCTCTATCAAAGGCATTTTTTGTAGTAATGGTAGTAGTTGATAGGCTATCGAAGTATGCACACTTCTTAGCCTTGAAACATCCCTTTACAACAGCCACAGTTGCTGCATTATTCTTGAGCAATATTGTTAAACTGCATGGGATACCCAGCAGTATTGTTTTAGATTGAGGGGCCACTTTTACAAGTTCTTTTTGGGGAGAAGTATTCACGTTACAAGGAGTAAATTTGTCGTAGTCCTCATCTTACCATCCTCAAACTGATGGTCAAACTGAGGCAGTAAACAAGTGCTTAGAACATTTTCTAAGATTTTTTCAGGTTACAAACCACGGGGTTGGTCTGATTGGCTACCACTTGCAGAATGGTGGTATAATACCACGTCATGCATCAACAAAAATGACACCATATGAGGCAGTGTATGGTGTCCCTCCTGTTAAGTTGTAGCATTACATTCCTGGGTTATCTCAGAACCAGGCTATGGATGAGTTACTAAAAATAAGAGAGGGGGTGTTTGCAGCTTTGAAATATAATTTGGTGTTGGCTCAGGAAAGAATGAAGTTGTTCATTGGTGGGTGATTGGGTCAGTTTAAGGCTTTAGCCTTATGGACAAAGTTCATTAATTTTTAGAAGGAATATGAAGTTGGCTCCAAAGTTTTTTAGTCCATTTCATATTACAAGAAGAATTGGAAAGGTTGCATATAGATTGGATTTGCCACCCCAATCTCTTTTACATCCTGTTTTTCATGTGTCCGCTTTAAAGGAGAAATTGAGCCAACATATCTCTCCCTAGTCAACATTGCCACCAGTTGATGCAGATGGAGAAATTGAGCCTGAACCACAATTGATTTTACAACAAAGAAGCATAAAGGTTAACAACAGAGCTGTTGTGGAGGTGTTGGTTCAATGGTTGTGTGCTGCACCAAAAGAAGCTACTTGGGAATCCTATTGGAAGCTCAGGGAGAAATTTCTCCACCTTGTGGGCATGGTACTTCGAAGGGAAGGAGTGTGTAAGATCTTGTTGTGGAGGTGTTAATAAGCTGAATATGTATATGAAGATTATGAACTATGTGTGGGTTATGAGGCTAAACGATAGAAAGAGAAACAACTAAATATGAGTTGTAGTTTAGAGGGGGTTTTAATAGTACGGTGTCATTTTACATTGTAAGTTAGGGTCTTAAGTGGAATGGTGTTGTGTGAATCTGAAAGTTAATTGGTAAGGAAATGTTGTCGCTTGTAAAGGAATCCAACAATAAAAACGAACTGAAATGAAAGTGAACGCATTGAAAGTTTATGAAATCTCATATTTTCATCTCTCTGTCCATTTCTCTTCTCTCATTCATCTTCTTGTTCTTGGAGAGTGACTCTCTCGAATCAGTCATCTGAAGGGGCTCGTTACTGAATCTAGCCCAGAGATAAAGCCAATAAGGAACAAGGCAAGTTGACTCAAATTCAAAAGGAAAGGGCTTCATAAGGCAAATAGGACTCAATCACTCCAAGAAAGGAAAGAGACCTCTATATAAGGAGAAGATCTCTACAAATCTATAAAGGCTCCTTACATACAAACTTCACCATGCACAATGGCTCTAAAGGATCTTCTCTCAAGGGAAGCATCGTCTTCAACCTTCCAAAATCCTAAACTTCTCCATTGTGTTGTGAGATATGTGAGGTTACGAGAGATATGTAAAATCACATATTATAGTGGATTTTGCCCCCCAAACAACATGTGGACGTAGACATTATGCCAAACCACGTAAATCTCTGTGTCTCTATTTATTTATTTTTATTTGCTTGTTTATTATTTACAACCATGGATGAACATGAAGAACACCGTATCGAAGTCCGAATCATCATCGTAGGCCGAGGATGACTCTTTCCTCCATTCTGACTTCTTTTGCAATTTTTGGCATTAACACTAACCGTTCAAGATTGGCATATTTTTTTATTCACCCCAGCAGTTTTGCTACTTCAAATTTGCTTGCTATGGATAGTGGAAACATCAAATGGATTATTGTGGAGGCATTTCTTGCCACCTTTATACCATGGATAGAACAGCTAATTTAAGATCTTAACTTTAGTCTTAAGAGGACTTCAACTTCAAGGGTGAAGAGGAAGGGAGATAGGGGGTCTCCAAGGTGTAATCGTCTTTGGGTGTAAAGAAATCAACCGCAAAGGCTTCCATTAAGCATGATAGAATAAGACATGCATGGTTGCGATGCATTGTGATATCCACTGGGTCCATCTTTGGGCAAATCGTAAACATTTAAGCACAATCAGCATAGATTAAGTTCCATTTGAGTTCATCCATTGGAATATAGTTCATTCCAAAAGAGTTGATTGCTCATAAAATGCTTACTTTTAAAGAAGTATCATGCAATGTAGTACATGGAAGGAACTACTCACTATATAAACAATAATATTGCCATTATTCTTTTTTTTTTTAAATAGACTTCATTTCATTCAATGAAATCGAAGTTACAACTATGACTAATCAATACCGGGAAAAACCCAGATTACCAGCCAAAACTACTCATCTGTTAGGAGCTCCCCCACCCATAAATTTCTTTATGACGGACCTTGTCTTAACTTCTATAAACTCTCTCCTAACAACAATCAATAGAGAAAGCGCTCTGTTTAAAAACAGAACTGAACGACCTCTCTTCTGAAGAAGAGAGGTACTAACACGCTCCATCCTCCCAAGAAGGAGGAGTACAATCACCCACCTTCCTCCAACGGAGGAGTGAGACGAACACCCACCTTCCTCCAAATGAGGAGTGGGACTCTACTGCTATGGACATCAAGTCCAATAGCCTAGTTCTTTTTATTTATAAAATAAAACAAAAACAAAGTAACTAAGAAAATACAAAACACATGGCCCAGTCTAAATCAAAACATATGGGCCGAGTCTAAATACATGGGCCCATTAAACATCAAAACACATGGACCAAGTCTAATTACAAGTGGGAGGTCTTAGGGTTTCATCAAAATCTTTATGCCACCGCCTCCCTTTCCTCAGTAAGTCCTCCACTGCACGAGCACCAGCTTTCACAAGAAGATTACTGGAATTGCATTTCTGCACGAGCACCAGCTTCTGCACAACCGCAAGTCCACGTTTCCGTCCATCCCATCCTGCACCGCCAACCGCCCCTCGCCCAGGAAAACAATGTACTTCCCCCCTTTACCTGCACCACAAACCGCCACTCCAGAGATCATCGTTACCTTTCGGTAATGTCCATCATGAAGCTGCCGTCTATTGGGCAGACCAGCCACGTCTGCAAGAGGATTTATCCCTTTGTTTTATGCTATGAAAACAAAGCATTTTCATGAATCAAACCCAAATGCCACCAGTCTAGGTTGCACCCAACCGACCGGGAGCAACCTCCCCACCGACCAAGAACATCCTCATCTTTCCGATACAGGGATCATACACGTCCGCAGGAACCTCCATGAACCACCAAGATCTTGGGCTAGGTGCATGAGCCACGACATTACGTCTTCACAGCATCCAACACCGAGCAACCTTATTCCAAAACTAGACAAAGCAAACTAAGTAATTAAAAAAACAGTAAAACTGGAATAGGAGGGAGGGAGGGAGGAAGAAAGGAGGGAGCCGAGGCTCCCACCTCCCTCTTGGGACGCTCTGAGTTTTCTTTTAGAGAGTTGTGGGAGCTTCCCTCTCTAGTTTTAGGACGTTACCCCGTAACTCTATTGCCATTATTCATGTGTGTTCTATATGTGAGTGGAAATGGCAAATGAATATATAGAATTATGGATGTATGTAGATTGTATCACTTTAATAATTTTAAGAAACATACGGGCTAAGTTAGTAAATATAAGGTAAATCTCTTATATTAGGATATATAATGTTGCCCACATTTAATCAAATTTGTATTTACTATAAGATTATAAGCTATGGAAAAAAAATTACTCATGAATGATCCTATTTGTATTTTGCATCCTTCGATAGAAGGACGCCAATGTTATCAAAAAAAAAAAGAGATTGAGGTCTATAGTCCAATGAATGTTAGACGATTTATTTTAAAATTTCGATAGTTTTTTTTTTTTTTATTGGCACCATGTGTTTGAGAACAAAGTAAAAATTTCGAGGGTGCAAATTCACAAACTTCATTAAAGAAGCTACAGACTACAGAGAGTGTACAATGGTCGAGTGGTGCATTAAATAGTACACCTTGTGAGGATGCGGCTGCTGTGATTGCAGAGACTGTCCAAAGGTCGAGTGGTGCATCAGATAGTGCACCTTGATGGGATTAGCTAAGGGAGTAATGGAAAAAGTTTGTATTTTTATATAGCGAGCAGAGTTGGTCTCTTTGTTGTTTTCTTATTTTTGGCATTTAAGCTTTATGTACATGTCCTATATAAAAGTTGTGTATTCTACTTATGTGAATAGAAGTGAAAATCAATTCTTTTCCTTCACCATTGATCTCAGTTTTCATGCCCTCTTCTCAATCATGAAATCATCTTTCATTTCTTCAACATGATATCAGAGTGAGGTCACTTGTGATCTGCTACCTTTTATTTTTTATTTTTTTGTTTATTGTTCCTACTGATCTTTGCTTCTCGCCGCTGCACCTCACTATCTTAACATCACAATGGCAGATGAAGGATCTTCTATTAACACTTCTCATAACTCCTCTCCCTCTGAAGACCCCAACAGTCCCTTCTTCTCACACCACAATGATAATGCCAACACTGTGGTAGTCACTCAACACTTGACAGGATCCAACTACCTTTCATGGCATCGTTCCTTCACACTAGCCATCTTCATTAAGAACAAACTTGGGTTCCTTGATGGAACCATCAAAACACCAAGCTTAACTAGCCCTCTTAACATACCATGGTTGAGGTGTAATAACCCCATCCTCTCATGGATTCTAAACTCCATTTCTAAGGAGATTGCATCTAATGTGCTGTACATTAGCTTTGCCAAAACAGTGTGGGACAAACTCAAAGCACGTTTTGCACAACCAGACAATGTGAGGATCTATCAACTTCAACAACAGTTTGCTTCCATCACACGGGGCTCTCAATTTGTAAGTGATTACTTTACTCGACTCAATGTTGTATGGGAAGAACTGCACAACTGTAGACCTCTCCCTCACTGTTCTCGTGGGCTGTGTACACGTGATATTATAAAGTCCCTTGTTGAAACTTCACAAACAGACTGTGTTTTTAAATTTCTAATGGGACTAAACGATAGCTTTGATAGCATCAGGGGACATTTTTTTTTTTTTTTGGACAAAACGGATCATCAGGGGACATATCATTTTGATGACTCCTATGCCATCCTTGAGTAGAGTCTTCCCACTAGTTTTTCAAGAAGAGAGGCCGAGGGAGACTCGTGCTCTCCTTCTGCCTAACCATGAAACCTCAGCCTTGGCTACATTCCAATCTCAGGCTAAGAAGAGAGAGAAGGGTGAGGTAACCTGTTACCACTATGGAGAAGTGGACACACTAAAGATAAGTGCTATCGGTTGATTGGCTTCCCTCCCAAATTCAAGTTTACTAGATCTAACCAAGTCAAACTTGCATATACCACAACCAAGGCTCCTCACTCCTCCAACATGGCAGGTACAAACTCATGCCTACTTGTTACTTGTGCCTTACCAGATTCATCTATTTTTTCTGCTAATCACCATGAACATCTTGTCTCTCTTTTACATCATCACTCAACTGATTCACACACTACACCCTGGATCCTTGATACTAGAGCCACAGACCACATGGCATGTTCTACCTCACTTCTCACCTCTGTCACTCGTGAGACTCAACTTTTGTTCAATTACCTAACAAAACTCAAGCCAAAGTAACTCACATTGGTACTGTGAAGCTATCAGACTCCTTGACTCTCACTAATGTTCTCCGTGTACCCTCTTTCACCTTCAATTTGATCTCTGTTAGCAAGCTCACTCATAGCACCTCTCTTTGCCTTATTTTTCTAAGCAAACTTTGCATCATACAAGCCCTCTCTTCATGGATGACGATTGGACTTGCTAGAGTATACTTTACTTCCTCATTTTCAACTCCCCTTGCTGCAATACAATCAATGGTTTACTTTCTCCCAGTCACACTATCAACCAATCAACAATGCCAGCTTCTAGTCATGTTTTCCAAGCAAATAGTCAGCAAGGCTTTGATCTTTGGCATTTCAAATTAGGACACACTTCTCAACAGAGAATGAATGTAATTCAATCTTATGTTCTTAATGTGAAAAGTGATAAAGACTTAGAATGCATTGTTTGTCATTTGGCTAAACAGAAAAGAAAATCTTTTGATTTAAGTACTTCTTGCACTTCAGCTCCTTTTGATATGGTCCATTGTGACATTTGGGGCCCTTACTCACAAGCTTCACTTCAAGGTCACCATTATTTATTTACTATGATTGATGATCATTCACGAGTCACTTGGGTCTATTTAATGAAACTAAAATCAGAAACCAAATCCCTTTTACAGAACTTTGTTCACATGGTTCACACCCAATTCAATATCAAGATAAAGTAAATAAGAACTGACATTGGGTTGGAATTTGATATGCCTAACTTCTATAATTCTAATGGAATCTTGCATCAAAAAACCTGCATTTATACCCTCAACAAAATGGGGTGGTTGAAAGAAAGCATCAACACCTTCTTTGTATTGCTAGAGCCCTCATCTTCCAAGCTTTTCTTCCTCTTCAATTCTAGGGGGATGCTTCATGACAACCACTCATCTCATTAACAGAATTTCAACTGCTACTTTTGAACAATAAATCCTCTTATGAAGTCCTCTTCTCAACCATTCTATCATACATGCATCTAAGCATATTTGGATGCCTTCACTTTGCATTCACCTTCAAACACAATAGAACCAAGCTAAGTCCTAAGGCCAAGAAGTGCATCTTCCTTGGCTATCTAGCCGGTGTCAAGGGTTACAAGCTCTATGATTTAGACAATCAGTCCTGCTTCATCTCCAGATATGTCATTTTCTATGAATCCAACTTTCCTTTTCAAAATTCTGACTCCAAAACCATCAATGCTACACCTCCACCTAGTTTGGTTCTTCCTTCTCCCTTATCAGATTCCAGATTCTCTTACCCTGAAATTGTCTTGCATTCCTCCAATAATTATGATCCCTCATCACCAGATTTGCATGATAACAATGTCTATCCTTCATCACTTGAAGAGTCTCCAAGCACTTAATCTCATGCACCTCCATCTCAAAATTATCACTCACCACCCTCTACTGCTGATCCTACCCATGTTCCTCCTCTTAGGAGATCAGATCAAATTAGACAACAAACCACCTACTTACAGGATTATCACTGCCAACTTGCCACTAAAACTTCACAATCTCTTCTTACCTCAACTGCTCACCCTCTCCATCAACACTTAACCTACACTAAATTATCACCATCTCACAAGTCATATGCCTTATCTCTCTCCCACCTTCATGAACCAAAAAGTTACCAAGAAGCTATGAAATCTCCACATTGGCAAGAGGCAATGAATTCTGAATTGAATGCTTTAGAAAATAATGGCACTTGGGCTGTCACCACTCTCGCTCATGGAAAATCAGTTGTTGGATGCAAATATGTGTACAAGGTTAGCTGTTGGAAGTCCAAGAAGCAGTCCACCATCTCTCGATCTTCTACAGAGGTAGAGTATAAGGCCTCAGCCCATACCAGTTGTGAAATTGTGTGGATAATTTCTTTACTCAAAGACTTCAACATAGAACATTCCAAGCCAGCTCTCTTGTATTGTGACAATTAATTAGCAATCCATTTGACCAAAAATCCAGTGTTCCACAATAGGACTAAGCATATTGAATTGGATTTCCACTTTGTTAGGGAAAAGGTGTTAGCTAAGGTCCTCACACCCATACACATAGCTTCTAAATTTCAATTGGCAGATATATTCACCAAGGCTCTCCCTGCTGCCACCTTCCACTTTCTATTATCCAAGATTGGCACCTTCAACATCTATGCCCATCTTGAGGGGGAGTCACAAACTTCATTAAAGAAGCTACAACCTGCAGAGAGTGTGCAAGGGTCGAGAGGTGCATCAGATAGTACACCTTGTAGGGATGCGCCGCTGTGATTGTAGAGACTGTCCAAGAGACGAGTGGTGCATCAGATAGTGCACCTTATGGGAGTGCAGTTGCTGTGATCAGAGCAGAAAAAACAAGAGGCTATGGTGGGAGCATGACACAGCAGCCTCCTTGATGGGATTAGCTAAGGGAGTAGTGGACAAAAGTTTGTATTTTTGTATAGTGAGCAGAGTTGGTATCTTTGTTGTTTTTCTATTTTTGGCATTGATGCTTTATGTACATGTCCTGTATAAAAAGCTGTGTATTCTGCTTATGTGAATAGAAGTGAAAATCAATTCTTTTCCTTCACTACTGATCTCAGTTTTCATGGCCTCTTCTTAACCGTGAAATCATCAAGTCATCTTTCATTTCTCCAATACAAATGCCTTCGAACCTTAGACTGATGGCATCTATAAATTGTTTGCACTCAAGGAGATTTAAACCTTAGTCCTTGAGAGAGAATACCACCAAGACTAAAGCCTTTACCACTTGAGCCAACCCCTAGCCCCAAAAAGTAGGTTTCTACTCGGAGTATTTCTTGCTAATACTAAAAAATTGAACTTTTTTGGACTCTAAGCTTTGACCAACTGATGTTTCAAGCTGGGAAAAAAAAAAAAAAGTAAATTAAAAGAATAAGAATCAAATTTCCTAAGAAATTATTGCTCCCTAGATAATCTACCAAATTTTGGATTTCATTTTCATTTTCTTTTGTTTGGCCATGTTTGATCATTACTGTACCTGCCTGGATTAATATCCTTCATTTCAATTCTTAATCACTATCTTTTGAATGAATCAACTGAATCGATTAAATACACTTAAATCCTTATCATAACTTTAAAAAATTTACATTTCATTTGCTAAAAGATATAAGCAAACAGTGCCCAATAAATAAATAAGAATCTCAAAATAAAGAAATTAATGTGCAATAGCGATTATCGAATAATGCATTACAATAATTCTAATATCGTATGATTCTATGAATATTCATATTTTTTTTTATACCAAAAGGGGAAGGGAATTTTATATTTTTATCCACATATCTCACCCCTACATGAGCGTTAGTTCAGTCCTATCACGTAGCCAAAGCTCACTAGTCATACTTCTTCTATTTCATTGAATTAAGTAAGAGACAGCCATCTCCCACTAAAGCCTATTGTAATAAATTTCTTTCTTTTTCTTGATTTTTTTTAATTAATTAACTAGTATTGTTTACATAATTCTTTATGCATAATTTTCATTTGGCACTTGAATTAAGTATGAGGCAACCATCTTCGAATATATTTTTTCTTTTCCTCATTAAAGAAGTTTTTCTTTAGAAAAGAAAAATATATCTACGTCTATTATAAAAGCGACCATTTGGCACATTAGATTTTTACCTTTGAGCTTCACACTTCTCCCATGGTGCTCACCTTTGGGCAAGCGTTGTTACTCTTCTGGGGGTACTCGTCGCATGGTAGAGAGCACTCTTTGCTCGCCTAGTGCGACTACTTGTTGCTTGCCATGCTCGACTAGCTAGGCGCAAGTACTCTTTGTTCACTTCAAGTGCCAGCACTTATACTTGCCTCAACCATGATTCTTTTCTCTCTTGTGGGCAAGCACTTTTCCTTTACTCTCTGGGCGAGCTTCACACTTCTCTTGCGGTGCTCACCTGGGGGCAAGCACTATTACTATTCACAATGTTTGCCTTGGGTTGCGAACACTCTTAATTTGCTAGCCCAAGTGCAAAATAATGTTGCTCACCCCAGTGCGAGCATTCGTGTACAATAATTTATAAAAATATTTTTTATATTTATTTTTAGATTTAAAAATATTAAGATTATTCTTATATATTATTATCTGAAAAAAAAAATAACAATTATCATAATCTTATTTTGAGCAAGATTCATAAAAATAAATAATAGTCATTCGACTAATATTGCTATCATTTTACAAAATTTAATTTTAATTTTTAGGTTTCAATTTATGCATTTATCCATGACTTAATTTACCATATCCACAGTTTTATTTTCTATGGTAATGCATTTCATATTCATCTATTTGTAATGCATTTATTTTAAGTTTTCAATTATAAGAAAATTATTATTATTTGAATAATGCTATTTGGCTATCTAAAACTCACAACTCAAATAATGGTCCTTTTGAATAATGTTAGCTCCCACCCCGCAGAGAGACTAACCAGAGAGTGCGGGGGGTTAGCTAACTCCAGCAGGCCCCACCCTGCCCCCCGCTCCACACCACTATATATAAAAAATAATTTTTATATATTTATATAACTAAATATATTGTATATAGATATATACAATTTGCTCAAAACTTGAAGTTGTATTCAAATTATTGGAAAGTAAGTCTCACATTACTTAAGTATGACTACTGTATTGTCTTGGCTTCTATATAAAATTTGGTCTAGAAAGTCAAGGCAATCCAAAATAAAATTCTTATGAGTTTAAATTCTTTTTGTATTTATAAATTTTAATTTATAATTTGGGTCAAAAAAATATTTTTAAACCTAAAAAATAATTTTTAGACCCAAAGGGGTGTGCCTTAGGCGAAGGGCAGAGCCAAAAATCCGGCAGGGGTAAAGTCAAAAATCCAGGGTAGCACCCCTACCCAAGAGGGTCTCTATACATATACGGATGGATTTCGCACATCCCCAACTAATTCATGCCTAACATTTCAACTCTTAAATGCTTATCAAAAAGGAAAATTAAAATTTGCTCAGCCAAGTATTCTCTACCCAATCTTGAAATATTGATATTATATATATACACTTGTTTATCTTATTATAGAATAATGAAATTGGAAGGGGTAAAAACTCCACAAGAAATAAAGAAGCTCATCTCTCAACCCAAGGATCTATTCGACCCAGAGCCCCATGGGAAACAAGAAGCTCCTCTCATGGCCCAAGGATTTAGTTGGCCCGACCAAGAGACCTTTGAATTGATAAAAATGGAAATCAAAGAAAAGTGATGAAACTCTAACAAAGAGTTGACAAAGGTGGGCGCCGCCCAAGTACGCCAGGAGGTCACTGGCAAAACTGTTAGAGGCCAACGCCGTATTAGTTACATTTCTCCAATACACAATGTCATAGTGGTTGCCTTAGGCATGCCGCCCTAGGCACTCATGAGTGCGGCTGCTGGAAGACATGCGGGAGGAGTAACCATCACCCGCACCCAGAGAGTGGAAAAGGTAGGCATTGCTGACACAAGTTGAGGGGTTGCCGACGTATTTGTCAGAGACCCACACCGTATTAGTTACCTTTCCCTAGTACATAATGTCATTGTGGTTGCCTCAGGCCCTAGGCACTCATGAGTGCGGCTGCTGGAGGACGTGCAGAAGAAGTAACCATCACCCGCACCCAGAGAGTGAAAAAGGCAGGTACCACCGACATATTTGTCAAATACCCAAGCTGCATTAGTTACCTTTATCCGGTATGCTACGTCACCTTAAATGACTTAGGCGGCTGAAATATGAAGGTGATAGGACTACCCCCGGGCGACGAGTGCAAGATGCTCCCCCATACCCAGTATAAAACAGACCACCAAGTACATACTAAATTAGACAAAAAAAAACTTTTATCAATATTCCGATAGAGAAAACTAACTTAAGCCTCAAAGGGTACCTTGACAACTCCCAAGCTTTTCTTTGAATTTGTGTTGGTGAAAGTCAAGTAATACATTCGCTAGTTCTTCGAGGAGACCTCACGGTACGTAAGAAACAAGTCCAAAACAGTGGCGCCGTCTATGGGATCCTCCTTCCTAACCAACCAACGTGTACTTCGTATACTAGTGGCAACTCAGGCAACTTGAGGCCTAGAGGGCTCATCAGGAACCATGGACACGCTACTGATGGAGAAAGATGAATTTGTGAAAAGGTTGATTGTACAAGTGGAAGCACTACAAAAAGAAGGTTCCCTTAGACCAATGGAAGACCCAGAGCTAAGCCACAACTAGGAAGAGGAGTCACGTAGGGTAACGATGAAGGACAACAACAGAGACGAGAAAAGAATACAACAAGAACTCCAAGAGCTCCAAAATAAATACCAAGAGATGGTAAGGACAGTAGGAACATCCTCCTTTGTGGACCAAATGCTTGCCAACACCGGCCTGCCTTACAGTGCATGCGTGATGGCAGTATTGCTACCGTCAAAGTTTAGAGTCCCCTAGATAGACTTGTATGATGGGTCTAAAGATCCTTTGGAGCATTTGGACACTTTCAGGGTGCACATGAACTTGCACTGGTTCCCAAGAAAGGTTGCTGTCATACATTCCCCTTAACCTTGAAAGGTGTGGCACAGGCCTTGTTCGCATCCCTAGCACTGAACTCCATTCGCCATTTCAAGGATTTGTCATGTCTTTTGCTCACAAAATTCATGGCCACTCATAAGAGGCGGCAACAGCAGCCTACCTCATGACAGTCAAGTAGCGAGAGGTCGAGAGCTTGAAGTCTTAGTTGTTCAGGTTCAACAAAGAGCAAATGAAGACAGACGACCAGGATGAAAAGATCACGCTTACGGCCCTCTTGGGAGGCATTTGGCCTCAAAGTCCATTCATGGTGGAGTTAGAGTGTAGAACAACTAAGTTGTTAAGGCAGTTCATGGATTAGGCTGATGGATTCATTAATGCGAAAGAGGATTCATTAATGCGAAAGATACCATTTGGGCATTAACTGCCCGAAGAAGAACGAAGATGGAACAGGCTGACAAGAAGGCCAAGGCTCCAGGACAGGCAAATCCAACAAATAAGGGTGGATGGAACCGACAATGGGTACTGGTCCTCAACGGGGCCGACTGGAGCTAATGATAAAGGAAGCAAGGGATCTCCCTATTCAGGAAGCAAAAGCACAAGGAGGAGAAAATCGCTACAATTGTTTTCACAGGACTACTACCCACGGCACAGCGGAATGTAAAACCTTAGATGGAAGGAGGGGAGAATTGCCGTGGGCAAATAGGCAGGATAGACGAGGCAAACAAGAATAGGGCTAGGGCAGGATGACCAAAGAAGAAGAAGAAACAAGAGCCTGAGAAGGTAGGAAGGGTGGGGGGTTCGGTCAGGTAGATCGCGAACACCCCCAACGTCAAGGCCCTCTACTAGGCAAGATCAGAAACATCATAGGAGGGTTTGCTAAGGGAGGGTCTAAATCTTCCAATAGAAAAGCGCACGTGAGGAAAGCGTGCTTTCAGGAAATATATGTGGTAGAGCACTGACCTAGAAATGAGAGCAAGGTGAGCCCAGTCATCACATTTGGAGAAGCCAATGGGGAAGGGGTCCTCCACCCACATGATGGCGCGCTAGCGGTCACCAAGCTGGTCGCCAATTTCCTCATCAGTAATAGTAGTTCGGCGAACATACATTTTTAGGAGGCTTTCTGCCGCATGGGTATCGATCCTGCTCATCTATGGTCGGCGCCCATACCACTGAGGGTCTTCATGGGAGATTTCGTCTAGCCCATGGGTGTCATCACCTTGTCAGTATTGGTAGGAGAACACCCCCACATTTCTTCCATCATGGCAGACTTTCCAGTAGTAAAGTCACCCTCATTCTACAAGGCCATCACTAGGGCGCCCATTATTGAATAGATTAAGGGCTATGACATCAACCCATCATTTGAAGATGAAGTTCCCCACCACAACGGGAGTAGGGGAAGTTAAAGGAGAACAGGTAATGGCCCAAGAGTGTTACATGTAGGAGATAAAGCCCACTAAGATGGACATCCATGTGGTACAGCCCGCTATCGAAGGAGAGGTTGTCCTCCCATACCCCCTCCCTAACCACTCCCACAGGAAGGACAAGCCAAGAATGGACAAGTGGTGGTACGAGCAAAACTAGGCGAGCCTCTCAAATTAATCAATCTATTAGAAGATTGACAGGGGACCATGATCAAGATACGTGGCAACTTTGAACCAAAGATGCGACAAGTTGTGGGGTAGCTACTGACAAAGCATCAAGATTGGGTTCGCATGGAGTCACAAGGATATGCCCGAAATAGATCATGCCATCATCTAGCACAACTTATGTGTGGATCCAAAGGCAAGGACAGTCAGACAAAAGCGTTGGAGTTTTAGTATCAAAAAATGCATTGCCATCTCATAGGAGGCCTTAGACTAGCTCCTAGCAGCTAGATTCATTCGAGAAGCTCACTACCCGGAGTGGCTATCCAATGTTGTGTTGGTGAAGAAGGTCAACAGAAAGTGGAGGGTGTGTGTAGACTTCACTAATTTAAACAAAGCTTGCCCCAATCTACTACGAATAGATCTGATTGTTGACTACAAAGAAAAGGCTCCAAAGAAAGAAATTGGGGTTCCCAGTGCTTCTCATGCCCAATGAGATGCGCCAACCTTGGGATGCTTTACTCCTAACCCCACAAGGTTCCTGGTAAGTCATTGGATGTTGAGCTTCATAAATGCTTATTCTAGGTACAATTAGATTTGCCGGAACCCTAACGATGAAGAAAAAAACGTATCTAGTAGTCACCTTTAGTGAACCACATAGTAGAAAATGAAATAGAAACAACAGCAAATCAGCCAACAAGTTCAAGTTCTCGGGTTATTCTCTTCAACTCCAACTCTCCTTTGTTTTTTTAGCTTTCTTTTAACCACCACCACAACAAGTGGTGGTAAACATCAGCTAAACCCGCTCCAAGGAACACAGACAATAGGGAAAACCACACCATCAGATAGCAAACCAAATAGCAAGCTTTCTTTCCCTCTTCCATGTCTAGTTCTCTTATTTTCTCTTTTTCTGTAAACAAATCAAGCATAGGATAATGAAGATTATGTTTTCTAGCATTGTTAGGCAACTCATACACTATCAACACTCTATTGTACTTAATCAACACCAAAACAACAACTCTTCCTTAGTAAGCTCTTCTTTCCCTTTTCTTGTATTGAGTTGGATGCTAGTGTTATAATTACATAAATGTGTAGTTGGTATATGGTGTCATGGGCTGGATTTTTAAGTGAAATATGATTGAAGTTGAATATATCAAGATTGGTGAATTGTATGTTGACTTGGGTGATAAAAGGAGTAGGGTACATGTTTAAATTGGTTGGATGCATGTATCAGACAAATTTATCATATGTAATGGATTGTCTGTCTTAAGCATGAGTACACAACATTTAAGCTTCAGTGTTGGCTTAAAGTTGTGTATTATGCATGGTTGGATTATGATGAGGGTTGGTTAGATTATACTTGAATGGAGGAAGGGAATGAAAGAGTTGATAGGATTGTTCCTTGACCTTTAAAGTGAAGCATGGAGATCTGCCTAAGGTATAAGGACATGAAGTCGAATATCCTATGTTGGAAGTGTGGCTTTAATTGGGTCTAAATGAAGGAAATTTAATTCAAAGATAGTTTTATACACATTCTAAGTTTAAGTTACATATACACTTGAAAAGAGAATGACGTTAAGTTATGTTTGAATGTATGTTGCCATCTAATACACACATGAATGGATTGAATAGCATGGAGTCTAGGTAAGTATTATATTCATACTCTTCTTGAGTTTTCTAAATGATATGAAAATGAAATTTTTATGAAAAATGATCTTTTTATGCAATGAAGGAAAATGGAATGATGGTTTATGAAAGTATGCTAAAGTATTAATATTTTAAAGTATATGTATGTAATGGGCTTCTTTGACAGTCCCTATTTATGCACTTCAAGAATAGTTGTATGCATGTGAAATGAATGTTATATGTAGTAGTTATTGTCTTTATATTCCATAAAATGAAATGATGATGTTTATGATTGAGGCTACGAAATGATGTTTAGATGAGACTATGAAATGAGGTTTAAATGAGGTGATGAAATAATGTTTAAATGATACTATGAAATTATGTTTATTGATGATATTTATGCTTATGATATGAAATGATGTTTTATGAAATGAAATTGACTGATGAATAAAAGAATGAAAAGTAAAGGACTGAATGGAAGAAATGAATGAATGTTTTAATGTATGAACCTATGTAACGGCCATGATTGAATGAATGTGGTACCAATAGACTAGGCAAATTGCTATGCTAGATAAGTAGTACTGGTAGTGCACCCAATGCGATGCCCTGACTAATATGGATTCCCAATCTATGGCCACTGGTGAAATCTAAGTCCAAAAGATCGCTAACCCCAACACACGAGAGGTAATAGTGTGTTCCGGCCAAAAGAAAGTGACAAAAGTTAATTGAATGTACAAATGGTTTAGTTTCTTTATGAATGAATGTATAAGGTGTGAGAAATGTTTCATAAGGAATGATAACTTTTTAAAAGAAAAACACCACCTTGTAATGTTTTTAAAGGAAATAAATGTTTTATATAAAGTATGTAGAGGAATGATGAATTCATGAACAAAAATCTATTTTAATATATTTTTACAGTATGAAGTAATGTTTACTAAGTATTCGAGCATTGGGCAAACTTTGGGCCAACTAATTATCAAGATTTTGATGAGGCTCTTTCTCATATCAAACAGAGTGGTTCATTAAGAGATTATCAGCAGGAGTTTAAAAGATTGGCCGATCAAGTTGATCGATGGCCAAAAAATGCACTAATCGGAGTCTATTGGGGTGGTCTTAAAGAAGAAGTTTCTAAAAAAGTATGGATGTTTTAGTTGGCCAGGATGAGGGATGAACGTTTAAACCGAAAGAGAAGTGATCATAAGACAAAAACCAATAGAGCAATTGTTCCGATTAAAACATCATTAGCCTCTGTCCAATAGCCAAAGTCAAATGTCACACAAGCAAAAAAGACCTCATGGGAGGAAATGGAATTCTATAATATAAAAATAGAGTGGTGAAACCTCCTGCATCTTGTTTACCTAGATTGTTAATGGCAGAATTTCACAACACAAAGGTAGGTGGTCATTTTGGAGTTTTACATACATACAAGAGGTTGCAACAAGTCTTTTATTGGCAAGGGATGAAGAAGAATGTTCAAGCTTAGGTAGCAGAGTGTATTATTTGCCAAAAAAATAAAACTGAAGCTAAATCACCTACCATTACCAGTTTCAAATCAAGTTTAGCAAGATGTGACAATGGATTTCATGGAGGGTCTTCCATTATCAGGTGGGAAAAATGTCATCATGGTAGTTGTTGATAGACTTAAAAAAATACAATCATTTTGTTGCTCTTTCACATCCCTATACAGCTAAGCAGGTGACTGAAACTTTTGTGGAGTCCATTGTTTGTCTACATGGAACACCAAGATCTATTGTAAGTGATCATGGTCCTGTCTTCATGAGTACATTTTGGCATGAATTTTTCAAATTATAGGGAACTAAACCACACATGAGTACTGCATATCATCCCCAATTAGATGGGCAATCAGATGTTGTGAATAGATGTCTTGAGCAATATTTACAGTGCTTTACAAGTCAAGTACCAAAACAATGTGTTAACGACGTGTTTCGTACACCTTTGGCCTGGGCTCTCAGTGGTCCAGGTCTTCTATTTTCGGGACTTGGGGTGGCCCGGGTACCCTCCGAAGCCTAAGTCAGTAACAGCTTACAAAGTAGTGGGGAAATAAAGAGATAATGAGTGCCAGTGTTTAAGTGGGAAGATTCGATCCTCTACCTGGTAGTGGAAGGGGCCTTTATATACTTGGCCCAGAGAGTCAGGAGGCCATACCCTATGGCCTAGAAGAAGGGAAGTCCTCTCGGAACTCCCTCTGCTATACCATCTTAAATGCGGCGTGGCCTTCTGGGATCAATCATTAATGAGGCATGGTTATCTGGTGAACTCATTTAATGCGGCAAGGTCTCCTGTCATTACTTTGGAGTCCAATCCTTTCCCCTTGGCGTGCTTCCTTCTCCTTCCTCTGGCCCAGCTTCTCACGCTTCTTCTATAATTTCCCATTTTGACCCGGATAGTTATACCCAATTTACATGGGTTATGGGTTCTTCCCAAACCGTTGTAAGGCTCCTACGGGTTTGGGTCGGGCCATTTTTGTCTATCTAAAATTTGGGGAACATGGCTGGCCCTCGTGGACCTCAGGCCCTTAAAAAAAATCCCCCTAATAGTTACACCACTAATTCTCATCAGTTTAGCTTCCATTGTTGTTCTCGGAGATGTAACCAACACTTCATAGGCTGTCATTTCATCTTTTCCACAATGATGACTATCAAACAATACCTCTTCTTTGCGACTGCATAGCCACACAAGGCCTTTAAATCCTTTCTCCCTTTCACACTCGTAGTGTGTTGAGAACCAATAGCTTCTGTCACACTTTCATTGCTTCCCTCCTCTTTACTCTTATTCGTTCTCGATCCCTTCGTTTGGTTTGATTCTTACTGCCCAAATGACTACCAAAAAATTTGCCAACCCTGCAAGTTCTAAGCACTGCCCTAAGGTAAGTCCATCAGAGCCGGGACATGCAGGCTACTCCTGGCATTCCGAGGCAACTTCTGACCTACTGCATTCCAGATTCAGTGGTTCTTGAAGTCCCAAGGCCACGTGAGGGGGCCATGAATGCCGATGGCTACGTCGCCCTCTTTCCCAACATGTTTTCCTGTAGGCTAAGACTGCCTTTCCCTCTTCCAGTTCATGAAATCATGCACTGCTTGGGACTAGCTCCCATCCGAAAGCTGGCGGATCCTGATTTGTTGCTGCATTCTGTGGCATTAGGGTTTGTTGAAGTCTAACCCAGAGCATGTTGACCTGTCTTACCATGAGTTCCTCTTGACCCACAACGTGAAGAAGGGCACCTGGGAAATCTATAATTTAAGTGAATGAATGCCCTGGTCGCACTGGAATCGAGATATAGAAAGGTACCAGACTGGATCGGTAATTTCTTCTTCCTGTTAAGCCGTGGATAGGATTTCCCCATGGGTCAGATTGGCTGGGCTGAGTTCCCGATCAAAGCTTCCTAAGGGGCTGTGCCAAGCAACAAGGCTATGCGTCCAATCTCCACTCTAGGCGAGCTTTACTGTATCATGATCATGCGGGACTGGAAAGCCCAGCACCCACTCTTGGTCCACTCGGATGTTCTCCTTGGGAAGGATAGCCTTAACACTTTTCTTTCCCTGATAGGTCACGTCATTCCTTCTGCTTGTGGTATTGTCATTCACCCACTGCTAGATTTTTTAAGGAAACTAGTCTCAGAGTCCTCGAATATGGGCACGTCCGTTGCGCCCCTTTCTCCTGTGGCCCTAGTTATGGAGCCTGGCCAAAGGGGATAGGAGCCCTTCCGAGGGCACTGGATGTCTCCCGAAGGGCAAACTTTGTTAACATGCACTTCTTGAGCGCTCTTCTGGACAAGGCGCCTCGTCAAACCCGGGTGGTGGAATAGCCCCTAGAACTAAATGTGGAGATGTCTCCTTCCTCAGCATCCACTGCTCAATCCTTGGCTAAGGCTTTTGAGTCCAAGGAAGTCTCGGGCCATCTCATGGTGGACTTGGAGTTTGCCAATGAGGCTACTTCTACTGGAAAATCTCCTTGAGAAAAAGTCACTGCGGGTGGTGCTTTGCATGTTGTTACTATTGCCAAGCTGATGGTGAACACAAATGTTGGTGCAACTGAAGGTGATCAGTTGGAGGCCAAGCCTAGCGTCCCTACCCAACTGAGTCCTAAAAGGGCCTTGGCCATTGATCCTTCTGCTCTTACCCTGCCAAACCCAGGGAAGGCTGAGCCGGTAGCAGGGAGTCCCAAAGAGGGAGACCGGCGTAGCCCTGGGGGTGAGGACAAGTCGCCCTTTGTTTCCATTCCCACCCTGCTAATCAGTGAAGGCGATCTTGCTTCTTCTAGCTGTAGGCCCTGCAAGGAAGTCTTGGACGAGTCAATGAGGGTAGAATTGCATTCTTCGGAGGCCGCGGGTGAAGCCATTCCAATTTCTCCTCAGCTTGAGGGTAAAACTTGGTAGGGGGAGGCTCTGGAGTGGGAGTCTGAGCTGTTGCAAAAACTTTTCTTTGATATTTTTCTCTATTCTGTGTTCTATGCTTTGTGCCCTTTTCTTTAGTGCAGGCTTACCCCCTTCTTTTTCTAACTTTGGGATCCGCAAGGAGTCAAAATTTTGGCTGAACACATAGATGATGGCCGAGAGGCGGTAGGGAGGGAGAACCTGGATCTCTGATCCATGGTGAAGACGATGCTCCATTATGCCAATAGGGAGAGAGAGGAGAGGAGCTGCCTAGAGGCAGAGCTGGCCATGGCTAAAGAATGGGCCGTGAAAGCTCAAGAGTCATTGAGTAAGTTTCAAGAGTCGCAGGACTCACTTCAGGAGGAGAATGAAGAGTTGAGAGGCCTTAGAGACTTTGATGCCCGGCGAGCCAAGATGTTGGAGGAGGAGTGCTCAGCCCTATCGGCCATTACAAAGGATCAAGGGGCCTCACTGTCAGTGGCTAGAATCCATGAGGAGGAGGTTCTAGCCGAACTGGGAGTGGCTCACAAGAGGATAGCCGACCAGGACGTGGTCATCTAAGATCTGCGGAGTGACTTGTCATATGTGCAAGTGGTCACCACTCGGTCAAGCCAGTAGTTGGGAAGGCTCTCTATGTCCATGATATAGCCTAGTCTCACAGGTATTTGGAGGGCCTCAAGAGGATGCGTGATTATGTCATCCTTAATCCTCAAGAAAGTTCTGGGGCGTTAGAGGCACATTTGCTGGCCGTTGAATTTAAAGACCTCGAGCGTGACCCAGTTGCCCTTAACCACGTCGTTGAGATTGGGTGGGCGATGATTCTGGATGCCTTCCTCCCTGAGGATGACAATCCTCCCAACCTCCCTCTCGAGTAAAATGCTAGTGCCAGCTTCAGGGGGAGCCAAGTTCTCCCAAGGTTGACCCTTTTGATCCCAAGGAGGATCAAAGAGCTTCCCGGCCTTAACTTCACTTGGTGCCAATGTCTTCTTCTTCTCTTTTATAAATTTTTGCCCTTAATTTCTACCCGTAGAGATTGTGGGTGCCACGCTCCTCTTTATTCCTATATGTATATTGGATGTAATAATATATCCCCTTTACACCTTGATTGTCTCACATACCTTTTGCTTCCTTTTTCATACTGTCTGTCTGTTTGTCTATCGTAGAGTTTCCTTTTTCTCAAGGATGAGAGAAGGCGCTTCGTATTTTGCCTCTCTAGTTTCCTTGTCGCAAACTATCTTCTAGTTTTTCCATGAGAATGGTTCAGTGGTTGATGCCCCGTTTGTAAATCTGTGAGGATCTTGGACAGTTGGCCATTTAATGTATGCCCGTTGGTCTCCTTATTTTTATGGCTTTGGATAACACCTGCCGCGTTTGTCATGGGATTCATGCAGGGCTCTTCACGAGATTCACATTAGATTTGAATAAGCCCTAAGGTGCTCGTGCTCCTTGAATTTCAAGAAGCGAACATCCGTTCCCTGCCTATATATAGCCCTATTTGTCATCGTCATTTACCATCAATTCTCCTTTCCTGCTTTTCAAGCGCTTCAAGGTTCTGTTTTTCCTCATGCTATTGTTGTCTATTTATGGCTCTGATGAGTATTTTGGCCTTAGGCCAGCCTTCTGATACTGCACCCTGTGGTGGACTTTTGTGGAGGCATGAGCTTGGTAATCTCTTGGGGTTTTTGGAGGACATTCTTCCGAGAGCTGTATCATCCTTTATCATTAGGAGGTGCTTTGTAAAGAGGGCATGCATTCAACCTTGTGGCTGAGCCGTTCGATGAACTTTCCTATCTCAAAACTCCTTGTGCAGTTCATGTTCTGTCATTACATCTCAAGTCGTTCCCATGCTCAGGAAGGAGATGGGATACTCCCTAAGGCCTGGCGGGTGAAGGGGATTTCTAACATCCTAAACTTGCCAGGCTTCAGGCACTTCCTTACCGGCCAGAGGGAGAAAGAGGAGGTGCTTGTGCCAGCAGGGGGGCTTTTATGGAGACCGCTGAGGCGCTTCCTTCAACTCAAGCTCTTCACTGCCCCAAATTCTTCGATGGATTCCACGGAGAGGCAGCCTCTATTTGTTGCTTCCACATGGGCTTTTAAGCCTTCATGGAAGTGGTTTTGACTGAGGTTGGTTCCCCCTCGGGCTACCCTCGACGGTTGTGTGGTTCAAGAGCGAGAGTTGACCGCGCCTGCTTGTTAAGCTCATCTTCAAGGCGATTCCTATCCTACGACCCCTCTATACTTTTGTGAATGTATCTCTCTGATGGCTCCACTGATGCCATCTTTTATTGCTGATGGTACCATATGGCACCCCGTCTTTTCTGCCAACGGTACTGTATGGTACCCAGCCGAGCCCAAACTAACTAGCGAATTACTTGGACTTTATCTTTGTATGGTTTCTCTGTGGATATGTTGTAACTTTCCCTTTGTACGGATTTCGGCAGTTGATGAATAAAATGTTCTTTTATTTATGGCTTTAATCTTTGTTGCTTCTCCCTGCTTTGTTTGTCCGTACTCCATGCATACCCATTGTGGGTGATAACCTGTTAGTGGCTTGTCAAGGCTTGGTGTTTTCTTTTAACCTAGCAAGCAAATAACCTTTCATGTCACGAGAGCAATCCCGCTCGTCGGACAGCACCCTGCTGAGTACGACGGTTTCTTCACCCACTTATTGCTTATTTATGTTTGGTTTGAAACCCCTTTTGAACTTAAGCTGGGCTTGCTCCCATCCTTTCACGGTGCGATGTGTGTCATCGAGTTTATTTATAACTTCTAGTGGAGGTAAACCTGAATTTTTTCAAAGACTTTGTGCAAGTTGCGCAGTATGGAATACCGAGCACGCCTCTTTGACCTTTGCTCTTGGCACGAGGGGCCGAGTGGCATATAAGCCTGAACTCGCCCAAATGCTTTATGGAGTTATAGCGATGTGTATGACCGGGTGCTCCTCATTTACCCTAAAGCTTGGCAAGAGGGGTCAAGCGACATATACACCTGAGCTTGCCTAGATTCTTTGTGGAGGTCGCGTGGCACATAAGACCAGGCACCCCTCGTTGACCTTCGCGGTTGGCATGAGGGGCCGAGTGGCATGTAAGCCTGAGTTGGCCCAAATTCTTTGCGGAGTTCACGTTGTATGTGATATCAAGCACACCTCGTTGACCCTCGTGCTTGGTGAGAGGGGTCGGGTGGTGTGTAAGCCTGAACTCGCCCATATTCTTTGTGTACATGTTGCAAAATCAAAGCCCAGATATATATATATATATACTTTATTTGACAATTACCAACTTGTCTTGTGGGTTTGTAATGGCGAGATTCAGGGTCTTCCCTCATTTGGGGGACGTGGTTTCTTCTAAAATTATGTCTGGTAATCTTGGGACTATCCTACACTCCACTGAGGGAGGGGTAGGGGGCCGAAGCCATACTCTCCCCATCAGACCCCTAGGGAGGTAGTCATCCCTTTGCCGCAACAAGATGTGGTAATGTTTGGGCAACCTCTGGGCTGGTCCCGCTCTCCTTCGCAAGAGAGGTCAGTCTAACTCAGGGTTAGCTCCGCCTGTTGACCCTTACGTGGAGGTAGTCTATTCAGGCAGTTTGTCTAACTGAACCCGCTCCCATCCTTTAACGTCACAGGAAAGGGGAGTGAGGGTCAGGCTGGTGCTGTGCCCACTCTTCCTCGTGGCGAAACGGGGTAATATTCGAGCAACCTTAAGGCTAGACCCACTCTCCCCCATGAAAGGGTCGAGATGGCCTCTAGCTCATCTGGCCCTTTGGTGCCCCGATGGGAGGTAATCTGTTTGGGCAGTATGTCTGACTGGACTGACTCTCATTTTTGGTCGATGCTCACAAAGAAGGTACGATGTGTCGGGTTGTTGAGGACGGTCCCGCACTCCGCAGAGAGATAGATAGAAGCTCCTGTTGGCTGGTCCCGCTTTTCTCCACAGGGGAGGTCAGTCTAACCCTAGGTTAGCTTTGCCTATTGACCCTTACATAGAGATAGTCTGTTTGGGCAGTATGTCTAATTGAACCAGCTCCTATCTGTTGATGTCGCAAGAAATGGGAGTGAGGGTCAAGCTGGTGTTATGCCCACTCTTCATCGTGGCGAAACGGGGTAATGTTCGAGCAACCTCTGGGCTAGACTCGCTCTCCCCCGCGAGAGGTTGAGATGGCGTCTACTCATCTCGCCCTTTGGCACTCTAAGGGGAGATAATCTGTTTAGGTAGTATGTCTGACTGGACCCGCTCCCGTCTTAGGTCGATGCTAACGAGAAAGATATGTTGTGTCAACTGTTTTAAGGACAGGCCAGCACTTCGCTACGGGAGGGGTATTGCAGCCTTCAGCATTACACTCACCCTTTGTTATCCTGCGATGAGGTAATCAGTTGATGAAGATTAGTTTAGATGAAGGTAATTGCAGCTGGAGACTTGTTTTATTGAATCCTTGAAAAAGACTAGCGCTTTTCATTAAGTAGAGTTCATACAAAAAGGAATCAAATTTACAAAATTAAAGAAAGACCTGAGTTGCCTCTTTCTTTTTCCTTCTTATGCTCCCCTCTTCCTCCCCCAGTCGAGATAGCTCGCGTCATGGCAAGAGCTTGTTGTAGCTTTATGAGAGGTGCATATCTGCGTTAGGCATTGTTCCTCCCGCCGTTGGCTTCAACTCCTGCACATAGCATTCTCATGTCGAGGCTTGTTCTCCTCGCCCACCCCTTGGGTCGTTGGAAACTTTACCATTAGGTAGTAGGTGGACATAATTGCCTTCAGTTTGTTGAGTGTCAGGCGACCAATGATGGCATTATAGGAGGAGGAAACTCTTACTATTAAGAAGTTGACCATGATCGAGGCAATGTGAGGAGGGTTACCCACCAAGACTGATAAGGCAATCGTCCCTAGTGGTTGGACCGTTTCCCTTGAGAACCCTTTGAGCGGCATTAAGGTCGGCAAGAGCCGAGCTGTCGTTGTTAATAAGGATTCTTCTAGTGGTGAAGTTAGCAATCTGCATGGTGACCACCAATGAGTTGTCATGCGAATAGAAGACTCCCTCCTCATCAGTTTCTCCAAAGAAGATTATGGGAGCAGGCTCGCCCCTACAGTACTTAGTTGGGTGATAAGAGGCCAAGTAGACCTCCCGATATCGAGCTTCTCTCGTGTGGGCTTTCCTCCCAGACGAAGTTGTCCTCCACTAACAAAACCTCCTTTGATGGTGCAGATTTCTCCCACAAGGGACACCCCTTGGCACGGTTCTTGTGGAGGGACGTGCGGTGGTTTCCATTCGGCCTCTCTCCTCCTCGGGCTCTCTAGCCTCTTCTGCTGATAACATCTGCTAAGACTCCTTTCCCGAGAATGTCCCCCCCACGGCTGTTCCACTTGTCAGGATGGAGGGTATCGAGGTGGCGCTCAGTCCCCCCAGTATGAATGACACTGCTCAGTGACTGATGGTAAGTATAGTAACAATGCTCCTCCGAGGTTTGTCATTTATCCTCTTTTGTAATGGTGAATGTTGAGCGATCGTGCCAATGTGGCGCACATAACAAGAAAGCACATCAAAATAATTTTCACAACTTAAAAATCATAAAATAAATCCAGCGAGAAATCCGATAAATTTAAAACAAAAGAATTAATATTTTAAATCAATTAAAATAATCATTCAATAAAAATACACTAAAATACGGGGCATCACAAGAATTCAGTACTTCTTCATCATGAATATCTTAATAGAATAAATTGTCCCATGGATATCTTTACTTCATAACAAAACAATTCGAATTAGACTCACGGTCAACTGGAATGTATATTATCCATATGGAATGTATAATATCCATATAAGAGAGCTTTCAATTGAGAAAAATCCATCGACCTTAGAGATGAAGAGAAAGGTATATTGTAATGCACCAAAAGAAATTTGACGGAAAGAATTATTTTATTTATACATTGGATATACCATGAAAACTTAGGAGAAATCCATAGATTAGAAATTAGCTAGGTTTTCCATTTTGGAAACATAGTCAAATTATGATCAGTTAAGGGAATGTAATGCCATTTGGATTTTTTGAGGCACCTAGGATCAAAATTAGACAAAATGGATTGTACTATTGGATTCTTGAAAAATTTTAGGATTCTATGGTACAATAAAAGTTTTGTGATTTTTAGGTACCAAATAGGCCAATCGGAGCATGACACGTGGCGTCTAGCGCACCACATCATCAATCAATTGTCACCATGCCATGTAGGACACCCAAGTCAACCAAAATATAATAGAGAACCTCATTGACATATGGCACCATCACCACCCTCCATTTGGACCTCATTTACACATGTCAAGCTTAGTACACATGTAAAGAGGATGAGCGTAAAGTAAGGCAAGACCATGCATTTCTTACAAAGGTCTTACACCTTTTTTAAGCCCATACCCTGCCCTTTTCAGCCATGTACCCCCTGCCCAGCCCTCACCTTTGGTTTGAAATTCAAGCCCCAAAATCAAGCTCCCCATTCCATCGGTTTAGCCCTCCCTTCACACATAAGTTGGTCCCATTTGCAAGCAACCTAGACACACCCTCTTGTACCACCTGCACCGTCCATACCTTGCCTGTAGGTAGCTTTTTCAGCCATTGAAACCACCCCCACACTCAAGCAAAACCGCCCCCTTCCCTCATCCATTCAGTCACTTCAAGTTCCATCCACCGAGTCACTCATCCAAGTCCACAAGCAACCTTCCATCCACCTATGCCCTGCCTTACCAAGACAAGAAACCCTCCTATTGATTTCCTTTTGTCCCACATGTCCACCATAACCCTCCCTCACTTGCACGCAATCTAACACATCATACTTTGCACAATAGAGAGAAAGCCGAGAGAGTAAAAGAGTGTGTAGAGGAGAGTTTTGGAATTTTGACTTGAAGTGCCATATAGTCTTAGGCTTCGATTGATGATTTCATTTTTTTTTTTTTTATGGATTTCGTGACTTGTATGGTGTATCAAATTTTGGTTTTAGTTTGTAACACAAGTGCCTTCACTCAAGTTGCATGAACCAATTAGGGTTTGTAAAGCTGAAATACTAGTGTGAGTTTTCTTTGAAGGTTCGGCTCTTTTGAGCTCTAAAGTTTTGTTTGGTGAATAGATCCTCTAAACCCTTTCTAATGGGAGTTATATCTATGTGTTAAGTTTTGTTTTGAACCATGAAACTTGAATTTTAGTTTAGTTTGTGATGAATACTTATGGATGCATGATTTTGGTGCAAGCTCTGAGGTTCTTGCCTATTTGTTTGATTTACTCTTGAATATTGATTATGATATGGCTAAAATGGTACTAAAACCTAGCTAAAACTTGACAGTTATAATCATGGGTGAGTTATTTCTAGAAAATTAGCATGCTACATAAAGATTTAGTCAAATTATTTAAGAATAAAGGACATGCATGATTCAGTTTTAGAGTTTGTGGCATGATTTGTATTCTATCTCTTTGATATAATGAACAAGTTCTTTAAAGCTGTGTAATACCATCTAAAAATGAGTATTTAGCATGATAGAAGTTAGAATGTGTGATTCATTGAAATTCTTATTGTTTATTTGCAAAAGAAAAGCTAAAAAAGCCATGCTAAGTTTCGGGTTGTGATGTTTGGTGTTGTGTTGTGTTGGTTAATTCATATGATAAAGGATGTGAATCTAGTAACTTAACATGTTACTAAGCTTGGGATTAGAACGTAATTAAGTGCTAAATCCAGTTAAGTCTCCATTGGTATGCAACTAGGCCAAAAATACACTAAGTGAAACTTGGGATTTTAGGTGTTTTGGCCATAGTGGATTTCTTATATGAGTTGCATGATTCATTAAATTCTAAGCTCAAAAATGGATTAAGGATAGAAAATACATGATGTTTGTGAAGTTTGGGGCTGAATTTCAATTATTAAAAGTTTGTAGGCTTATTTGCAAATTTTGAAGAATTAAAGGGCAATTTTGCAAATAGTGCCCTAAGAGTGTTAAATTCTGAAATTTTCTTTGATAATTAGATTTTCTAATCTTATTATATTTCTCATTTCAGCCCGCGTCAATTTACTAAAGGAAACTTAATCTTGGTATATGCTAGTATGATAAATAATAAATACTATGCCAAGTGATCTATGTTTTATTCGTTTGTTTTCAAAGATGAGATGAGATATGTTGATATTAAAGTTGAAAGTTGAATAAAATATTATTAGAATATATTGTTTTAATATTATTCTTTTATTGAGATTTGAAATGGTTGAATTGTTTATTTTATTTTTGTATTGGGATTTGAAAAAGTTGAATTGTTTATTTTATCTTATATGGAAATTTAAAAAAGTTGTAATGATTAAAATGAGATGAGATGTGATGAGAGTTTTCTGAAAGTGAACAAGTAAATTCTTGTCAATATTTAAAACATTTATGTTATACCATGATGTCATTTGTAATAAGTAGCATACGAGTCTGTCACACATTTCAAGTTAAGATGAAAGTAATTTTTTGTCATAAACCCAATACTTGGATGGGGGATTATCCTAGTGGAACTCCACTATCTACTATGGAGTAAATAAAATAGAGTGAAATCCCCTAAGTTAACAAAGAACCGTCAACAGGTTTCAAATGAGGTCGAAAGATTCTCAGAGTGAAGTCAAAGGTACCTAACATTGGTCAGTTCTGCTAAGACTCATGGTAATGGTTAATTTGAACTATCATAAGGCAAGACTTTGATGACATATTCACAAGTGGTGGATGGACTTGAGATATGATGTGGTAACCAGCAATGATTTATAGGGAACTGTAAGGCCTCCACCCTATGTAAGGACATGAATAATAATGAACAAAATCTTTTTATGAATGCAAGCATGTTATAAAGTATGAAACTCTAATGTCAATGATTTTATTTTTCTTGTAAAAGCAAGGTCATGTCAATCATGCATACATGCCATGTTTATTATCATGCATGACTTGTAAATTGATGGTAGATTAGATGCATAACTTGTTGAGATTTTAAAAATCTCATCGTGGTAGTCTCAACTATCATTCCCACATGGAATAGTAGAAGCTGTTCAAGGTGATTATGAAGACAGATGAACCGACCTTGATGAAATCGATTAGCGAGAGGTTAAGTTTGAAAGACCTAATGGAGACTATCTTCCAGTCTTCGAATGTCACTTTACTTTAGATAGTCGAGCTATGTGAGCGACTCAATCTGTAGTTAAGAAACTATATAGTCATCTGTAATTAAGGAGTACATACTTCAGTATGATGCTTCTTTTGAGTTAAGGTCATGTTTGGATGGATGATAAACCTATTTATGTATTAATGTTATGAAAGGTATTTTGGGATTTAGTCTATTCTGGTGCAACTATTGATTGAATAAAAAATTTTCATTGTAATTATTGTATATTGATAGAAGCATGCTAAGTGCATTGCATATTATATGTCATAAATGAGGTTATATAACTTGGTATTGCATGTCCTGACCAATCTCCATCAAATCTCAAGCGAAGGTTGAGGGGGTCACGTCTATCTATTTTATTTTGCTATTTAGTTAAATCAATTATTCATTATTGTAATAGACAGCGACAACCATTTCATACGACATGCATATTTTTTTTTTATTTTCCAATAAATCGATTTACTTCTTTCATTAATGGAAATATTTTGATGTTGTGAGTAATATCTCTGGTTGCTTGCTATTCAATAATTCTTGTTTAGGCAATTCATATCATCCATACATAATGTTTTAATTTATGATTTCAATTCTTTCGTATTTCAACAGTAAGTATATTGTTTCACGACCTTACCACCTATTCAATTTTGTTTTGCTTAATCCCTATTTCATAGCCACATATTTATCCGACTAAGGAATAGGATACATTTATCTTGTTATATGAATCCAATTTTCATTTCATTTGAGGAGATCCTTCTTTTTCTAAATAATATCTGTCATTTAAACCAATAGCATTCCTACAGATAGGTACCTATTTCAAGTTAATAGAGGGTGAACATGTGAGCTCATGGGAGCAGAATTGCTATTTTAAAAATAAATCAAAACAATGGAATTATTGTTTGGTTTTGAGTCATAATCATGAGAAATTTTTCGTGTCATTCCTCTGTTTGTATTCATGTAGAATAACAAAATTAAATTGAATGGCCCATGTGTGCAGAGATTCTAGAGAGTGGAGAGAAAGAGGACCATACAGAACGAAATCAAAAATATATCCTAATCAAAGTCTATGTGAGTATCGTTATAAGTCCGGATAGTGAGAGTGTTTTATCACATTCCATCTCATCTCATCATTATAATTTTTCTAAATTTTTACATAAAATATAATAAATAATTCAACTCTTTCGATTCCTAAAAAAATAATAATATTAAAAAATAATATTCTAATAATATTTTATTCAACTTTTATCTCAATTCATTTGATTTTAATTTATTATTCAAATGGCCTCTGAATGATGGCAATCTTTGCGACAGTGACAGGTGACTTTATCTGTGGCAGTAAGACTCAAAAAGTTTCAAGGCTTGAGAGAGAGAGACAATCGGGAGTAGTTCTGTGTAGAAAAATTGAATACCTGGTCTGCCTGAATGACCCAACCTGACCCACCTTATAGAAAACGATTTAGATAGGCTTTCAGGTCAAACCCGATAAACGCCAGTTTCATCTCCTCCATTTCATGTAGCCTTCGTTCCCCTTTGTTAGTCACCTGCTGATTCCTTCCCCTCAGTTTGTCGCCGGCTTATTCCATCTCAGATTGTCGTTCAATTTCCAAGAGAGTCTGCACATCTTGATGTTCTTAAAATGGCTATAGCAGACGCCAATGGGAGCTAGTGAAGGCAAACCTGACTCATGGGTTCTGGCTTTTCCTGGAGGGCAAGATGAAAGTGTCTATGAGGAAGAGCTTTGAGATCAAGAAATTACACACCCAAGTGGTGGATGGATGGTGGTGACAGATGGGTATATCTTTCTTTCTTTATTTTTTGGCAATTTTAGCTTTTGTTTTGGTTTGTGGCCTTCAAAATCTATTATGGACTGAAAGGTGGAGCAGCTTTGAAAAAGAGCGAAAAAAAATTACCTTGAGATCATGGGGAAAAAGTGAAGCGGATCGAACGCGAGGGTGTGGAAAGAGGAACAGGTTTTCAACAACTAAAAAAAGCGTAGGCAATGGAAATGAGTAAGCTTCAAAGAATGAGAATGAGAGTGCATGGCTACAAAGACATAGAGAAAGAAATAGAGGGTGTAAAAGGAAGAAGCAAAGGCCCACATCAGATATTGGAGGGGAGGTTGGTAAGGGAAAGGAGGTCATTAAAAGGAAGAAATGGGAGGGATGGATGGGTCAGGCAGAGGATATTCAGAGTTATATTTTATGGCATTTTAAAGACTGAATTATGTTGCATTTTTAGGTTTGTGGAAGGGTAAGACAGAAATGAAGGAAGCAAGTGGAGGGTGGAAACTAAGTAAAGTCTCTTTGCAGGCTGATTTGAGTTTTGGGTTAAATTAGATTTTAAAATAATTTAATTTTTTGTTTGTGAAATAATGGGTAAAAGAGTTGATAATGGTGTAATAAAGAGTTGATAGATTTGTAAATTAATTGTTTCTTCTCATTAATATTCATTTTTGTTTTTAGTATTAAAAAAAAAACAATTTTTAAAATGGGTTGACCCAACCCGAATTGGTTGACTCGGGTTGCCCAGTCCAGATGTTTGGGTTGGATCGGATTAAGCCAGAAATCTGATTGGGTTGATTGGGTTGCATGCCTAAGAGCATCCCCATCAGCATCCCCATACCGAGATTTTCCCTAAAATTTGGGGATAAAGTTTAGGGTTTTGATGAAAATGGCTCTCCATCTCAATCCCTAAAATGCGGTTTGGGTTTCCGGTTTGTACAGTAATACCCCATATTTGTGCATCTACTGTTTGTCCCCAAATTGTTTTTCTCTTTCTTAGTCCCGCGTTTCTCTTCTCTGGACAGTTGGGTGGCCGTGCGAAATCACCTCCTCGACTCCTCCCTCGCAATCAGACGAATCTTGCACCGAATGTGGGTAATCTCTAAACTTTCGCTTTCCTCCATGGCTGGATTCTCACCTATTGGCCTATCTCTTTCTATGTTTCGGCACCTTCCATGGCTGGACTTTGTGAGAATCGGGATCCTCCATGGTTGGCCACCGAGCTTCTCTATCTCAAAAACAAAATCCCGCATCTCGGTTTAATCATGGTTGCAGTGATTTACCATGATCTAATTTTGCTTAAACCTCTAGATTTTTGTATGTATGATCTGAAAACCCTAGCTATTCTTGCTCAAAATAGGCGCTGAAAATGGTTGGAGAAATTGGGTTGCTGAGAATTTGTTGTTTCGATTACCATTTCTCTGAGATTTGATAACTCCACTGATATCTGTTGAAGGGCCGAAATTGATATTGTTTGGATCTGAAACTTTGTGGTTGTGTATGTTCTTCTATGCAGATTTTTTTTTATGTATTTAGTAATCTTTTCTTGCTCAAAATACTAGATTTGATGAGCAATTTAACTGGGTCTGAAAATCATAGCTATTGTTGCTCTGTTTGGGTTATTTGGATGGTTGTTGATATCCTTGTTGCTCTGAACATCACTGGATAGATTTTTTCTAAAATTGGGAGTGCTGTTTCGATTACCATGCCACTATTTTATTGTGCTGATTTCATTTGTGGCTTTCTATGTGGAACATATTTGGTTATGTAGTTGTATAAACTGAAAATTATGTTTGGCAAGCTGATAAATCTTCCAAAATTTGAGTTAAATTCTACTGATTTTTGTGGTTCTCTGCATCCTATATTGATAGGTGTGATATTTTTTATGCCAATAACATGTGCAATATTACCATTAATTTTCCTTGGTATCTCATTTAGGTGTGAAGATGTAGGGATTGATTTTTGGACTTATACTATCTAATGGGTTGGGGCCCAAATTTTCTGGTATTTATTTTTGCACTTATACCTTTCCAATTTCTTTTGAAAATGTGTACTCAGTCCATATGTGGCTTTTTGTGGCTGGTGGATATTCATTTACCCTTCATTTTGAACAAATTTGATAGTTGAATACAGTGATGAATTGTGAAGATCGGGGAAGTTATTATTTGTTTTCAGATTATTTTATTTGAGCTTCCATGTTAATATTATTGGTCTGTGCAGATTCTGTTTTCAGATTAATAGCCATTTCCGTTAATTAATTTTTGTTCCATTCTTGTATATCATTTGCAGTGTTTCATATATATCGGGCTAGGGATGCATTCCAATAGGCTATGATGATGGTGTTATAGGGGGGGTTAATTCACTAGTGTTAATTAGGGACCCATCGTTATGGCGGGGTAATCCTCATCCGGATGACCATATTGCAGTTTGTGATACTTTTCACAAAATGCAATCGGGGTTCAAGTGGGGTTTTGCAGCCATTCGATGTTCGGGGCCTTACTTACGCATGCTGTCAATATTTACACCATTCTTAGCCGTTTTACTAATTAATATATTTTATATTATAATAAATACTTGATTCGGATGGGGATGCTCTTATTTTTTTTATTTGTGATTTGCATGCTGTTTTGGTTGGTGTTTTGTATTATGTTGTGAATATAATTAATGTGTAAAGTAAACCCCCTCGGCTGTGATGATGACAACCGCATGTAGGGATACGGGATATGATTGGCCATCTCCTCAATGGCTAGGTAACCCGGACGGCCAACAAGTACTGGCAATCGGTGTTGCAGCCATGAGTGGGTGGCCAAAAATCTTTGATGTCACCATTCGGTTCCTGAGCCCCGAACAAAAGATGTAAACTTTTCCATTTTATTTGGGCTCTAACATATAAGTGTTTTATTAGAGATGGATTCACAAGACCCTGGTCATATGTACTTCACCAACCTCCTAAGTGAAGATCCTCAACTCGAGCCCACTTATGGTGGGCAATGTGGAACATCTTCATTGATCCTTGATGACTCTCCACCTCTACCCCCTAACGAGCCTATCGGCATTAGGAAATCAGTGAGGGGTGCAAATTTCACCCCCGAGGAAGACAAGTTACTTGTTTCCGCATGGCTAAATTGTAGCCTTGATGCCTTCCAGGGAATAGATCAAAAACACTCCCAGCTTTGGGAAAAATTTTTTGAGTACTTTCAACAATTTAAAGAAACCACAAATGAGCGGACAATAAAATCTTTAATTCACCGGTGATCGGTGATCCAAAAGGCCACAAACAAATTTTGTGCGAAACTAGCCCAAGTTGAAGGGTTAAATCAAAGTGGCATGACCGAACAAGATAAGGTAGAATTTCCAAATCATTACTTCAGTAATTTGAGTTTAATTTCTCGATTGGTACATTGGTTTAATATTTTAATTTTTTTCTCATGCAAGTTTGAGAAGGCGAAGCTTATGTACCAATCACTCGAGAAATGCTCATTCCAGTTCGAGCATTGTTGGCACCTGTTGAAGGACCAACCTAAGTGGATTTGGCGCGCCACAAAGGAGGATCCAAAGCGGAGGAAGACGATATTCCCATCCCCGACCCCAACTCGATGTTCTGGAGCTACAGTTGATTCAGTTTTTTATCTCGAGGTGGATCATGTGATGGAGAATGAAGTTATCGAGCCCGACCGACCAATTGGAAGGAAAGCTGAGAAAGGAAAATGAAAGGCCCAAGGCCAGCATGCAGAGGAGAACTTCCAACTCAGGAAGATGAAGTATACTCTGTTGGAGGAGTCACGCGCTCAGGAGAAAGAGTTTTTTCGTCTTAAAGCTGAGAAGATGGCGTATGACAAGGAGACGGAGGACAGAAAATTACGTCAAGAGGACGAACGGCTGCGGTTGGAGGCTGAGAAAGTGGAGCTCGCAAAGAAGGAATCAGATCAGCGCATTATGATGATGGATGTGAGTGTCATGCCAGAATTGCAGCGGCAGTTTTTCCAGCAACTCCATAGGGAGGTCATGGCGAGACACAGTCGGTCCGACGATTTGGATTGATTATTTTGTATTTGATTTCTTATTTTATGTTTGTAACAATTATATATGTGTAAAAATACATGTAATTAATCTTTTTTGTATTTGATAATATGGGAAGTATGATAGGGTTGTGCAATTAATGACTCAACGACATTTTCAGAAACAAACTTGATTACCATTAATATATTCGGGAAATTGATAACAATAACGAAATACAAATGCAAATCCGATTAACTTAAACATAGGTCACCAATTACATTAAGGAAATAATAAAAGGTAAAGCAACCCTGACTAATGTTGTGAATATAAAAGCCATTGATGTTCAATTAGATCTTCTTGAAGCTGATGATGTGTCGAGCTGTCTCTAATATCATGATGACGCTGGATGAAGTCTGTAAGCTCAGTTGTATGATTGCGCGACAATTCGGAGAGATTATCATCAAGTTGATCATATTCAATGTTCAGACACTCACTATCATCACGCTCGTCTTCAATTATCATATTATGTAGAATAACACATGTTTTCATTATATTCGTTAGTTCCTTCACTTTAAACATTCGAGAAGGTCCACGAATGATAGCAAATCATTGTTGAAGTACCCCGAATGCACGCTCGACATCTTTCCTTGCGGATTCTTGTGCTTTCACAAAATTTTTCTTCTTATTCCCACGTGGTGATGGAATCGTCTTCACAAAAGTTCACCACTTGGGATAAATACCGTCCGCAAGGTAATAGCCCATAGTATAGTCGTTGCCATTGATGGTGTAATTGACTGGAGGAGCACGCCCTTGGGCAAGTTCCGTAAAAATAAAAGATCTCTCTAGCACATTAATATCGTTATGTGAACCGGGCATACCAAAAAAGGCATGCCATATCCAGAGATCATATGAAGCAACTGCTTCTAAAATAATAGTTGGTTCATGGATGTGGCCAGAGTACATACCTTTCCAAGCTGCGGGACAATTTTTCCACTTCCAATGCATGCAATCAATGCTTCCCAGCATTCCTGGGAATCCTCGTTGTTCACCAACTGCAAGCAATCGGGCTATATCATTAGCAGTTGGAGATCTTAGATATTCTTCTGAAAAAACAGTTACTACTGTCTCAGAAAATTTTTTTAGGCTCTCCATTGCGGTGCTTTCACCAATACGTATGTATTCATCCATAAAATCTCTAGCAACCCCATACGCCAGCATTCTAAGTGCTGTGATGATTTTTTGCATACAAGATAAACCGAGTCGGCCGGCATTATCTCTTCTCTGGACGAAGTACGGGTCGTAAGACTCTACTTCATTTAGAATACGAAGAAATAGGGGACGACTCATCCGAAATCTCCTTCGAAATAGATTCGAGGGATATACTGGATTTTCAGCAAAGTAATCACGAAATAGACGCTCGTGTCCCTGAACATGATCACGTCGAATAAACTTACGACGTTGGCTATTGCCATGTCGCCTCGATGACTGACCATCCGCCTCCATGTTTTGAACATCGCTATCATTTTCAGAGGATACGTATGTCAATAATTTGCGAAAGAAAGTACGAGCCATTTGATGAAAGGAGTAGGAGATGAAAAGATGCAATAGAAGTTTGGTTTGTATAGAGGAAATGAGGCTTGAGTTTGCATATTTATAGAGGAATTACTGCTATCATTTGACATAGGAGTAAAAATGTTACCGTTTGAGAGAAGACAAAAAAAGTTACCGTTGGAGAAAAGATAAAAAAATTTACCGTTGGAGAAAAAACAAAAAATATTACCATTGGAGAAAAAACAAAAAATATTACCGTTCGTAGTTAAGACAGAAAATATTACCGTTGAAGAAAAGTTGCTGAAATATTACCGTTGCATCCAATTAAAAAATTTTATCATCAATACGTGACTTTCGGTTTTTCATTAGAGATATTGAGTCCGGATCTAATTAAATTTGTCATCACGTTAGAAAATGCACTAATTAATAAAAACATTTTATTTTATTCCTACGAATTTCAATTTTTAAAAAAAAATACTGTATTGGATAGTCAAAATCTCCAATAAATATTTAGTAGAAAGTGATATTTTAAAAAAAAGATAATAAGACAAAACAGTTAGTAGTTAAGATTGTAAATGGAAGAGAGAAAAAAAAGTAATAAAAAATAATAGAGAAATATTATTTAAAAGAATAGAGATAGGGATGAGAAATGGGATGTAGGAGGTTTTTAGAAGATAAACAAATTTTAGGGATAAATTTGAGGAAATGAGTATTTGAGTTAAATTATAGGGATGAGGATGTAAAACCGGATGGGGATGCTCTAATCGGGAGTAAGAGAGTTCAAGTGATTGAAACCAGAATTTAAACCTAGCACAAAACAATGTCATTTGCTCTATTTAAAACGCCGTGTATATCGTATTGTTTTTTAAATAAAACAATAAAAAATTAAAAAAAATTGGATTGCAGATGATTGCAAGAAATCTAGCCCAAATGTACAGATACTTTAAAGAAAAGAAACAAAAATAAAATAAGTTTGGATAGTAAATTGAGTTGAAATGAAAAAGTTGAATTGTTTATTATATTTTACATAAAAATTTAAAAAAAACTATAATATTAAATTAATATAAAATAAGATAAAAACACTTTTTATATATAAACGGAATTTAATTTTAAGAAATGGGAAATTCGGACTTGGAATGCATTGGCAGTCCGTTCGGTCCGATCTAATTTTTTTCATCTTTTTTTTGGCAAATATATTAATAAAAAAAGTTATTTAAATTACTAAAATTAAAATTAAGTGAATTATTAATATGGATTATATAACTAACTCATTAAAAAAATATTCAACTATAATTATATTTAAGATGTTGATAGTTACTACTTACTAACTTAGACTTTAATATGCATAATTATTAATAATGTCCTATATTAAAAATTAAAATTCTAACATTTTATATATGGTTAATTAAAATCAAATAATTTTACGGAACATAGATTTTTTTTTTTTTTGCTTGCAACATAGGTATTTTAAAAAACATTACCTAATTATAGATTAGATGAAAATTATATAAATAACTTATACAACTACTATATAAAATAATATTATATATAATATTTTAGAAAATATATATATACTAATTCGATCAATTTCGACCCAGTCCAGTCTAAAAATGACAAACCCCAAAACCGAATTAATTTCAATCCCACAAATGATGGATCGAAATCGATCGCAAGAATTTTCGATCCAGCCCGGTCCAAATCAAACCATTCGATCAAGTCGATTTTTCTAGTCCGAACCAAAAATTCTTTAGTCCTAATAAATAGTGTGATCTACCTAATTGTTTGAAAATAAAATATTGTTGGAAAGATTTCTTCAAGGTGTGGAAAACAAAGGTTTTACTTCTTTCAAATTTATTTATTTATTTTATTAAGAGACAAGCAATTTATAATGTCTTAGACCTTTCCATGCACCATTCATTAGGATTAGATTGACAATATCTTACAATATCTGGTCATGTCATCATACTTGACGATAATACATGATACCATTTTAATTTAAACTTAGGAATGCCAATTGATAACTTCCATAATTAGAAGATCTTAGACAGCTCTTTTACCCAGTTTGCAGTACTCAAAGTGAAACGGTCCTTCATGGATTATGGGAATGACTGGCTACAAGGGATGTTTGGGGGGAGAGGGATACCCTGTCTCAAAATGGGGTAATAGCTCCGACAATTTTACTAACCTGTGGGCAGAATTCCGTTGCAAACTTGATGCAAGAAACCTTGACCTCAGAAACCTTGACCTGGTTGCTGTAGTCTACTATAGAATTTGGCAAAGCATTTGTCATGAAGCATATGAGTCTATCACAAATTTCAAGTTAAGCAAAAAAAGTAAGTTTTTGTCATAAACCCAATGCTTGGATGGGGGATTATCCTAGTGGAGCTCTACTATCTAGTCTGAAGTGGATAAAATGAAGTGGAATCCTCTAAGTTGACAAAAAACCGTCAACGGGTTTTGAATGAGGTCTAAAAATTCTTGGAGTAAAGTCAAAGGTACCTAACACTAGTGGGTGCTGCTAAGACTTATAGTAATGGTTAATTCGAACTACCATAAGGTAAGACTTTGATGACGTATTCACAGGTGGTGGATGGACTTGTGATATGATGTGGTAACAGCATGAGCACATGATTTATGAGGAACTATAAGGCATCCACCCTATATAAGGACATGAATAATAATGAATAAAATCTTTTTATGAATGCAAGCATGTTATAAAGTATGAAACTCTAATGTCAATGATGTTATTTTTCTTATAAAAGCAAGATCATGTCAATCATGCATACATGCCATGTTTATTATCATGCATGCTTTATAAATTGATGGTAGATTAGATGCATAACTTGTTAAGATTTGTAAAAATCTCATCATAGTAGTCCCAACTATCATCCCCACATAGGATGGTAGAAGCTATTCTAGGTGATTATGAGGACAGATGAATCGACCTTGATGAAATCAATTAGCAAGAGGTTAAGTTTGGAAGACCTAATGGAGACTATCTTCCAATCTTTGAATGACACTTTACTTTAGATAGTCAAGCAGTGTAAGTGGCTCAATCTGTAGTTAAGAAACTATATAGTCATCTATAATTAAGGAGTGCATACTTTAGTACAATGTTTCTTTTGAGTTAAGGTCATGTTTGGATGGATGATGAACCTATTTATGTATTAATGTTATGAAAGGTATTTTGGGATTTAGTCTATTCTGGTGCATTGCATATTGATAGAAGCATGCTAAGTGCATTGCATATTATCTATTATAAATGGGGGTATATAACCTGGTATTGCATGTCCTAACCAATCTCCGTCAAATCTCGAGCAAAGGTTGGGGGGTCATGTCTATCTATTTTATTTTGCTATTCAGTTAAACCAATGACTCGTTATTGTAATAGATAGCGACAACCATTTCATACAACATGCATATTTTTTTATTTTCCAATAGATTTGCTTCTTTCATTAATGGAAATATTTTGATGTTGTGAGTAATATCTCTGGTTGCTTGCTATTTAAGAATTCTTGTTTAGGCAATTCATATCATCCATAGATAATGTTTTAATCTAAGATTTCAATTCTTTCATGTTTCAACAGTAGGTATATTATTTCACAGAGCTAAAGTCACTGCGACGGTGGCAGTGACTTTCTGTGGCAGTAATCGGTGGTAGACTCAAAAAGTTTCAAGGCTTTAGAGAGAGAAACGATTGTGAGTAGGTCTGTGCAGAAAAATTGAAAACCCGGTCTGCCAAAATGATGACCCAACCCACCCGATAGAAAACAGTTTAGACTAGCTTTCGGGTCGAACCCAATAAACGCCAATTTCATCTCCTCCATTTCCCGTAGCCTTCGTTCCCCTTTGTTTGTCACCTGCTGATTCCTTCCCCTCAGTTTGTTGCCGGCTTATTCCATCTTAGATTGTCATTCAATTTCCAAGGGAGTTTGCACATCTCGATGTTCTCAAAACGGCTCTAGCAGATGTAGATGGGGCAAGTGGAGGCAGCCCTGACTCACAGGTTCTGACTTTTCCTGGAGGGCAAGATGAAAGTGTCTATGAGGAAGAGCTTTGAGATCAAGAAATTTCACACCCAAGTGGTGGATGGATGGTGGTGACCAAAGTTTTGAATACTGTACCAGATACCTTACCAATCAAGGCATTGGAACGAAATATTTTGGTACCGGTACCGTTTCGTATACTATTTTGGGATAGTCGATATATGAATAAATTATATATATACAAATTATATTCTAAAATAATAGTCTATATATTAATAAATTATACATAAATACATATATATATATAAATTATAAAGAGCCTGATCTGAATTGAGAATAAAAAAATGAGCTTACAGTTTGAAAAAATAAAAAAATAAAAAAGGTAAAGGCAAAATACCGGCCGATACAGGTCGAAATATTGACCGGTATTTGGGGCGGTACGAAACAGGTACAATACATGTATCGGACCAGTGGCCGGTACAACATATACCGACCGTACCAGCCGGTATAGTATGATATTTAAATCTTTGGTGGTGACAGATAGGTATATCTTTATTTCTTTCTTTCTTGGCAATTTTAGGTTTTGTTTTGGTTTGTGGCCTTCAAAATTTATTACAGACTAAAAGGTGGAGCATCTTTAAAAAAGAGCAAAAGAAAAAATTACCTTGAGATCATGAGGAAAAAGTGAAGCAGATCAAATGTGAGAGGGCGTGGAAAGAGGAATAGGTTTCGACAACCAGAAAAAGCATAGGCGATGGAAATGAGTAAACTTCAGAGAATGAGAATGAAAGTGCATGGCTACGGAGACAGAGAGAAAGAAATAGAGGGCATGAAAAGGAAGAAGCAATGACACAGATCAAACATTGGATGGGAGGTTGGTAAGGGAAAGGCGATCATTAAAAGGAAGAAATGGGAGGGATGGATGGGCTGGGCAGAGTATATTCGGAGTTTTATTTTATAGCTTTTAAAGATTGAATTATGTTGCATTTTTAGGCTTGTGAAAGGGCAAGACGGGAACGAAGGAAGCAAGTGGAGGGTGGAAATTGGGTAAAGTCTCTTTGCAGGCTAATTTGAATTTTGGGTTAAATTAAATTTTAAAATAATTTAATTTTTTGTATGTGAGATAATGAGCAAAAGAGTTGATAATGGTGTAATAATTAATAATAAAGAGTTGATACATTTGCAAATTAATTGTTTCTTCTCATTAATATTCATTTATGTTTTCAGTATGTTTTTTTTATAAAAAAAAAAAAACTAATTTTTAAAATGGGTTGACCCAACCCGAATTGGTCGAGTCGGGTTGCCCAGTCTAGATGTCTGGGTCGAATCAAATCAGGCAAAAAATCTGATTGGATTGATTAGGTTGCATGTCTAACCAAGAGTGAGAGTTCAAGTGACTAAAACCATATTTTACATCTAGCACAAAACGATGCCATTACTAGGCCTATGCAAAATAAGCTCATAGCCCGTCCGTCTGTAAGACCCAACCCACCCAACCTGAATAAAGTCAAGTTCAACTTAACTACGGGTTCGACATCTTCCAACCCGATATTTATCGGGTGAAACCGTAACCCAGCTCTGAGAATGAGGACAGTGAAAGAGGTGAAAGAAAAAGTTGAGAAACCACTCGTAACCTTTCCTCTATTCGTCATCAACATTCTGTTAATGCTCCCCTCTGTTGTTACTCCACCTTGCGTCCAAATCTGGTTCATCGGGTCTATCATTTCTTTCTTGCTGTTCACAGCTTCGAACCCGTTTCCAGATCTAGTTCATCGGGTCTATCATTTCTTGCTTGTTGTTCATAGCTTTGAATGCATTTCTGATCATCTATGAAAAAGAAATTTTGGGGCCAATATTTTAGTTTCTAGAAAAGAAGTTTTGGGGCCAATATATCCTTACTTTAAAGGCTTAAATCAGATGCGGGCCAATCTTAGATTTCAGGCTTGATTTTTCCAGTCGGTGTCCTAGGCGACAAAAGATTTTCTCAGAAGGATGCTCTGCAAGGACGGTCCTGAAGATTCTCAGCGGAGCAAGTTCTGAGTAAGCGCCTCTCGTTTACTTATTTAGTCTTATGCTCTGTTTGGTTGCTGCCGAAGCTTCCCTTTTGTTTTCCTCATAGCCAAATAGGTTTCGAAAATATAAAAAAGCTGAGAGGTATTTGAAACAGGACACCCATGGATAATGCTCTTGGTATAAAGCTCACGGAGGTGGGAACCTACCATCTGTTGCAAGTGTTCTTTGTTTAAAAACTACTACTTCTAAGATGCCATCAGGCTGGAAAGTTGGAGAAGACAATCGGAAAGTTGGTATAAAGCTCACAAACATCATCATCTAGTTGTCATCTTTATCTTAAACATTATTTTATGAGAAAAATGGACTTCGTGTCATGCAGTAGCTCTAATGTATTTTTTTTTTTGCAACAGCAGCACTTGTAAGTTTTCATAATGCTTTTACTAGAGAATCGGTGCGGGTCAGGTTGGCGCGTTTTTAAGTCTGGGCCGGGTCGGGTCAGGCTCAAACCTGGGTTGCAGGCCTAGCCATTACAATTCGGATGAATACCCAAAATCAGCATACCCAACCTACTGCACCTAGGTGAGAGCAAAGAGAATATTTGAATATATGCCTAGGAGTATAACCAGTCCAATTTGGTTTAGTTTTGGACAAAATCTAAGACCGAACCAATAATATCATTTTTGTATTTTTTTTAAACCGATTGCGGACCGGTTACCCTCCTAAACCGGTACTTTCAGTTTTACCGGTTCCGATCCAGTTTTAATATATTAAGTATATTAGTATTACTAATGTGTTTATCAAAAGAAATATATTAAGAATTTATTACGCAATAAAATGTATTTAATATATATTTTATATTTAAAACAAATGATCAAATAAATATTCATGTTTAACATTAAAATGTTATATTATAAATTATAATATATTATTTCATACATAATTATATATATTATATATAAAAAAATTAAATATAATATAAAATATATTATATATAATATTAAAATTTAATAAAATATATATAACATGTGGTCCGGTCCGATGTTGGAAAACGTAAAATCGATTATTGATCAAATTTGACCGGTTTTTAAAATAAAGAAACTGATTTCGGACCAAACCGGTCGAAAGCCGAACTGAACCAACTAGTTTCGGTCGGTTTTCCAATTTTTTGATTTATTTTTACACCCTTATATATGCCCAGTTACAATTCATATGAATATCTATCTGAATTTATCCGAATATCCAGATTCGAGATTGGACTTGCAAAAAATCCGGCCCGGATGTATAGATACTTTAAAGAAAGGAAACAAAAATAAGATGTGTTTGGATAATTAGTTAGTTGAGATAAGATAAAATGAAATGAAACTTAAAAATTGAATAAAATATTATTATAATATTATTTTTTAATATTATTATTATTATTATTATTATATTTAAAAAGGTTAAATTATTTATAATATTTTATATAAAATTTTAAAAATATTATAATAATAAAATAAGATAAAACTCTCGGTATCCGAACTTAATTTTTAAGAATGGGAAATTCGATCTAAGAGCATTAGTAGTGGGCTCAACAAAGTTAAATTTTAGTTAAAGAATAACTAAAGTGCAAAATAAAATACTACAATAGGCTCAACAAATGAACAGTGAATTTAACTTTTGGCTATATAGTTAGCTAAATTTATTAAGTGAAAGAGACTAGCCAAAGTTCAAAATCAATAGTTTAATAAAATAGTGAAAGATTTGTTGAGTTTATTATTTGATGTTATAAAAAGTGACTAATTAATATTTATAAAAATAAATTTTTTAATTAAATTTTAACTAAAATTTATTGAGGTCATTACTAATAGTCTTAAGATGCATCGACAGCCCACACCCACGTAGAAAAGAGCAATAGGGTGCCCACACATTCCAAATTCCAGTGTCCAGAGGTGACAGCCTGAAAGGGACACCTGAGCCGCACTACAGCAATAAAAAACAGTTCACACCTCCCACTGTCCGCTTCGTGTCCCCATATGCACACCCTCCCCCTCCAAGCGCCATCTCCAAATGAGAGATGCTATTCTTCGTTTAGATTTCATTATTTTTAGTTAAATTATATTTTAAGTTATGATTTAAATAATTGATATGTGAAATCTAAAACAAAAAGTAACGCTTTTCATATACTTTAATAAATGGATAAGAATATAAAGAAAAAGGAAAACCTTTTAGTGTTCCAAATTGTTAGCCCTTTTGGATCTGGCCATAGTGTTATATAATAAGACGACAGGTATTTGAATTTGAAAGTTATCAGATTGACTTAATTTTTTACATTGAATTTGAAAATAATGCTTGAGATTTAAGAACATCTCTTATTACCTACTTTCAGTTCAGGCCATATATTTCTCTCTCCAAGAAATAAAAAATTCAGGCCATGCACTAATCCGCTGCTTATGATCAGTACAAACGGGTGAAATTAATAAAACATGACATCGTTTAATTTGAAAAATAAATTTTAATATTCGAATTTTATAAATCAAATATTATCATTAAATGAAAAATAATAGTATGGGTGAATTCAATCATGTGAAAGTTTTTGAAACTAGACTGAAACCCTTCACTCTAGCATTTTCTCACCCTGGACCGAATTGAACATCCATAAGGACCAAACCAGATCGGTAGTTATCAGTCCGTTCGGTTCAGTCCAATTTTTTTCATCTTTTTTTGGGCAAATATATTAATAAAAAAAGTTATTTAAATTACTAAAATTAAAATTAAATTAATTATTAATGTGGATTATGTAACTAACTCATTAAAAAAAATATTCAACTATAATTATATTTATGATGTTAATAGTTACTACTTATTAACTTAGACTTTAATATGCATAATTATTAATAATGTCTTATATTAAAAATTAAAACTCTAACATTTTATATATGATTAATTAATATAAAATAATTTCATTGTATATAGATTATTATTATTTTCTTTTTACTTGCAACATAGGTATTTAAAAAAATATTACCTAATTATAGATTAGATGAAAATTATACAAATAACTTATACAATTACTATATAAAATAATATTATATATAATCTTTTAAAATATATTTATACTAATTCGGTCGATTTCGGCCTAGTCCAATCTAAAAATAACAAATCCCAAAACTAAGTCGATTTCGGTCCCACAAATGATGGATCGAAATCAATTGCAAGAATTTTCAATCCAGCCCAGTCCAAACCAAACCATTCAGTTGAGTCAATTTTTTTAATTCGAACTGAAAATTCTTCAGTCCTAATAAATAGTACGATCTACCTAACTGTTTGAAAATAAAATATGGTTGGAAAGATTTCTTCAAGATGTGTGGAAAATAATAGGTTTTACCTCTTTCAAATTTATTTATTTATTTTATTAAGAGACAAGCAATTGATAATGTCTTATCTAACCTTTCCATGCACCATTCATTAGGATTAGATTCACAATATCTGTCATGTCATCATACTTGTTTGGGGGGAGAGGGATACCCCTGTCTCAAAATGGGGTAATAGCTTCGACAATTTTGCCAACTTGTGGATTGAATTCAGTTGCAGACTTGATGCAAGAAACCTTGACCTAGTTGTTGTAGTCTACTATATAATTTGGTAAATGAGGAATGACTTGATTTTCATAAATAATTTCTGTGTTCTGAAAGCACTTATTAAAACTGGAATCTCATATATGGAAGAATTTTCCTTGGCCCAAGCAGACCTGATGGCATGGTGGTGCCGAGTTGTCTCCAGCAGAATGGATCTCCTGGCAACCCCCAGCTCCTCCATGGCTCAAAGTAAATTTTGATGCTAGATTTCTCAAAACAAAGCTGAAAATAGGAATGGGCATTGCAATTCAAGATTCAAAAGGAGATCCACAAGTAATTTTGGCTGCCCAAAAAGAAGTTGTTTCCTCAACCTTCCTAGCTGAAGGTGATGCTCTTTTGAGAGCTTTTCACTCTATGTGTTGAACTGGAAATAGCCAAGGCTAAGTTTGAGAGGAATGCGAAGATGGTTATAGCCGCAATCAAGGATCCTACTCCAGATCACTCATGGTCTGGACAACTCATTGGAAATCTCAAGCAAATGTTAGGGACACATCCAAGCTGGAAGCTCTCATTTATAAATAGGGTGGGCAACAAGGTAGCATACGAATTAGCAAAATTTGCTTTTCCTTCTATCAATGAAACTATCTGGATGGAGGAAGGGCCATGTGTGGTCACACCTCTCATTTCTTTTGACAAATCTTGTACCAGTGGTTTATGAAATATTAGAAATTTCATTTAAAAAAAATATTCAAAATTAGAAAGTCACATGGTAAAATATATAATGGTTTGATGAACTAGTTTTTTCGTTCCTATTTCAGTTCGTAGATATACAGATCAATAAACATTATAAACTTCTATGTCTTGTGTATAATTATTTTATGTGATGTATTATTGTTCATAACTTTTTAAGTAATAACTAATTATATATATATATATATATATATTATGTTAAGAGACAAGATAATCTAATGATATTTATAATCTTGTCTCATGACCTCCCATATTCTAATTTTTTTATTTAAAAAGAAAAATAATAGCTATAGTCGTGAGTGTGTAAGTATTGTATAATCATTTTAAAAAAATAAATAAATACGGATCTGCATAAAAAGAAATTAATTTTTTAATAATAGATTTTATTCTTCTTCAAAACGATTATATGATAATTACTTACTTTATAACTATATATAATATTACTCTAAAATTATTCTATTTTTAAATTGATATTATGTATTCAACTTATAAAATTTAAAATTTATTATTCAAATAAAATTATATCATATAATTATTTTATTAATTCTACTTTACCAAAGGATTTGAATTTTTTATAATAATATTATTATTCTTTGAGTAGTAGGGAGGGACCCCGTTACCAGGGGCCATTCTGTCTTCTGCAGTATGGCTTTGGTCCTCTCCTCATGCAATCTCCTCTGATTCCGTGATGTTAATGGCGCATCTTCATAATAAACAAAGCCAGGTGCTCCAATGTCGAAACCCCCGCTCTTCTAAAACTGACTGTTCCCCGTAGAGAAGGGCCAGAAAATCTGGGCTTGTTATCGTTTCCCTAAACGAGAAAACCTCCGTTTGGCTGTCGAGAAAATTAAAGCTTTGTGAACCTTTTGAGAGAGGATCTCCGGAAGGTTCGAAAAGGCCGGGGGGTTCAGGTGGGGCCCCATTGATCGCGAGGGGTGTCCGTTTGAGCCCCAACATAGCTTGGGGAATTTATGAGCTCGAGATCCCGAAAATCGGTACAGGTAGGCCCATTCGAATTCTGTTCCCTCCTCTTTTTTGGCGATTAATGCTTGTCTCGGTTCCTCGAGTCTACGCGTTTGACTTTCGGCTCTGTCGTTGTCGTTTGGTTCTGTTAGGGATTTGTTTTCCGTGCGTTTCGTGGACTCTATATTAATCGATGCTCGGCTTTTCCCATTTCCGGTTGATAAGCTCGAAAATTTATTTCCTTTGGTATTATCAGCTCTTCACGTTACTGTTCTTTAAGTTTTTCTTTTATGCAACGTTTCTGTTCGTTAAGTTTTTCTTTTATGCAAGCTTTTCATTTATGATAAGTTTTAATATTTGTTTTAATTATGGGCATTGTGGCTTTAGTTTTTTGGTTGGCAGTGGTTGGAGTAAGATGAGGTGGGTGGCTTGTATTCTAAGATGCTCCATGTTGCTGATGCTTCTGGGTTTGGGTATGTATCGCCACAATTCGATTCCAATATTCCTTTTTTCCTCTTCTCTTATTTTTTTTAAATCTCTGCTTCTTATATCATTCTTTCTGGAACTTTATGCTAATAAGTGTGTTTTTTTTAAAAAAAAAAAAAAAAAAACTTACCTTGTCTACTCTTTTAACTATAAAAAAAAAAAGAAAAAAAGAAAAAAAAGTGTGTTTTATTTTTGGGTTTCTATCCTTTACCCCAGACTCAGAAAGTTGTGATTACAATGTAATTCCTTTAGCACGGATGTTTGTGATGTTCGTGGGTATGGTTTGAAGATGAAATTAATTCACAAGTGAATTTTAAAATTTGGCTTATTACTATTTATAGGCTTTTCCTTTTTCTTTATATATATACTTTAATCTTTAGCAGGTTAAAAATACTTTGTTTTTATATTTCCCTTTATAATTTTTTTCCATGTTTTTATTTTTCACTTGGCTATCGCTTCTCTGCTGGTTTGTGACTGCTTTTTCTAACACTTACCAGCTTCAATACTTGCAAATGCCTCTCCCATCAAGAATGATTTTGGGCATTGTGAAAGAGTTGTAAAAAAGTGGGCATTTTCTTCCCTTGATCAAGAAGTTAAAGAAGATAGACACACCTTGCAGGATTTACTGTTTTTTCTCCATGTCCCCAGAACAGGAGGCAGAACATATTTCCATTGGTAATTCATATACAATAATGAAGTCAATTAAAGTTTGGTCGCTTGCCTTCTAACAGCATATTAATTTTTGCTTCTGGACATATGTTATTCCTGCAGCTTTTTGAAAAAGTTGTACTCTAAATCTCTGGAATGCCCCCGTTCTTATGATAAGCTCCGGTTTGATCCGAGGTACCATCTTTCTTTTTGTTATCATTAGAAAATCTGTACAAGTGTTGCTTATCAACCTGCTCTTAGTCTGAATATTTACTTTTCAGTCCATTGCTGCGCCTTCAATGGCAGACAATTCATGTTAGTTGTGTTTGATAATTAAGCTATAGGTACATAGACTTGATAGATGAGCCGGTTAAAAGATTTAAAGGCTAGAATGATTGTGAGATTGCAGGGCTTTAGTTGTGGAGGATTTTTGTTTACAACAACTTGTAGAATGGTGGTGGGACACAATGTAGAGAAGGGGAAAGTTGAGCAACTCGTATGCAAAAATTCAATATGTTAATCTAATATGGGTATTTTCTTTTTTTTTTTTTTTTTTTTTTTTTTTTTTTGTGGAAACAAATTAATTTGAAGGAGAGGAGTCTTCAACAGCATTGGTAAAAGTGCACTTGAGCAAAGCGCTTTCACTTAACAAAATAGAAGTGCATTTACAAAAGCGTGCTTGGTGCTTTTTGTGTGAGCTTAAAGTTAAGAAAAATGTGCTTTTGTAATCTGTTAAAAAAGAATTATAAAAATCAGTTCAAGGCCAAGAAAATGAAGTTAACAAATATTCTTAAGAATTTAATCGATATGGAGGATCATTAACGTGCCATAGTGCTGCATGTTATCATATGTGATGTATATGCTTTGGAGCGGAATGTCTATTCTACCTCTTGGAATCATTAAACCTATCGCGTGGGTGATTTCACTAGTTCAATGTGTTGTCAACTATGTTCTTCCTAAATATTGGGAATGAAACAAATTCTTTTTACTTAAGTGACTCAAATAGTTGTACTAGAAAACCATCATTTTCAGTTATCCGCCAACTATTTTGCTTACAGATTTGTATTCCTTTGTATCCTGTGCAGAAAGCCAAAGTGCAGGTTGTTGGTTACTCATGATGACTATAGCATGATGTCCAAACTTCCCAATCATAGAACTTCTGTGGTGACAATACTTAGGAATCCAGTTGACCGTGTTTTCAGTACTTATGAATTTTCAGTTGAGGTGGCTGCTAGATTTTTGGTCCATCCTAACTTAACGTCTGCAACACAAATGGCTGGGCGTTTACGGGCTAAGATGAGAGGAGTTAGTACACTGGATATATGGCCATGGAAGTATTTGGTTCCATGGATGAGAGAAGACCTCTTTGCTCGGGTGAGTTTTTTTTTCATCATTTGTTACTTATCAAAAATTCATCATTTGTTATTTTCTTAATATAACTACTGCAGGGTCTTTCTTAATTTCATTTTACGCTTTACTGCTTTATGTTCTTTGTCGCCATTTAGTACTTATTTTTACTTTCTAAAGGCTTCAATCAATGGCAGTGAGAACACCAAACTTCAATTTATGGTTTTATGGAGTAGGCATAAAAATACTTACTCATTTCCTTTTAAATCTTCTAGGTTTTTTATGGCAAGATTTTCTGAGGAGAATTTCAGCAATTGGAATGCTCTTTTTTTTTTTAAGTAAATTGGGATGCTGTTTACCATGTACTGTTAGCCGAATTGGTATATATTTTGGCTCGTTAAGTTGATAACCTGATAAGTTCAAGAAAGTATCTAGTAATGCGAGTATGAATCCCCCCAGTGATGCATGTACCAAAGAATTTTCAGTTAAATATAGGCCATTATCCAAAATCTTGAATGTCAAATGTTGTAGAAGTGTTCACAAAGTAATGCAATACGTATGGCTCCAAGTTATATGAATAGGATATTACAAAATAACCCTCGGTAAATCCACGATACCTTACCCATGTATTGATATTTTTTTTTGATAAGTAAAGGTAAATTTTATTAATGAAAGAGGCATAGCCTGAGTACACTAGAGGTATACAAAGATCATGCCCAGTTACAACTAAGAACTAGAGAGAGATACAAGCAAAGTATGGAGATCATCTGTATTACAAATAATGGCCGAAGCCCAAGAAAGCAGGGTACAGTAAAAAAAACGTTTCAGTTCAGCCATAGAATGCTCCATATCTTCAAAGCACCTCTTGTTCCTCTCCATCCACACACACCACATAATGCAGTGAGGTATCATTTTCCACACAGCAGCGATTTGAACATTTCCCCGGATACCTTTCCAACAGCACATAAGATCCCGGACACTTCTAGGCATGACCCAAGCCACCCCTACCCTACTAAAAACTTCATCCCATAGGCATTGGGCCACTTTACAGTGTAATAGGAGATGATCAACTGATTCCCCATCACACTTACACACAAAACACCAATCTGAAATATAGAACCCACGTTTTCTTAAATTATCCGAGGTAAGAATCCGCCCAATAGATGCTGTCCAGACAAAGAAAGCAGTTTTGGAAGGTACCTTACACTTCCAAATAGCTTTCCAAGGAAAACTATGACCATGGTGTGGGCCCACAAGAGCCGAATAGAAGGACCGCACCGAGAATTTTTTATTTCCACTTGGATTCCACAACATCCTGTCCCTCACCTCATTTCCAAGGGATATAGCATATAAAGAGTCAAAAAAACCAGACAACATGTCCAGTTCCCAGTCTTGAGCTGCTCTTGAAAAACTCACATTCCAATGAACAGCACCATTAGAGCGTATCAATAAATCAGCCACAACAGCCTCTTTATCACATGCAATTTGGTAAAGCATAGGAAAAGCCTGCTTGAGAGCCATGTCCCCGCACCAAACATCAGGCCAAAATAAAACATTGTTGCCTCTTTATCACATGTATTGATATTAATCTCACGTTAATCTACCTTTTAAGCTCTCTCTCTGTCTCTCTGTGTCCTCCCTCCTCTTCGATAATCAATCCATTGATCAGATGTGGGCATTGTAAGCTGTGATCTAAGATGATAAGAACTATGTTGTCTTTCTTTGGACTGCTGTATAGTTATCGATTATTTGTAATTCTTACAGTATTTCTCCTTGTTGCATATGTATTATGTATTTTTACTCATTCGGATAGAGAGATGCTAGAAGACAAAAAGGCTCAGATGACACTAAGAGCAGTGGTTCATATGACATGAATGAAATTTTTATGCCATTGCATGAATACATCAACACCCCTATGGCGCATGATATTGTTCACAATGGAGCCACTTTCCAGGTACTTCAGCGTATGGTCTTCCTAGTGATATTGAGCTCTTATATCTTTCATTTTTTGTTCCTGAAAAACAAAATTTGTGGTGAGATTTGTATTTTCAGCATTTTTGCACTAGTCTGTCCATGTGTCTGTCTGCGCCAAACAGATTAAGCCCAAAAAAAAGTCATTTGAACCAATATATTTGGGCTGTCAGGAATTAGTCTAGTAACCCCTAGATTTTGGTTCCATGGCTATAAATCGTCAAATTTATGTAAGTTTTATGTTTAATTGACAGGTTGCAGGATTGACAAACAACTCTTATCTAGCAGAATCACATGAGGTGCGCCATTGTGTACAGAAGTATAAGATTCTTGGTGAACATGTGCTTCAAGTTGCAAAGGTGAGACACATAGGTTCTATAGGCTATGAATAATCTCAAGTTCTAGTGCTGTTTTTCTGATATTTTTCTCCTTATGGTTGCATATCATGGTAGATACTTGTAAATCTTGCAGAAGAGGTTGGACAATATGTTATACGTTGGTCTCACTGAGGAGCACAAAGAATCTGCAACAATGTTTGCAAATGTAGTTGGTGCACAGGTGATTTCCCAGCGAAGAGCATCAGCCATGAGCCTGGAGAATGTAGCTAATGAAAATTCAGGTTAGTGTGGTGGCAAAATAAACTTGTGAGGAGCAAATCCAAACAGTCAAATTAGATCATTATGGATTTTTTAGTGATGGTGTATATAAATTTGCGAACATGATTATCTCTGAAGATGGTATTTTGAATGATTATGATTTTTGATTGCAAGGGCCCTCTCTATTCTGCTTCTTTGTACTCAGACTAATCGTTTGCACTATTTAATAAAATTTTTTATTACCTACTTATAAAAATAAAATAAAATTTTTGATTACCTATAAAAAAAAGAGGGCCTCTCTATTATGCTGCTGCTTCCCAAGGAAGAAGGCTGAATGTGTGCATGCGAATAAATTCCATGCATTTGTTTTAGTGATTTTTCTTTCTTTTGCTTTCCCCACTTCATTTAGTTTATCTCTTATTCTAAGTCTCTAAGTTTAATGTATTGTGCACTGGAGCACAGGAGGATTGACAAACTGAAAATATAATAGGATAGAGGATGACAACTGTTTTAAACTTTAAGGAAGTTCTCTTGGTCATAGAACTTCACAATCACCTTAACATTTTTGTTTTGCATTCTGGGTTTATGCGTCTTTCCATTTTTTTCTTGGGTATGGACACTTGCTTTTTAGCAGTAAAGAAGAACTTTAGTGATGGGAGAAAAATGCATAGCTCAGGTATACAGGACATATACATGATTATCTAGAGAAACAGAAAGTGATGGCTATCCTCGTAGCTTCTTTTGCTCTATAGAGCTATATACAATTGATCAATGGAATAAAGTATTAACAAAAAAATTTCTAAGCCCGACCATTGTCTACTCGCGATCCTCGAAGATCCTTCCATTCCCCTCCCTCCATAGACCCCACCATAAGCAAATAGGGACCATCTTCCAAATTACAACAATTTGTGAATTCCCATGGAGGCCTCTCCAACTTGCTAGAAAGTTAACCACCCTTCTTGGCATCACTCGAGCCAACCCCACACTTAAAAAGTCTTTACCTAGAGTTGTGGCAACTTCTCAATGAAATAATGAGTGATCAATGGACTCCCCGCTCTTTTTACACATACAACACTAGTTCATAATGATTCGATGTTTCTTGTCTATGGTGAAGATCTTCTTTAAGGAGGTCGTTCATGTGAAGAAAGCAGTTAGGAAGCCTTAGGTGTGGTTTGGATAGTGAGGTGAGATGATATGGTTTTCTATGAAAGTTGAATAAAATATTGTTAGAATATTATTTATTATTATTATTATTATTTTGGGATTTGTAATAGTTGAATTGTTTATCATATTTTGCACGAGTGGCTTCTAGTGGGTCGGGCTCGCATATTCTACCGGGTCGAGCTCCAGTGGCTTCTTACTGGCCTTTAAAAGTACATGAGTTTCTAGTGACTACTGTAGCTACCTAGATAGGTCTTACCTCTTGTATACCATCTTGTGTACTTGGGCTATGCCTATTATTATTAATACTACTGTTTACTTATCAAAAAAAAAAATATTTTGCACGAGAATTTGGGAAAGTTGTAATGACGAGATGAGATAAGTTGAAACACTTTCACTATCCAAATGAGGCCTTAGTCTTTCATATTTTCTTCCATGGGAATGAATTTATGTTTTGCATAATGAGAAACTTATAGAATGAGCAGATTGCGAATCTCCCATTCTTTAAAGGACATGAAAAGATCTTGTCAATGTCCCCCACTCACTCTACTAGAGCACACATGATTGAAGAACTTCCAGGTTTGTCAACTTCCCATGCTTGTGTGGCTCTAAGAAAGATGACATTCTGTTGAGGAAATAAGCTAGATAAGTCCTGATATAGAAATGAGGCTTATTGCATCCTTGTAATTTCGAAGATTCTTGGGAAGGCTTCCTTTAGGGCCCTTACACCACACCATCGTTCATGCCAGAAGTATATATTGGATCCATTACCCACCACGAAGCAGGTATATCTAGAGAAAGTGAATGACCTCTTATATGCTTGCAAAACCCCACCCTATGTGACTCTTTCACCTCATTCAAGCAAGACCCTCCCTAGTAGGGCTGGAGGACAGGTACTCAGGTACTCACACCCGGTCCACCTACCCTGGCCTCTCTTGGGGCTGACGGGTGCCTAGAAGTGGCATTGTGGGGACCTAGGTTTTCCCTGCCCGCCTGAGTTATATGTATATATATACACATTAAAAGAATTAAATAAAATGATGTCTTTTCACGATTCATACCCTACTATATATTTCTTTTTCTTCCCCACTTTGGCACTTTTGCAAGGAATCAAAATGCTGTTGTGGTCGATTATCTTCAATGCACGGATAATAATATTCTTTGGAACGTGGACTTTATTAGAGATGTAAATGACTGGGAAGTGAATGTTGTTTCAGATTTTCTGGGAAGAATTTATAATTCTAAAGTGATGCAGGGAAGAGAAGACAGGCTTTTATGGGATCGTGCTGGAAATTTCAGGTTTTCAGTTAGTTCTTTTTATAAGGTGCTTAATTGTCATGCTGGCTGTGTTTTCCCCTGCAAAAGCATTTGGAGGGTGAAAGTACCTACTAAGGTGGTGTTCTTTGGTTGGGTGGTTGCTCTTGGGAAAGTATTGACCATTGATAACCTTAGAAAACGTGGTTAACTAATTGGTGTGTCATGTGTAAGAAGGATGGTGAATCTATTAAGGCAAAATCTTTGTGGGATGAGGATCTTGGTCGGACAGGGCTATATTGGGTGATGCCCAAGGAAGTTGTGGATCTCCTTGCAGGTTGGTGTGGTTTTGAGGCAAGGAAAAGTGTTGCTGCCAGATGGAGAATGATTCCCTTGTGTCTAATGTGGTGTATATGCCTAGAAAGGAATGGAAGATGCTTTGAAGATAAAAAATGTTCTTTTGAAGATCTTCACTTTTTTTTCTTTTCTTCTTTGAGTTTGTGGGCTAGGATCTTTGTAGTAGTTTCCTGCTTTCTAGTGTAGTAGGTATTTCCTTTGTATACTTCCTGTGTACTTGGGCTGTGTCTATGCTTGGTAATAAAATTCTTATTAACTATCATTAAAAAAATTTCTCTCCTCTCTCTTTCTCTCATTTCTTATGTTCTCCTTTCTCCTTTCTCTCTTCTCTTCTTTCTCCCTTCTCTCCTCTTGTTTCTTCCTTTTTCTCTTCTCTTCTTTCTCCTTTCTCTCTCTCTTCACTTCTTCTCTTCCTCCCCTTATCCCGGCTTCTCTCTCCATTGTCGTGGGTCATAGCCAAGCTGTAGTCTACGATGGTAAGACCATGTGTCTCTACGACCCAAGACCACAACCATGGATCTGTAAGTTAAAAATCCATGGCTGCGACCGTGGGTCTATGAGTTTTATGATCCATGGATGCAATCGTGGGCCATGAAGATCTACCCACAGATCTTCAAATATGTGCATAGATCTTTATGACACGGTCGTGGCCGTGGGTCTGATCTATGCGATTTGTTGGCTTTGTGCGATTTTTCGGATGTTACGATGTATATATGATTTTTTTTGGATTTTGTTTTGTGAAAAATGTGTTGTCGAACAAGGTTGCCGGATGTTGGTGGCATCAATCTGCCCTACAAGCAGATGTTGACGGTCACCCTGCCCCGGTGTGGACAAGGTGTGGGATGGGTGGTTACCAGCCCGTATAGGGCAGTAGCACCCTTACTCCCTAGGTCCCCCCATATTTTTATTCTATAATAGCCATCCATATTGCCCCCTTTCATGCTAGTATCTCCACAACCATTTGCCCAAAAAAGCACTGTTGAACACCACCAAATTTCAGACTCCCCAGCCTCCTAGAATCGGAGTGCAAGCCATCCCCCTGTAAGAAATCCCATTGTAGTGGAAAGGAAAACAATGAAAGGAAATAGGTAGGCAAGTTGGAGAAAGACTGAAAGTACTTTTTATTAACATGACTCTGCCACCTTTGGATAAGTACGTCCTCTTCTAGTAGCAAGCCATCTTTTTCAACAGCTCGCCCCAAATAGACTTGACGTGAATGAAGCAAGTACCCAAGGGGATATTGAGGTATTTTATGGGCAAGGTTGAAAGGCTTGCACCCCATGATGAGAGCAAAGCTCTCCACATTTGGGACAATTTTTCACCAGAACTAATTCATACTAGCTAGATTCACTTTCAATCTAGGCAAAACTTCAAAACAAAGTAAGAGTGCTCTTAACACTTGAATAGAATCATGGTTGGCCCCACAAAAGATGAGAGTATCGCCTGCAAATAAGAGGAGAAATATTTAGTATGCCGGCTCTTGCTTCCACCATTGAAAATCTTGAGAGGAATCCACCCACCACAATACCTAAAATCATTTTAGTAGCTTCCATTAAGAAAACAAAAATTAGTGGAGATAGGGATCACCTTGTCTCAAGCCTTGAGACTCTTGGAGAAAAGCCCAGAAGTGTGCCATTCATCAAGGTAGAAGCATAAGGTGGAGATGCTACATTTAATGCAAGAACACCATTTCTCACCACGACCACATCTCTCTAGCATGTGTAAACAATATTTGCAATTGACTTAGTCATAAGCCTCATCCATATCAAGCTTGCAAAGTAGTCTCGTCTCCCCAAACCTAAGTGTACCATCCAAGCATTCATTGGCCTTGATGACCAAATCAAGGATCTATCTACCTCTTACAAAGGTATGTTGGGCCTTCGAAATTATCTTCTTCATCATTGTGCTCTTATTCGATTTGCCAAAATCTTCAAGAGGATTTTGTATATCCCATTCACAAAACTAATGGGACGATAATCTTCTAGCTTAACTACACATTGGTTTGCCTTGTTACTTATCTCAATAGAATTTTCTTATTCATAAAAAAATAAAACTAAAAATAAAAATAAATATAAAATTCTTCTACATCAACTGCAACTGTTTTTTTTTCTTTTTTTTTTTTTTTTTTTTTTTTTTTTTTTTGGGGTATGAGAGGAATGAAAGTTGCATTGAGATTTCTCCTGAGCCTTCCCCTTTCATGCAACTCATGAAAGACTCCCTTCTTGTCATCTCTATCCACTTCCTAGCAAGCATGAAAGAAAGCCATAGTGTATCCATCTGGACCTGGAGCTTTGTCACCCACCATGCTCTTTACTACTTTCCGGATTTCTAACTCTTCAAAAGGCCTCTCAAGCCAACTTGCTTATGATGTATTATTGACTGAAATGCAAGTCCATTATCATTGTCATTCTGAATGTATGCTATATCATTATTTGTATTCTCATGCTGTAGGATTTGAGGTGCTCAAAAGAAGTTGATAATATAAGCTGATTGTTATCTGTTGAGCACTACTTGTTGCTCAGTAGTGCATAAAACTTGATGAAACTTGCCTTAAGTATTTGTTCTTTTAGTTATTCCTTTTCATTGTAGACTTGTCTTCTGGTTTTCTAATCTGTAGAACTCTTTAGAGCTCATTCTTTAGAGCTCATTTTCTTTTGGAATTTTTTTTTCCCATGTCTTTTCCTTGTGGAGTGTTTCATGCTACGGATGTTTCCTGTTTTTTGGATCACGAGGGTTTCATTTTTGGAGATTGCGCTCAAGAGTCCTGCATTGATTGACTTTGGATTATGATTTGGCTTTATATCACAAAGTTGGATCTCTCTATCTAACAGCTTAAAATGCTTCTTTTTCTTTTTCTTTTCTCATGCTATCTCTCCAATTAATGGCTTAAGATTTTGGTGGATGCTGTAACATGGTATAGATTACAGTTTACTGGGCTCAATACCTGTTACATTTGTATTCCCGAATTTGGAGTCTGAAGTTGTTTCTTTTGGTATTCTGGATAACAGTAATATTGCTTTTACTCTTCTTTCCATTTAAATGTGAAAAATTTCTGTAGGGTTCCAATATTTTCATGTTAGCACAAAGCGGGATATGCAGCTCTTGTATTAACTTAGAAGAGTATAGTTATGGTAGATTTTGAGTCCTTAATATATCACATTCATTTTGAACGTCTGGCAGACTTTACACTCATCAGGCAAGCATCTTTCTTAGTTTGAAAATCAGTGCTGAATTCGATTGAAAAATATAGAGTAGAAAGTGGCACTATTATTCTTTTACAAACATCCAATCCAAACTTTTAACCCATTGAATCTTGCATTTCATGTTGGTCTGCAGTCTGAATTAGAACATCTTGGTCTTCTTCGAAGAATGTGGCTATTATCTCTTATTATAGTTGAAACTTTATGACTAGATGCGTTGTAAATCCTAGATAGATGTTTTATCTTGTATTCATCTTATGTTCTTGGGCTACGCCCTATTGCTTTCTATCAATAAATCCTATTGATTACTTATCAAAAAGAAGAAAAATCATGTATAGTGAATTAGCATAAATGCCTGAATTTATAATGTTATTTCAATGATTATGATTTAGATGACTTTGTACATAGCACTAGTCAAGTTTATCTTCTTGTGCTGCAGAACAGAACTCTTTGTTGTCAGATTCTGAGTTTGAAAATGATTATGATTTAGATGACTTTGTACATAGCACTAGTCAAGTTTATCTTCTTGTGCTGCAGAACAGAACTCTTTGTTGTCAGATTCTGAGTTTGAAAATGATGACCACCAGGTTAGCAGCAGAAGACCCTTGCTTGTTGTTAGTGAAATGTGTGGTGGTTGGAATGCAATTACAGTGGGTTCCTTACTGCATTTTTCTTGCGTGCAGAATAGCAGTGTTGACCACAATGCAAGTCAGGTTGCTTCCACTGAAAATGGTGAAGCAACGAAACAAAATGTAAGTTACTTTGCATACCATCTACAAATTAAGATGTGATCACTTACACATTTACTTAGATTTCCTTCACCATCTTAGATGACTGTGGAAAAACTTATGGAAGCTTATGAAGTCTGCATCTCTAATCTAAGGAAGGAGCAAGGGCGCAGGCGCACTGCTTCTTTGAAGAGAATCTCCCCTGCAAAATTTTCAAAGGAGGTATATTTTTGTCTATTTGATGCCAATGATGTATATAATGCAGCATGTAACATCAAGCGATCAGCGTATAGTATGTTATGATTCCTATCTTATTCTTATTGTTCTTATTTTACTCCTATGCTACCATAAGGGATTTCTCTTTTGTTAGTTAAAAGATAAAAATTGTAATTTGAGTTTGTGCCATGGAAGAGTTGGTGAATTGTAAACTTTGAATCTTTGTTGTGATACCCAATATTGATTAATAAGTGATAATGGTAGGTGGTGTATGGGATCCCACCTTGCTTGGGAAAGAAAAGTTCTTGCTCTTTATAATGGTTCCAATGGGGGGCTCCAATTGTACTATTGACTAATCCTTTTGGAGAATAGGCTTAGATGTGGCTTGGGCCTCCCTGGGCTGTTACATTTGTCATTTGGTTGAATTTTATTTATGATTCAATTGCTTGAATACATACATACACAAACATTTTATATTTCAGAATGCTCACTTTACACTTTATTTTTCTACTGCTACCCACTCCTCATTATCCCTTTCCTTTTATTGCTTAATGAAAGTGAGATGCCTTTCCATAGTTTTAAGGTGTTGTGTGTATGTTTCTTTGGTTTCGGTTGTTGGGTAGAAGAAGTAGATAGAAGTTCCTAAACTTTGGTCATTATTTTATCAGGATCAAGTTTCACCGTATAACTACAAGATTCTATAAACATTTTTGTTTGGAGAGCATGGCTATGTTGAATTTCTCTTTAATGTCAGATTTCAGCTCAAATGTAATGGTGTTTATTTATCTCTCTCTCGTCCAAAGATTTTAAATTCTTGCTTAGTCTAATTTTGTACTTCACTTTCATTCTAGCGGGTTAGATTTATGCCCATTTGTTTATGTTCTTGATAGTTTGCCAGTTTGTATATCAAAATTTTGTAGGTTTTGCTATTTTGTTACTTCTGCATTTTTACTCCAGGCTGCTTTTTGTTTGGTTTTCATTTTATGCTTCTAGAATGTAATTAGGTGTTTCTTTTGTATACTTCCTATGTACATGGACTTCGCCTATTTCATTTGATGAATAAAAATGTCTTTCTTACTTATAAAAAAAAAATTATTGAATGTTACATATCACTTAGTTGAGTTGAAACTTAGTCTATATATAAATATATATGTGGAGAGAGAGAGAGGGGGGGGGGGGAGTTTAAATTTTTAATCAAAATTCAAAATTCTCGTATGAATGCTCCTTGTATCAAGGCTTACACCTTCATTGCCCGCCCTTAAGATATATTAATTTTACTTGCTACCTCAGTGTTGGGAGTTGCTGTCACTAACATGCTATTTAAAATTTTTCTGTCCTTCCCTATTGCTGACCTTTTGACCCTTCAAATTTTACAGGGACGTCGTCAGGTTCCTGAAGTGGTTCTCCAGCAGATAAAATCACTTAACAGCCTTGATTTGGAGCTCTACAAGTATGCTGAAGACATTTTTGCAAAGCAACACAAACATACAATGGAGAAGCTTTTTGCCATAGTAAGCCTCCTGTCCAGGTTTTTACTAATGAGTTATGACCATGACGTTTTGCTTGGTAGGGGTGTGTTATAACATATTATTGCACCAGAATATCTTTCAACTGGTGGTTACACGTTTGCAATTTTACTCTCTGTTAAGTTTGTTACAAAAATTGAAACCATAATTCCTGGGAGAAAAAGTTCATTGCTTGTTAAAACTCAAATCTGTCCTTGGCAATTCATGTTTGGTAGTGTTCAGTTAACTTCAACAAGGTCAACCAATAATTTTTGAATGGTTCTGCTTTTAAAGTTTATTGCCATTAAATGGACTTGCATTACGTTTTTTTTCTTCGCTGACTAAATTTGTCTATAGTTAGGGAATGTATAGGGATCGTAGTAGCTTGGACCAATTTATAGATTTTGTTTTACTACTGTAGAATCCTAACTACACATGCACTGACTCTGCTTCAATCTGATTTCATTCCAATCAGAGTCGGAGTTTTCAGAGTCAAAACTCCATTTTCACAATTGTCCAAATTCAGTGTTGGATTGCCAAACCACCGAATGCCTTGTCTGTTGCTTGTGGCTGTGTTCTTCATTTTCCTACACTTCATTTGCTTGTTTAAACTTGGATTGGTATGGATGATGCATTACCGATACCCAATGAAGCACCAGAGCTACTAGTTCCTTTGTGTATGAACGGTGAAGACTGATAAGGTTTTGGAATTCTTAACAAAGTGACAAGTCTAACCAGCTTCATCGAATGTTGGTGTCTTGAGTCTTTTCTTTTTCTTTTCTTTTTTTATAAATTATAGAACCAGTTTTTGTAGCTCATTTGGTTAGACCATTTGTTTTTTGAGCCAAAGGTTGCAGTTTCAAGCCCAATCAGACCATATATCCTTCTAAATTGCATTAGATTTTAAAAAAACGTTACCTATCAAAAAACTTTTTTACAAAAATGTTAATGTTGCTCATTTCCAAACAGCGTTGTTCTGCCTATGCCCTAACCCTAATTTCACTTCATGTCTCCCTCATTTCTTTCTCTCATTCTCTCTCTCGCTCAGTTGTCTCTCGAAATTGCATGCCCACCCATTTCTCACAACAGAATTGATTTAATCCAAAGGGCCCAGCCCAATGAGAGAGAATGGGAGGACGAAGAAGAAGTCAGCAAAGAGGAGAAGAGGGGCCAAGGCTCAAAACCTTTCTTACATTCTTTTCTTGGGAATTTTATTTCTAACAAAGCTGTCATTTTTTTTTTTAATTCTGCTTTGGTTTTGGGTTTGGGGATATTGAAGACAAATCCTTCGAACTTTGTCTTCAAAGCAATTTCAATGTTATTGTTGTTTTTCTAGTAGAGAATTGGAGGTGTAAATGCCCACAGAAATCAACTCCTATGTTTTTATTTGTGGGTGTGGGCTACCTATGTAAATCGGTCCGGTTCGGTGAGGTTGGTTCGTTCGGTCTGGCTTGATTATTTTATTATGTTTTTCATATTTTTTTTCAAATAAATTACTAAATTAAAATTAAGTGAATTATTAATATGGATTATGTAACTAACTCATTAAAAACATATTTTACTATAATTATATTTATGGTGTTGATAGTTACTACTTAGTTTTTACTCTTTACCATGCAAAATTATTAATAATCCTACATTTTATATGTGGCTAATGAATATCAAATAATTTCATTGCACTTAGATCATTCATGCTTACTTGCAACTTAGGTACTCAAAACAAAAATACCTAATTATTTTAATTAAGTGTAAATTGTAGAGTATGTATGAATGTATGATGTATTAGCTATTTACATATAATGACATAAATTGATTTATGTCACATAAATTGTATTAGCTATCATATGATATGATTTATTATTAATTGATAGCATATATTATTTTATATTTTATATGGTCAATGATAATAAATTAGATAAAAATTACATCATTAACTTATATAATTACTATACAAAAATAATATATTAAATTATTAAAAATATTTTTAAAAATATATATAGGGGTTCAGTCCGATTTGGTTCAGTCCAGTTTTGGGATTGAGACCGACCGGCCCAGAATTCAGTCCTGTCCGGTCAGTTTTGCCAGTTTGGACTGAATTATTTACAGCCCTAGGTGTGGGTTGTGTGCTTTGTGGATGTTTTTGAATTTGGATTGAATGCTTTTGTTTGAGGCAGAGGGAGGGGATAGAGACACTTGTCTTTGGATGGTTCATGGTCTGTTCTGTTTTTGGTCTCTGGTGCATTTCTTCTCTGGTCTTTCCCCCTTTATTTTTTTGACAACTCCAAATATTAACTTCGACTCCAGCTCCGATACTGAGAAGACAGAATGGAGCCAAGCCGAGCCAGAGTTAGGGCTGACTCGGAGTCAAATTCAGAGTCCGAGTTCTATGCAAATTCCCATATATCTCTGTGGGCCCTTAATTATCATCTTAAGGTAAAATATTATTGAAAAAGGCAGTAATGGGCAGTAATACACAATTGTGATATCGTTCTTTTGCATGTTGCTTGATCTGTTAACATGTTGAGATTGCTAATTGATTATGTTATCCTCCAAGTTCTCTCTTCATCAGATCGTTTGCATTCTCTAGCAACTAGCTACTTATTATGGGTACTGCTTTTTGTATCATTGGCTGCAGATAGAGAATCTGTTTACTTGATGTTCCTGGTAATGTTCAGATCACTTCATGATGAAGTGGAGAGGAAGTCACTCACTTCTGCCCACCACTTTGGTCAAGTGGCATGCTTACTATTGTCGATTAATTTAGTAATATTGTTAATTGCAGGAAAAGTGGGAGAGTATGTTTAACAAATCAGATGGAGCTGTGCTATGGAAAGTCTTTGCATTGGCCACGACCCTGATCTTACTCTTTCTTTTTGTAAATTCAAGAAGAAGAATATCCAAAATTAAGATATAAATGTTTTTTGATCACAAATCGTAGGGGTTGCAAGGCTTACAAAAATCGAGAGATGCCATCGAGTAGTTGTTTTCAATTTAGTGTCCATGCTCGGCTCAAGCCACTTATAGTAGAAGCTCAACCATGGACCAAATATTATGTGCAAAGTGAAAGTTTGATGATATTGCTTTTCAACATTGCCCTCATGATGTATTGCACAGAAAATGATTGGTCAAGACACTCATGCAGTTGGATTTTCCTCTTAAATTATCAATGCTGTGAAGTGAGCAGCTCATACTTCAACAATCGTGCTGGAGTGTTGTAGCTGTTTCTGGCTGTTATATATTTACCCTTTAGATGACTTTTGAGGAGCATCTTAGACCTAAGACAGAATCTGGGTTGGGTGGAATTAATACATGTAACATATCTTGGAGCTGTCAAAAGGGGCGAAAAGCCAATTCTTTGATTAAGGTCAAAGGACATTTTGTTGGCAATCTATTTGAGAAGTTGCTTAATATGTTTGAGGCATCTGCTCTGCCTACCCCAATTGATTGGTTTCACATGGCCAAGATTTCCCTTTAAAGGTGTGTGCCGTAGCCTGTAGCCTACCCAAATTCGTTGGTTTTTCTGTGGCTAATAGAATTAGGATCATGCTACGGTTACCGCTCCCAGCCCCCGCTGGGAGGCACAGTTAGTGTAAAATTTAAAAAAAAAAAAATTCATATTTTTTTAGATGTATTTTTTTAACATTATTAAATATTTTTAAAAAAATAATAATAATATTCAAAAATATTTTCTTAATTATTAAGTAAAAAAAAAAAAAATTTTTTTAGCAGCGGTGGCTCCCGCTCCCGTTGGGGAGCAGGATGCATAGCATTTTCCATAGAATTATTTATGGAAATTGTTATCTCACGTCCCTTTTAAGAAACAATGGACGCAAACTAAGTGAAATAGATGGTAGTTTTGAAAATTTGAAAATTATTTTTATTGAAGTGGTATGATTGAAATGGTTGCCTGTAGAATAGTTGTAAGATAGTTGTAGGCGTATCATTGCTAAAAAAAAAAAAAAAGACGTTTTGGTCATCTTGTATCTCAAATGGAAGGATTGGATTAAGGGTAAAACGATCTTTAATGGAGGTTCCTGGATCTATCCAATATACTTGTATTCTTAGCACAAAGCATACTAATAGACAAACTTCTCATAATTTTTAAACTCACAAATATTATATTTAAAAAAAAAAGGGGGGGGGGGGGGGGGGGGGGGGGGGCCAAAATGCAGGGCAAGCAAAATGACTATGGAGCATGTGAATGTCCCACTAAACAATGAATGATTTCAAGCCATGTAGCAACTGTCGGTGATCTCACTAATCACGCCGCGTTCAAATGATTCTAAATTATTCAGACCCACGTCCTCTCCTCTCCTCTCCTCTCCTCTTCCCCACCTCCCCCGTCCACTCCATTTATATTATAATAATTTCTCTATGAATCGATCTTTAGAATTCTCTAGAATTAGAAAACGGATATGATTTGTGTAGTATTAACTTATTTTATTAAAATTTTATTTTTAATAAAATTCCTTATTTAAAAATAAAAAAAAAAGTGTACAAAATTTGCATACTTTAACTCTGTATCTAAATATGACAATTCATTGATGTCGTAATAAATTAGAATTATTGTTTGATTTGCTACCTTATTTGTAATCAATTCAAACGGCTTATATTTACTAGAATTTAAAATAAAATTATGGGCGAACCCAATCCAAAGAATTTATACGAAAATGAAATATATGGAAAGCTGAATGGTTATATTTTATTTTTGAGAATATATATTTTATATAATAAATGATATTTCTAATTTTAAGGTCTTTATTTTAAAAATAAATAAATTTAAAATTTATATAAAAAAAATTATTTTCTTAATAATAGATCTAAATTTTGAAATTTAGGCACTGTATCTATAATATGTAATGTTGTGTGGGAGCACAGCAAGTGACTGTTGTCCAAGCTGTTAATTCTGATTCCCAATCCTATGATTGAAATGATATCTAAGGGAGAGACAACTTACATATTATTGAAATCCATCCATGCATTGACATGACACAATTTTATATTTTATTTAATTATTATAAAGAAATGCATACAAAAGTATTTTTATTTATTCAATTATTATTATTATTATTATTATTTAAAAACAGAGAAATCTAGGAATAGAATATTTTCTACAAAAAAAAAATATGTATAAATATAAGAAAAGTATTTTACTCACAAAATAATTACAGAAAAATAAATTCATAAATTAATTTAATTTAATGTAACATTAAATTAATATTATTAATTTTAGTGTAAATAAATTGTCTTCTTAAAAGAAAGGAAACCGTAGATATTTTTTATTTTATTTATGGAAGAAGATGAGGGGATAATTGAAAAGAGACCTCACGTGTTCCCTGGCTGAGGCCGCCTCCATTGAAACCTTACTCCTCTTCATAAACCTAAAAATACGGATACCCCAAATCCAAATCTCTCTCTCTTTCGGACACCCTCACGCTTATTGATTCCGGAATCAATCCCATCCCCTCTCTCTCTCTCTCTCTCTCTCTGCAACTTGTCAACTCGCTCAGCAATGTCGGCAACGTCAGGTCTCTAGAGAATGCGCTCTCCTTTCCTTCCTTTCATGCCACATTTCGGTCAAGTGTAACAAGCAGATAATGCCGGAGCTCCAATCCTCGGCTCTAACTCGTCTTCTCTCCTGAAGTCTACTCATTTCGTGGGCTCGCTTTCAATTTAGGAACTCTTACAGGTTTGATTCCGTCTTCGACCCCTTCCCCCTCCATTTGCTCGCATTTTGTTCCAACTTCTTTCTTGGTTTGCATTTTTGCCTTTTCACTTTCCTTATGTTTGGTCCCTGAGAAAGTGGAGCAAATGTAAGTCTTTTTTCCAAGATATTATTCTCTGTTTTCTTGTGCGAGGATTTATTGAATTGGGCCGAATCAAATGCAGGTTTGAGTCGGAGAAAAATAAAGAAATAAAGAAGGTTTTCGTTTTGAATCATTTTACTCCATTTTCTCACATCCCGAACGGCCTCTTATGATACACTTTTAATTTATTTTTAGGAAAATGATTATTATTTTTATTTATGTTGCTGTTATTGGAAATTATTATATTTTTCTACCGGTTACTTTGCCAAGATAATGCTCATTCCATAGAAAAAAATTATAAAATTTAGTCAATCTTGCTAAATTGAAGACTTTGCTGGTTTTCCCGAGGATCACGTGGAAATGTGTCCTTGTTGCCAGTTTTGGTTGGAGTTGGCAAATTAATAAATATGATAATATTCTCAGATTCTATTTTTCTTCACGATTCCTTTTTTAAGTAAATACCTGACTGTGAGAGTTTTTAACGGAATTCTCAAACCCACAAGATAACCTTTTCCTTTTCGACGACTTTTTGGGCAATTTCGTATTGTCGAGGGTAAACTATTTTAGTCAGCATTTAGTGCATGTAGCGTGTTTACGAGTATAAATGTAGTGTTTCATGTAGCGAACTAAGCAAATGAAATCGAATAACGTTGCTCTCTTTGTTGTTCTTATGCACTTTGATAATATGAAAGGCAGAGTATTTATGAAAATGAACGGTTCTTTCCTATTGAATGAGAATTTCAATGGCGTTTCTGATGAATGCTTGGATGACATCATCAAATTCTTCGATTTCCCGTTGGAAGATGTGGAAGGAAATGTGGGAGAAGATTGGAGTGCTAAATTAGAATGGCTTGATCCACCGTCAATGGATGTTTTGGCGGGTTTAGCACCTGGGCTTTCTGGTAAAAATTGCGTTGATGCTTCAAAATGTCCTGAAAGTCTATCTGCTCCGGTGAGTTTTTCCCAATACATGTTATTTAATTATGTATTTTCAGCCTCCAGTATTGGCTTTTATAAGATATCCAATACTTTAGCTTTGTTTTGATGTGGTATTAGTACAAAAATTACTCAAATTCCTTGCAGTAACTCAGTATAGGGAACTCAAGTTGTAATCTGTTGTTGAATACTATTGGTAAATGTGTAGCCTCCCCCGCCTTTTAAGTTCAGGTTAAACTTTTTAAGTTGATTGCGCTGAAATATAATAGGAACTTTCCAGTTGTAAACTGACTTATAAAAAAAAAAAACGTTCCAGTTGTAAACTGAAATGGAAGAACTCATGCATGATTAATGTGAACTCTTTGCTTGTTGGTTGCTCAAAGAATCTCTCGTTTCCATTTTTTATGTACTTTTTGTCCTTTTTTTTTCTTTCTTTCTTTCTTTCTTTCTTTATTTTTATTTTTTATTTTTTTTTTCGTACCCATCCATATTGCATGCACTACATTAATTTAAATAAAGTGGAGTTTAAATGGAAGACTGTTCTGCACATCTTTACTTGTTGGGTGCAAAAATATGCATAATTTGATAGCCTCTAGTCACATGATTGAACTGCATTTGGCCATTCAGATGGGGGGCCTAGGTTTAGTCCTCCGTTAATAAATGGATGATTAAAAGTCAATGCACCATTGTCTTGTTTCTGGCAACTCAACCAACAATAAAGGTAAAAAATTAGACGTTCAATGGGGACCACACCTTTTCTTTTCTGGTGAGTTTCAGTTCAACTGTCACTTCCTCTATGAGAAAGTGGTTGCGCTTATGGGTTTAAGACTCAGTTGTGTATGCCTAACTTAAACCATTAAAAAAAAGGTCCGCACTTGAAATGATTGTGGAAAAGTAAATACATATATGAAAAAATATTTATGACTCGTGTTTTGGAAGTTATACTAAATTAGTATTGATTTAATTTAGGAAAGAAAATAGGCAATGTAGTGTTCAAAGCAAGAGTATGTTGTAACTGTCCGGTTCTACATAGAACTGGTGCAAGATGGATATGGGAGATGCACAGAAGTGTACAGTTCCCTCACTAATGTGACTGACACTGACTGATAATTGAGGCTTTTGTTTATACCTAATTTGAGTACATGGGGCTCACAAAAGTAATTTTACCCAAGACAATTTGAGGGATTGTTATGAGGACACTGATACCCTTCCAACTAGTTAACAACAAGTTTACAACCGAGACAATAAAATTGTTTTGTAAAATTATAAGATATTTTTTATATCATTTTTTTGTTTTTTGTTAATTTTTTTATTATCTAAGTTGTAAATAGGTTGTCATCAAGTGGGAAGGCTATTATTATTCTTGTTATGGTGTTCCCAAAAGAAATTGTGAGATTGTTATGATAAACCAATTAAACAAGTGGACTTTAACAGTTATATCAGTTCTACATGCATTTAGAAGGGTTGTACAGTGCATAACCCGCTTCTTTGATATAACGGTTATGAATATGCATTCATTTCCATTTAGTGTCGTATTGCTTCATACAGTTGATAAAACTGCTGATTACAAATCTCAATATATGCCATCATATTCAATCTGCATGCATTTCCAGCTGGAACAAGATGGTAGTTTTCTTTTCTCATATATATTTTGTTCTTTTAAGTTTACGTGGTGGGGATTTTAAACATGCATTTCTTAATATAGCCTTTTTTTTTTGGGCATAATATGTAACAAAGTTATTCCTGTAATCTTATCTTTTGTTTCTTAATCTGGCCTTCAGCATGACGGAACTTCTCCAGTAAAGGAGCTGCCAGTCACTACTGAAGTCACCTCCAGTGCAAGTGTTCTTCACAAATCTTCTCCAAATGGCAAAGGTTTGCGTGTCTTCCAAACCTCCAGTCCCATTTCTGTTCTTGAAAGCAGCAGTTCTTGCTCAGTTGAAAATCCCACAACCATTGACCTCAAAATTATCATTCCCGTGAAGCGTGCTAGAAGCAAGCGTACGTGCCGACCAAACTTCAAGCTGGGTGTTTCCTCCACTCCCATAATATCGAATCCTCCAGCTGATCTTGAATCAGCTTCAGAAACCAATTCTACTGAGGCAGTATCAAACCATTGGAAAAGAAAAATGAGGAAGGAAAAGAACCTGGCAGTGCTCTCAGGTGCCACAGAGACGAGGAGTTATTCCTCACAGGGACCAGGTTCTACTACTAGAAAATGCATGCACTGCGAGGTGACAAAGACCCCACAATGGCGGGAGGGGCCAATGGGACCAAAGACCCTTTGCAATGCATGTGGGGTTCGTTTTAGGTCTGGACGCCTCTTTCCGGAGTACCGTCCCATGGCAAGTCCCACCTTCGTTAAGTCATTGCACTCTAACTCTCACAAGAAGGTGGTTGAGATGAGAAGCAAGGCTAGTACGGGGGCAAGAATGGCAGAGCCACAGAGACGGACACTTTGTCATCGTCCTGTGGGAAGCTCAACAATTGAATAGGAATTTGTTAGGTTATATTGGAAATTAAGAAAAACACTTCGAGTTGGGAGCTATTTTGTTCTCTGTTTCACTTAGCTGTTTTTATGTTGTATTGGTTAATTTGTTTTCTGTACATCAGTGGAATAAGAGGTAGGAGTTCCTGGATGGCACATGTTTTCGGATGGGAAAAAGATAAAAGACTTACAGAAATTATGAAATAGGGGTGGAGAACTGGAGGCCCGTTCGGAGCAGGATTGGTGATAGGGATGATGCCGTTGTTGGCGCTGAACGCTTTCTCCAGTGTTAAAGACAGACGCCTACCAAAGGCTCCACTTGAATTCCAAGATAAATAACTCATCTCATTTCAACATCTAAATATCATTCAAACACAAATATTTTTAATTTTAAATCTTCAACTTGTTCATTTAATTCAAGACTTGAAAAAATAATTCAATTTAAGCCAACCGATTCAATTTGAATTGATAAGAAATTGAATCGGTTTTAGTGAGTTATTTTAATCATTCATTAGATCGCTTCAATCGTTTGATTTAAACTGGTCATAGTTGATTTTAGACTGATTCAAAATTATATTTATTTTTATATTTTTTTAACAATTAAGTTTTTTTTTTTTTTTAATTTCTTGTATAAAAATATGATAGAGCTAAACATATATTAATTTTTTCATCATTCTATTAAATAATAATTGCAAGAAATTTAAAGATAAACATGTAGGTCTCTATTTTCTTTAGTTGAGCAAAAAAAAAAAAAAAAGAGATAAACGAGTATTTTATATTAAATTTGTGATTATGCATAAACTACTATATTTGTCATGTACTTATAACTTAATGGTCTTTATCTTCATTGTATATGAGGCAAAAAAAAAAAAAAAATGTGAACGGCTTGTTTAAATATATTATATAAATTTGTTTAATTGAATTCTATATGATTTTTAATACTTTCTATCAACAATGAAATAACTGATTCAAAATTATCATGAATCGGTTCTTACCAGATTTCGAATATAATTCCAATTCTTATTTTTAGAGTCTTGATCTAACTATTTTTTAATCATTATAACTCTTTCATACTTACAATAAAAAACGCATAAATCAATTCAAATTTTACAAATTTAAAAAAAAAAAAAGTTATATTAAAAAATTATATTATAAAAATATTTATATTTTACAATTTTTTTATTCAATTTTTTTCTCTTTTTTAAAAAATTTATAAAATATTTTAACTCAAATTATTTATAAATTACTTCATTATTATTAATTAATTTTTCATATTATCTCACCTCAATATTGATTAAAAATGGATTCTTTTTAAGTTTTAGAAACAAAAAGTAGGACCGACAGGGGAGGCTTTCAGTAATGGGCTTTGGTCAGGACCATTGTTTGGAGCTCTCCTTCAAAACCATAACCAAGTCCAAAGACAAGGCAAAGGTCGACTGAGCATCCTCGTTTTAAAGTTGGGGAGAGACCAGACCAGGCTGTTCACGTACGCCACAAGTAGTTATTATATTCATTCATTAATAACTTCCACCGTCGACGTGGTCCATCTTCCTCCGGCCATTCTACCATTTGCCCACTTTACTACTCCCTCCCTCCCTCCCTCCGCCAACTACTACTAGCTGTTCTGATCAATGCCCACCATTCTGCCTAGCTAGCACGCCTCAGACACACGAACTTTTTCTCTCTTTATATTGAATAAATTTAAATGGTCCCCTAGTTTCATTTTTTATTTTTTATTTTTTATTTTTAAAATATATTTTTCATTCATAGGACTGTTTTCAGCTGGTAATATTGTTTCTGCACAAAGAATAATGCAATGATTTTCACGACACTAGTGCAAAACTTTAATAAATGTGTCTATTGTGCCAATGTACTTCGATTCTGTGACATTCTTGGTTATGTTTACTGCTTTTAAGTTTATGTAGGTACTTGATTTGCGTGGTTTCTAAGGTTTTAGGGTGTTCGGTTAGGAGACCATCCTTTGTATTAGGGGTAAAATAATGCCACATAGAAATTCACGTTCACACCGTTGAGACTATGGATATAAGATAATTTTTCCTTTGAATTATTTGATATGCCCTCCTAGAAATCTCTCCTTGCCAAAAGTTTATGTACCCTCAACATTAATCACAACTTTGTTCCCCAATATAACCTATTAAGAAAACATATGGCTCTCTTAAACAGTCTTTCTTAAATTTTATTGACACAAACGGTTCAAAACATGAGTTAAAACGGGTAGTAACGTTGGATAGGGGTGTAACCGGTCCGGTTCGATCCGGTTTTAGACAAAATCTAGGACCGAACCGGTAAGTACCGGTTTTACATTTTTCAAAACCGATTACGCATCGATTATCCTCCTAAACCAGTATTCCGGTTTTACCGGTTTCCGGTCCGGTTCAGTTCGGTTTTCCGGTTTTAATAAAATATATATTTATTATAAAAAAAATCTGTTTATAAAAAAAAAAAAAAAAAAACTGTTATGTCAAAAAATTCTACTTAAAAAAAAACTACTATATAAAAAGACTGCTATGCAAAAAAAAAAGTACTATGTAAAAAATTTATGCTATTAGTATAGCTTTGGTATGGCTTTATATAAATTATATGCTAATATATATAATTTATATTTATCTACTAATGTCTTATGTACTTATCAAAAAAAATATAAAGAGTTTTAAGTGTATTAGGCCATTAAAATTTAGTAATAATATTTGAGTGATTTTCTTTCTTTTTAGGTTCTTACTTCTTATGAATCTATGATAAAATGTTATTAATAAATAATATATATTTATAATATTATATATTTAAAGCATATGATCAATTAAATTTTCATGTTTGAGATTAAACTTTTATTTTATAAATTAAAATAACACTATCTTATATATAATTATAATTTATATTATTATATATTATATATAAAAAATTATATATAATATAAAATATATAACATATAACATTAAATAAATAAAAAAATATACACATATTAAATAGTACCGGTCCGGTCTAAAAATGGCCGGAACCGAAACCGGACCGGTTCCGGCCGGTTTTTCATTTTATGAAACCGGTTCCGGACCGGACCGGTTCAAAACCGGCACAACCGGTCCGGTCCGGTTTTATGGTTTACCGGTTAAAATTTACACCCCTAACGTTGGATACAATTTTAAGATGTGTAAGTTCTGCATATTTTTTTTATAAAAAAGAAGTAAGGTCTACAATTAAAAAAATATTTTTGATGTGAGTCCTAGTTTGGTTGTTAAACTACACTGAGATCAACTCAATTCAGTCTAATTTTAAACTGAATCTAATATCTAAACATACAACTCTCAAATTATCAAATGCATCTCAATTTAAAATCTCTTTATAAGTAGACCCATAACTTTTTTTAATTTTTTATAAATAGTACTAAACTCATTTTAACACTCTACAATTTTAACTCATTATTATTTATAAAGAACTGAACTGAAATTATCACATCTCAACATCTAAATAACTCTTTAGTCACTTTTTAAGAAAATAATATACAAAGCGTGCGTTCATATTCTAAAACTATAAATATAATTTTTTAAAACAAAAATCTTAAAGTTTTTATCAGATATAATTACGCATTTCAATTACTAACTCTTAAATTTTAGAGGAGCGAAAGTTCATTTTAAATTCCAATATATCTTGAATTATTATTATTATTATTATTTTAAAAAAATAAAAAAGAAATCAAAAACTGGAGGCCGCGTCGCGTTAACGTAGCCCAGAAAACGCATCTTGCCTTTTGCTTTATGTTTCGTTTGTTAAACTGTTTGTCCTCCTTCATGGCTTCACATGACGTCCATCCAACGCGTACACGTGGTTTCAGATCTTGCACTCTCGGAACGACTTTAAAAACAGCTCGACCCGTCCGACAGAGATTTCCCGAGAACGCCTATCATCCCCTTGTGATGCTAACACGTGGAACCATCGATCCGCCATGTCACCCCAGGGTCAACCTGTACAGCCACGAGCTGCCGGGTTGTCCCTAGCTGTCAAAAGCACTTACGAGAAAAGGCCAAAAAGATACCTACATTTTCATGTGCAATGTTTTTTTTTTTTTTTAAAATATTTTATTATTAAAAAAATTATTAATTTTTTTATATAAATATTATATTTATTTATTTTTAATATATATATATAATATCTGTACACTATATAATTATAAATATCATTTAATCAAAACGGAGAGTTTTGAAGTGATGGCGCTAAGAATTTGTAGGTGAATAACAATAATGAAAGGCTTTTAGGGTTAGGTTTGTTAATGGGTTGGCAAAGAAAATTACAGGCACCGAAGTTGGGAGTTAGGAGGAGCAATCATTGTGAAAAGAGAAAAAAAAATGAAGAAGGTTTTAAGAGTACTAACTTTATAGATACCCTTTGTCTATATATTGTCATCCATTATGGCAATGATTGAGACACTCCATCTAACATTTTCCTTTCACATTCATAATATTGATGGGTGTATAACTTTTTTTTAGGGTATCTAGTTGGACAAGCCTCATCCTTAACCCTTGGAATAACCTGCCACCACAACAACTTTTCAAGTTTTGATCTTTTCTTTTTTCTTTTTATTTATTAATTCACTTTTGACATGATATATTATGTTAGAATTTTTTTTTAAAAAAAAAAATATGAAATAGAGTATCTAATCACATCAATTTATAAACTTTTTTTAACATCTTAATCTTCACATTTTTCTTAATTTTGGGTTTTGGGGTTTCATTCAAATGTTTTCATGAGTTGTGTTGAAATAATAACAAAATGAGAAATTTTATTTACAATCTTCATTTGAAAATTTTATTTATAAATTCTTTATTAAATGAGAAAAAATATTATTTTATGAGCGATACTTTTATAATTTTAAAAATTTTAAAAATAAAATTACCTAAACCTATATTGTAATATCTAAATAAGGATTAAAATAATATTTAAAAAATAAATAATATATATTTAAATATGTTAAAATATTATTTATAAGTTCGTAAAATTTTAAATATGTATAATTTAATACAGTCAAATTAAGAATCTAATCATGCAAATATACATAAAGACACCAATCCCAATACTCTAAGCATTAATGAATAATGGTATATGTGAAGTACACAAAAAGCCAAGTGATTATGGATGAGTTTACATCCCAATTTCCCCGTCTGTAACTTTTAACCTACCACATGGTCTAATCTCAGTGAAGTAAAATGCAATTGATGGGTCGGGAAGTTGTTTACTTCAACTCAACCCATTTCAAAGAGACACATAACTACAAATCCTTTTTAGATTCAGAACAACATCTTTTAAGGATAAAATTTTAATTTTACCTGATACATTAAATTTATTTTAAAATAAAAATTACGTCAACTTGTTAAAAAACTATTTCCCATTAGTAAAACTTGTGTAGGACAACGGCGAACTGTCGGCCGTCGAAGTTGCTTTCATTCAAAAGAATCAATTCGGGAAGGACCACTTTTTTCAAAAAAAAAACCAAAGGACAACTCAACAAATCCACCCAATTAAGATCACCCACCCTATGCCTGGGGTTCACTTTCGCCTGGCAGTGGGACGGCAAGAGGGACCCTAAATTAATGTGATTGGGATGTGCAGAGAGTTGAGGTTGGAGATAAGAATGGTCGAAAACCCACCTCCAATTAATATTAATTTTGGTCGCATTTATTATGATTGCAAATGTCGTGTCTAAACTGGGTCGATGTTGTTTGTCGGTTTTGGAAGTTTGAATCTTTCCCAATCTTTTCTCCCAAGGAGGTAGGGGTTTTTGCTTGCTAGCTTGCTTGCTGTTTAAAAAAAACATGCTTTGGAGGGTCCCTTTTCATTAATTCCTTTTTTGTTCCGATGAAGTTTTATGTTTAAATTTGTCCATTTGGATGATGTTGGTTGTCCAGAGAGGAGTGATGTCTTTGTTTCACCTAAAGCTTTCAGCTGCTTCTTTGTGGGGCTTGCCCTTCGCGCGGTTTAAAGTTGACCCTTCATTCTTTCAATGGGGTCGCTCCTCTCTCCTCTTTCTTGTTTCTTTGCTAGTTTTAATGACTTCTCCAAATCTCTCTCTAATTGTACTTTGCTTTTGTTAACAGATTAATGATTTAGAATTTGAAACCATGAACTTATGTATCGGTTTAAATAAGTTTATAAATTGACGTGAGATGATGTAGTACATTCGATTTATTTTATGTTAATGTCAAAGTAGTCAAAATTTATTATAATTGAGTTATAACTAGTTTGAGTTGAGTTTAGCTAAAAATTGGTTAAAGTCACGGTGATTTCGCAAAACTCATATAAGATAAATGTTCGTAGAGATATCTCATTAAACATATCGCTAGATTTTTTTATTTACTCCAAATCTAAAAATTGAGAAATATTACACATAAGAAAAGTTACTTAAAAAAGAACTTATAAATAAATATAATTTCACGTGATATATCAAATTTAGTTTATGTTAATACAAAAAACACAATATACTTCAAGGAAAAAACTTAGAATAATTGAATTGTAATTTGGTTTCGGTTGAGTGTGGTTCGAAGTGAATAAAAAGTTGTCTCACTAGAGTCAAGAGAGATGCACAGTTTATGGTTGAAAAGAAATCTCGCTAGACATTTTAGTGGATGTTTAGTTAAGCAAGAGATAACATTTGAGTCTCACTAGAAGCGTGTGCGATATCCTGATAAAGCAAATTAATTGAAGAAACATGCATGACACATCACAGTCAAGCGAACTTATTCAAGTTTGAGTTTAATCTTGATTCAAGTCTAAATCTAGATATCAATATAAAACATAGTTTCATAAATCACTATTTGTTGCATGTGAGAGAGTTTCTTGAAGTAAAACATTTTCAAGTTTCTAGGTACAAACGCCACCCTAATGCTCTTTTGAACATTACATTCTTGAAGATTGTCATTAAAATCTCAAAGCTCTAGAACTACTAGAGATAGAGCTTAATTCTTTTTGAAAAGTAGGGCTTAATAACTAAAGTGGATGGGGGTGGAAGGATATGATAGACAATATTTTATTCTTTTACACGCATTCATGAAGATAACGTAACAAAATTAATGATTAACTGATCATATATGTTTAATTGAGAAGGTAAGTGACTTAAAAAATAGGAACTTTAGCCCATAAGCTAAGATAAGTAGGTTAAGGATTAGACATAAGTGTTTAAATTTTGAATTTTAATAAATTAATTACCTACTCATTGTTGTTCCAATTAACCAACGAGTTGTGCTATATACAATTACTTTTGTGTATTCTCTACGCACTCTGTTGATATAATTAGTTAAATCAATTATTTTATATTAAAAAAATGTGATACAGTCAATCACAAAAATGACTATACATAGAGTTTTTGTTAACAAAAATTATTATTATTATTATTAATTGGACCTTTACAAGTCAAGTTTCACTTTTAAATGAAAAATAAATTTCATTTTTCAAAGGTTTTTCATTTTTAAGGGCTCATATATAGAAGAGTTAAATATTTTGTGATAAGTATGGTGTGTATCTAGAACCATAGATATTGTTAACGGAAACTACAAGTCATTGAGATCAAATTCTTCACCACAAAGATACGAAGTTTGGAAATGGAATCTAAAGACTTTGAGAAGTCACTTTGTATGGATGAGGTATTAATTTTAGGTGTTTTATATGAAATTATTTAGAATGTGTTATTGGGATGATAAGATTTAGGATGAGAGGACTATTTCGTCTAAACAATTCTTTTACCAAAAAGCATATTTGCGTAACAAAAAGTTTACTAAAAAAAATTAATTTAAAATAAAATTGACGGACACATTAGCTTGTAAAATTGCTTTCGTAAGATTTCTATATAAACTATATAATTATCTTATCAAGTTTTGCTATGTACAAGTAAAGTCACGTATTAATCTGTATACCAATACTGATTTCTTCATATTTAAATTTTAAATTAATATTATTTTCAATAAAATCTATTTTTTAACCAATCATAATAGATTGATGTACATATTAATACACAGTTTTACTTGCAATTAAATTTTTTCTTATCTTTAAAATGAAGACCAACATTACATTTTTAATGAATCGTCACTAGTATATTTGGTGGTTATAAAATGAGTTGTAAAGTACTTATAGAATGATTAAATATTATCTTATTTTCAATATTGCAGTTTTCGATTTTCAGGTCTCAATTTTCAAATCACGCCAAAATTAGTACATCAATTTTCATAATTTTTGCAATTGGAGACCTTCGTCAATATCCCATTAGAAAACTAGTGGAAGACCAAATGTCGTCTTTGACAGATTGACATGTAGGATATCCACGTCAACCAATTAAAAGCTTATACATGACAACCATGTCGTTGAATTTTTAACAAAGGTTGATGGAAATCTTGAATTATAAAAATAAAAAAATGTATAAAAAATATAAATTTATAAATAAATTTATATAATACATTAAATTTATTTTATAATATAATATATTATATTTAATTATGTCTGTAAATTTATTTGTGTGAGAACTTTTTATAGTTAAATAATTTCTCATTTATGTATTAATTTTGCAAAATTTTAAATGAGAAGTATCAAATTGCAAAATTATATATTGATTTTACAATTAACTCGAAAATATACGATATTTTCATCCTTTGCGAACAAAAATCCTCGAAATGAACAAAATCGTGATATTTTCATGTAATCGCGACATGATAACGAGGTTTAATTTCTACGACAGCAATGAATTAAGGTTTCCAAAATTTAATTATTATTTGGTTGAATTAAGATTTCGTTTCTGTTACATGAGAGAGACTGATTTTTTTGAGATCCGAAATGGAGAGTAGATAAGAACAAAATTTCCGGTTAGAGAGAGAGATCCTGATCTTTTCAAGCATTTTTCATCGGAGAGAGAGAAAATCTGTGATTCCGTACTGTATAGTGGCTGCTACAAATACGATCGATGACATTAATGCATTCATGTCTCTCTTCCGTGCATGAAGTCACTGAATCATTGCCTGGAGATTTTGAATGAAAAAACAAGAACAGAGAGAAATTAAAAGCTGGCTGAAACTTCTGCAAAATTTGTTGTGATTCACTGTTTTCGGCGAACAGTTAAAAAAGGATTACAGCTACTTGCTCCTGAAGTTCTTCATTTCCTGGCGAGTCGTCTTTTGTTTTTTAGTCCTTTGGGGTTCCCAAAGAAACTGTGTCTGCTCTCTGAGGTTTCGCCGTGAAACTGCTCGGGAACGGAGGAATGTTCTTAGGCGACCGCCTGAAGACAAATTGTGCAAAGCTCAATCCGTAAAAATCCCCCGGCTTCCAAAAAAAAAAAAAAGAAGTAGACTGTATTTTGGGGAGGAAGTTAACATCCTTTTTATCCTAGTTTTTCCTTTCGAAGCTCCTTGAAGAGTCTCCGGCCGCATATCTTTGATTTTAATGCTTCAGAAGGAGAGGTAAAAGGGGGGGGGGGGGGGGGTAAGGGGGCCTCTTATCTGGTGGCCCTCAGTCTATTATGTGAATTTAATGAAGTGGCTCACTGTATTCCCCTATTCTGCATGTTTAACTTATTTTGCATCTTTCTTTTTGTGCTGTTTATGGTTGCTTACAGCGTTTACAGATATAGCCCGAAGTGAGGCTTCTTCCAGCTCTGTGAAGTAGAAGCCTTGAGACTTTTGAAAATAAAAGGGATTTGCAGACCACTGTTTGATCGCTCATTTTCATATTCCGAAAATTGGCATTCAAACAATGGAGGCAGAGAAATGCTTGGATCCTCAACTATGGCACGCCTGTGCCGGAGGCATGGTCCAGATTCCTCCGGTTAACTCCAAGGTCTTCTACTTCCCTCAGGGCCACGCTGAGCACGCCCAGGCCCGCGTCGATTTCGACTCCTTGCCCAGAACCCCTGCTCTCATTCCTTGTCGAGTTAGGGCCGTGACGTTCTTAGCTGACCCTGAAACCGACGAGGTTTTCGCCAAGATCAGATTGGCTCCAACGGGAAACACTGAGCTTGATTTTGTTGATGATCAGCTTTTGGGGGCCAATGGGTCTGAGAATCCAGAGAAACCCGCTTCCTTCGCCAAGACATTGACCCAATCCGACGCCAACAATGGGGGCGGTTTCTCGGTTCCGAGGTACTGTGCCGAGACAATTTTCCCGCGGTTGGATTACAAGGCGGATCCGCCGGTTCAGACCGTGATTGCCAAGGATGTTCACGGAGAGGTCTGGAAATTTAGGCATATTTACAGGGGGACGCCGCGCCGGCATTTGTTGACGACTGGGTGGAGCACCTTCGTAAACCACAAGAAGCTAGTTGCAGGGGATTCCATTGTTTTCCTGAGAGCTGAAAACGGTGATCTCTGTGTCGGTATTCGACGATCCAAGAGGGGAAATGGCGGTGCACCAGAGTCCCTATCTGGGTGGAACCCCGGTCCTGGCTATTCTGACTCGCCATACTGTGGATTTTCGGTGCTTTTGAGGGAGGAGGAAAACAAAGTAATCCGAAATGGTTGTGGGAATTCAAGCCCTGGTGGAAATATGAGAGGAAAGGGAAGGGTGAGGCCTGAATCGGTTGCTGAAGCTGTGGCTCTTGCTGCTGGTGGGCAGCCATTTGAGGTTGTTTATTATCCCAGGGCAGGCACGCCAGAGTTTTGCGTTAAGGCCTCGGCTCTGAAGGCCGCGATGAGCATTCAGTGGTGCTCTGGGATGAGGTTTAAGATGGCATTTGAAACAGAGGATTCTTCCCGCATAAGCTGGTTTATGGGAACCGTAGCTTCTGTTCAGGTTGCTGACCCCCTCCGTTGGCCTAATTCCCCATGGCGGCTTCTTCAGGTGTTGTATTCATCTGCTATTTTTATAGCTTTTTGCAAGAGTTTGGAATATGTTAGTTGCTGAATACGTGTTTTTTAAGAAATATGTTAGATTTTACTGTGTTCATTTGTCGCTCAGTTTCCTATCAGGTTTGCTGGTAGGGATGAATGCAATTTATCTGATGGCTTATCTTAGCAACTTTGTTACTTGGCTTGCATCAGTGTGTTACTCTAGAATCTGAGGCATCCTGATATTTAGGTCCGGTTTGTAGATACGTTTATTGCTGAAACATAATTACATCCCCTTAAGCAGATAAGAGTCCATCTTAGCTTTGTGGCCACTTCTTTGCAGCACATATTTTTTGCCTGCCTAACAGAAGCCATATATTCTTTTCACTAATTGTAGTGTAAAGATTACAGAAATTATTTGTGATACTTCAGACCTAGTAAAAAATTGGAATACATACACCCGTACAAGAATTAGACCCCGAAATTTAACATAGGGCTACACATTTTATGAGACTGGTTTAAGCATTTGCAATTTACGATTTTTAAGTTTTCATACATATACCACACACTTCAGATATCTTGAAAGGTAAAAATATTCTGACACCATCCTTTCGGTGAAGGTTTGATACCTGAGCAAAGATTTTTGCCCAACTTGTACATGTGGTGCACTCGGAGGGATTCAAGTCATTTATCTTCTGATTCCCATCTATGTGGTGACTGTTGGGATCAAAATCAGTGGTCTTAGGAAACCCCTTGTTTCCAAACTCAGATTTTGAAATGTAGTAGTAGTCTTTCATTTTTTGGGTGGCATAAGTAAAAGAAAACCAAATCACGGTTTTTAGCAGCACATAATGTACTTTACACACCATGGTATTAAATATGTCATACAAAGCCTGACCTGGGTTTATGTTGCATCACTTTCTGCTTAGTTCTATTTGCAAACAACATTTCAGGTGACATGGGATGAGCCAGATTTGCTCAATAATGTGAAGCGTGTAAGCCCATGGTTGGTTGAACTGGTATCAAACTTGCCCACCACTCACCTCTTGCCCTTCTTACCACCAAGAAAAAAGTTGCGCCTCCCGCAACATCCAGACTTTCCACTTGATGGCCAATTTCCAATGCGGTCAATTTCAGGCAACCCCCTTGGGCCCAGCAGCCCCTTTTGTTGTCTATCTGATAATGCTCCTGCAGGCATACAGGGAGCCAGGCATGCTCAATTTGGAATATCTTTATCAGATCTCCACTTTAAAAACAAACTGCAGTTAGAGCTGTTTCCGTCCAGTTTCCAGCCGTTCAAAATACATTCAAGAACTTGCAATGGTATTGTCAAAGGTGACACAAACAGCAATGAAAATTTATCTTGCTTGCTAACCATAGGAAATTCCAGCCAGAATTCGGAGAAATCAGATAAAGTGAAGAGACACCAGTTTTTACTCTTCGGTCAACCAATAGTCACGGAGCAGCAGATTTCTCAAAGCAGTTCTAGTGATGCAGTCTCGCAAGTTCTTAGCAGGAAAAATACAACAGATGGAAATCAAGAAAACGTAAAGTTACTTTCTGATGATGGTTCAGGATCCACACTTGACCAGAAGGTTTCGTTGGAGAAATCATCAAGTGCTGGGTTTTCATGGCACCAGGGTTTCCAAACCACTGAACTTGGGTTGGACACTGGTCTCTGCAAGGTATTCATGGAGTCGGAGGATGTGGGACGCACACTTGACCTCTCGGTTCTTGATTCTTACGAAGAGCTGTACAGGAGGCTATCCAAGATGTTTGGAATAGAAAGATCAGACATGCTAAGCCCTGTGCTATACCGAGATGCAACTGGTGCTGTAAAGCAAACTGGAGATGAACCGTTTAGGTAAGTTTTTCCCTTGATTTTCTCTTGTTTGCTGTCATCATCTTGTAGCCCTTGTATATATGTATAGCGCTTTGCCTTTGTGAAACCACATCTTAATATGTATATTTTTGAAGTATTTTTAGTGCAGTTCCGTTTGTTAGTATATAATTGTTGGATCCCCTTTTTCTCTCTGGTGGAATTGCAGTGATTTTATGAAAACAGCAAAAAGACTGACAATTCTGAAAGATTCAGGCAGCAACAATATTCAAAGGTGAGTGAGTGGTTATGATGTCTCGTTCTTTATTCCCCATCCATCCCTTCTCAGTTTAGGGGAAGTCTTTTAGAGCATCTATCTATTATATAATTTTCGAAGCAGAAGCTTTGCTTTTGTTAAGTCACGTTATCCAATCTTACATTGGATAACCATGAATTTGGTCATTTCAGTTTAAATAATTTTCAAAGATCATGTCAATAAGCATTAAAGAATTTCACCGATAAAAAAAAAAAAAAAAAAAAAAAAAAAAAAAAAAAAAAAGCATTAAAGAATTTCAAATTTTAAAAGTTTGGAACACTTCGTGTTATTTCCTCTATATATAATTTATTATAGTTAGAAATCAAAGAATGCATCATTTATAAAACTCCACCATCATGTTATTGATGGAATTAAAATCAACAATTTTTTAGTGCATAAGCGTAAATAATTAGCTGAAAAAATTCCTTATGGTTCTCAAGTCATTCTTCAAGTTTCTGTAGCCTGTTTTGATGTTTTTTTTCTCTCAGGACATGGATTACGTGGATGAGAAATGCTGAAAATGGACTGGATGCATCAAACAAGACAGGTCCCTTGAGCATATTTGCATAACAGTGTGGAGTTTTGAGACTTGGATGTTGAAAGTGAATAAATCTTTGGAAGCTGCTTATTTTTTTAGTAAATGTAGTTAGGAAAAACATGAAATGAAACCATTTATCTTGTTTTATGGTGATGTCGTGGTAAATATCCATACGTTTGAGAGATATAATGCTCAACATTATGGTGAATTTGTCTTGTATGTGTATATGCCATGAATCCATCTCTGGACTGATTTTTTGCCCAGTCATTATATATTGGCATTCCCTCTCTTGATCAAGCTTTTATACCAAATTCTCCCATTAAACTGGTTTTTGGGAGAGAATTCAGACCGGATGCTCATTTCGAGTCAATTCTCTAAAGATTATGACTTGAAAAAAAGGGTTTGATTTAGATAGAATTGGTCAAAACTGAATTGATTTGAGTGCATTTTTTGAATTGTTTATAAACCAATTCAGTCGGTTGGTTCATAGAGATTTGAGTCGATTTAAAATTATATTCCCTTTTTGAATTGTGCTTGAGCAATGAATTCTTGTAAGAAAATATGATAAACTAAATGTATGTTAATTTTTTCCTTTTTAAGTGTAACAAAAGGTAGAAAAATTGAAAGATAAAATATAGAGTTGTTTATTTGAGAAAATCTAAAATTAAGTGGTCGTGTAAATCATATTCTTTACACCTTACATCAACTATTTATTGGAAAGTAAAATATACCTAAGCACATAGGATTAAATTTTTTATAAATACTATATAACAAATTTTAGATTTTTAAAAAATATGGGTGGGTGGTGTCCATCCTCGGTGCTGAAATTATAATCTAGTGTAGTTTAGCTCATGATAAAATATGAAGACTCATAACATGGTGGCTTGTGATATTTTAATACTTAAATTACATTAAATAAATATATGTATATATTTGTAATACATTTTTATGACACTAAGATACTCATTTTGAGAGTCTAGACTGGTCTGAAGAGTGAACAATGGAAGAGGAATTAGCTAGACAGTGGGAAGGTTTTATGCCTTACTGAGAAGGAACAAGAGGAGGTGGTATTACCATTCAAGTCAGTCACCAAAGCTGCACAACAAGGCAAGTACTGCTTGTTAGCCATGATCATAGCAGAAAGACAGGTGAATCGAGAAGCCTTCAAGACTACAATGGCCAAAGTATGGAGATGTGAGAGCTGGTTTCAGTTTTCAGAAATTGGAATGAACAAGTTCCTGATTGAGTTTCACCAAGAGAAGGACCTCAAACATGTGCTAAGGGGCAGACCTTGGTCCTTTGATAGGTGGTTGATATGCCTTCAAGCCTTTGAAGGAAACAAATCCATCAATGAGGTCTCCTTCAATAAGGAAGAGTTCTGGATACAGGCTTACAACTTACCTTTAGCAAGTATGACTTTTGAAGTGGGAGTTCAGATTAGTAGAAAGATAGGTAGATTCATAACAGCAGAAGTTGATGATAGAGGCATTGGATGGGGGAAGTTTATGAGAATAAGGGTGGAGATGAGTATTACAGAAGCTCTGATCAGAGGGATATTTTTAACTATAGAAGGGAAAAAGACCTGGATCCCTATAAAATATGAGCGTTTACCCACTTTCTGTTTCAGGTGTGGGATTGTAAAGCATTCCAAACAGGGCTGCTCCATCAGTTCTATGGATAGTAACAAGTTGCAATATGGGGCGTGGTTGAGGGCGCCTGCAATGAAGGATAGGGAATACACCAACAAGAAGTATGGGGAAGAAGGAAAGCAGCATAGCACAGAAGAGCAACCATGGAGGCAGGGCGAGGAGGTCAGGGATGAAGGGCAAAACAGTAAGTCTGAAACAAAAGGAGAGTCTGAGGGAAGTGGTCAGAAAGATGTTGACAGCACATTCTCTGTTGATCCTTCTGACACCAAACACCATATCAGCATTTCTGCAGAACCAGCACAGGACCCTTTTAAGGAAAGGTTGACCATCCCATTTTGGAATGGTCCTAAACCACCTTTTCATGCAACAGAAGCGTGCCTCATGCAAGGCATAGAGGAACCACATGGTCCACCAGTCAGTGACTGTATGTGCAAAGACCAGAAGACAAAACTGGACCCCATGAACAGCCATGACCTAAGAGCCCAAGCTACATCCTTGGCCTTTTTTGTCTCGGATGAGGTCCAAGTTCTGGAGAAAATAAGAACAAGATCAACTTGGAAGAGGAAAGGTAGGGAGAATAAACCAACTAGCCCAATAGCAGAACCAAAGAAGACTAAAGCAAGTCTCCTAAGTTGGATTAAGAGAGAAGTCACTCAGGACAATGCAGGAGAAGAAGCCACTATCATCAAGAAGAGGAAAACAGTGGTGGTGCCTGATGCAAGTCCCAATAGAGATGAAGTGGTGGAGGCTGTTTCACAGCCCCACCCTACACAATGAGCTGCCTAAGTTGGAATTGTCGAGGGCTTGAGAACCCTCGAACAGTGAATAAGTTGCATTTTATGGTGCAAAATAAGTCCCCAAAATTTGTTTTCTTGATGGAAACAAAGAGCAACAGAACAAAGGTGGAAGCTGTCAAAAGGAGACTACAATTTGACAACAGCTTTGTAGTCAATTCGAGAGGAACCAATGGTGGGTTAGCCTTCCTTTGGAAAGAAGACATGGAAGCAGAAGTGGTGTCATACACACAGAACCACATTTCACTTATAGTGAAGGGCATGAAGGGGGGAATCCCCTGGCATTTGACTGGGTTCTATGGCAACCCAATGACAGCAAAAAGGCAGGAAAGTTGGCTCTTGCTCCAAACTCTTAAACCCAATGACAGCAATAGGATGGATGTGTGTAGGTGATTTTAATGAAATAATGTGCTATGGTGAGAAGTGGGGAGGAGCACTGAGACCATACAAACAAATGGAGGCATTCAGAATTGCGGTTTATAGTTGTGGCCTGAGTGATATGGGTTACCTTGGAAGCAAATTCACATGGTCGAATGGAAGGCAAAGGAGGGCCTTCACCAAAGAAAGGCTTGATAGGGCCTTTAGCAACTCTGTCTGGGCACACCTTTTCAATGATTCCAAGGTATTTATTCTCCCAGCTCTGAATTCAGATCATAATCCATTATGGGTTACAATGAAGCAGCTGCAAGCACCTAGAAACAGACAACAAAAACCATTCAGATATGAGGCATGCTGGTTAATGAAGGAAGAAAGCTCTAAACTGATTGAGGAAGCTTGGAGGGCACCAAGACAAACTGTGAACAAAATGCAAGGTACCATTGACAAACTAAAAACCTGTAGATCAAAGCTGACTCAATGGAGTAAGCAAACTTTTGTCACTGCAAAGAGAGAAGTCTATGCCCAAATGGACTACATCTCTACATTACAAGAAAGGAACACAGGCCAGCTAACAGAGGAGATAAAACAAGCACAACAAGAAGTAAACAAACTTCTTGAGGCCGAAAATATTAAGGGGAAACAAAGAGCCAAGCAGAGGTGGCTGGCTGAGGGGGATAGAAATACCAAATATTTCCACCAATGTGCTTCAGACAGGAGAAAATCCAATGTAGTCAGGAAATTGTTGGACAGCAATGGACAAGCAGTAAGTTCGAAAGAAGGAATTTGTACTCTATTCCAAGAATAGTTCACAGAGATTTTCACCTCCTCTAACCCCAGTAATCCAGAAGCATGCATAGCATCAATGGAAGCTCAGGTAACAGCAACACAAAACTCCATGCTGACAAAGGCCTACACTGTGCAAGAGGTGGAAGAAGCTCTTTTTAGCATGAATGGTCTAAGCTCCCCAGGACCAGATGGATTCCCTGCTATCTTCTACCAAAAGCACTGGCCAATGGTGGGACCACAGGTGTGTGATACTATTCTAAATGTCCTTAATTCAGGTGGCAACATAAGGGACATCAATAGCACATTCATTGCCCTCATTCCCAAGAAGAAAGTTCCCAACACAGTCACATAATTCAGGCCCATATCTCTCTGTAATGTACTCTATAAACTCATTGCTAAATGCATAGCCAACAGAGTAAAGAAGGTCTTACCTAGTGTCATTTCTCCTTCTCAATCTGCATTTATCCCTAATAGACTAATAACTGATAATGTTATTATTGCTTTTGAGGCTTTGCATACTATGAAATGTAAATTGTCAGGGAAAGAAGGGTACATGGCATTAAAACTAGACATGAGCAAAGCTTATGACAGAGTTGAGTGAGGCTTCCTTAGAGCTGTGCTTCACAAGATGGGGTTCTGCAGTCAGTGGGTGGAATTAGTGATGAGATGTATAGAATCTGTCTCATATGCTCTTTTAGTGAATGGTGAGCCTCAACAAGAGTTCCTACCTTCTCGAGGCATAAGACAAGGTGACCCACTGTCACCTTATCTTTTCATCATGTGTGCAGAGGCACTAAGCAACCTAATTCACAAGGCTGGGGAAGATAGACTGATTAATGGGGTACCAATAGGGAAGAGTCATTTAAGAATCTCCCACCTCTTTTTTGCAGATGACAGCCTGCTATTTTGTAAGGCAAATGTAATGGAATAGAATAGAATGATAAACCTTTTGAGAACTTATGAGATGGCATCTGGCCAAAGATTAAATCTGGAAAAAACTTCCATTATTTTCAGCAAAAACACAGCAAGGCAGACCCAAGACTACATTCTGTCAATTGCTGGGATAAGATCTGGTTTGGCCTATGAAAGGTATCTAGGTTTACCATCCGTGGTGGGAAGAAACAAGTCAAAATCCTTCCAAGACATTCTAGACAAAATCAGATTGAGGCTTAGTAACCACAAAACTAAAACACTATCTCAGGCAGGGAAGGAAATGTACCTCAAAGCAGTGATCCAAGCCTTACCCACCTACACTATGAGTGTTTTTAAACTACCTTCCTCCTTCCTTCAATCCATCAACAGTGTTATCCAGCAATTCTAGTGGGGTCAGCAGGAGAAGGAACACAAGATTCATTGGGTATCCTGGAGAAAAATAGAACAAGCAAAGGCAATAGGGGGACTTGGTTTTAGGGATCTTGTGTGTTTAAACAAAGCCATGCTCTCCAAACAATGTTGGAGACTAATCCAAGATCCTAATTCCTTGGCTGCCAAAGTCCTACAAGCCAAATACTACCCTAATTTGAATTTTCAGGAAGCAAAATTAGGGTCCAAGCCTTCCTTTGTTTGGAGAAGCCTCCTTGCAGCAAGACAAGTTATATAAGATGGTGCTTTTTGGAGGCTCGGAACAGGATCTGAGATTCATATATGGGAAGACAAATGGCTTGGATATCCTAATCCTAGCAAAGTCACCAGCCCAATGAAAAATCTGGATGTAAAGGCAAAGGTTGCAGAATTGATCAACCCTGAAACCAAGATGTGGAAAACTGAACTAGTCCAAGACACCTTTGCCGAGGGGGAAGCAAAATTGATACTGCAAACCCCTATTAGCTCAGTGGAAACCAGAGATAGGATCATATGGAATGGTACGAAGGAGGGGTCTTTTTCAGTAAAAAGTGCTTATCACATGGAAAAGGCTAAGCAGGTGGCAAGCCTAGACCAAGCCTCAACGAGTAACAAGCATCAAGAAGTGTGGAGTAAAATCTGGCAGCTGAGAATAACCCCTGGGGATAAAATGTTTCTGTGGAGAGCATGCCATGAGGCCCTCCCCACTCAAACTAATCTTTTCAAGAAGAATGTAGTCAATGATCCTATATGTCCCATCTGTTGTAGGGAAAATGAAGATGTTCTCCATGCATTGTGGAGCTGTGCAGCAGCAATGGATGTGTGGAGTTTATGCTCTAAAAGAATCCAAAAAAGATCAACTAAGCAACTTCCCATGCTACTGTTTTTTGACTATCTAACCAAGGTGTTGAATGAAGAAGAAGTTTAGGAATTTGTGGTAGTGGCAAGGAAAATCTGGTGGAGACGAAACTCATTCATATTCAACCAAGAATTTACAAAGCCTCACATTATTGTCAAGGAAACCAGAACCTTGTTAGATATGTTGGCAGAGAAGGATATTGATCTTAACAGCAAAAAACCACCAAGCTGCCCCTTAACAGAAGTATGGCAGGCACCTTCACCAAACTGGTTTAAGATCAACTGGGACGGAGCAATGGACAAGGAAAGAGGAGTAATTGGAATAGGAGTGGTAATAAGAGATAGTGACAATCAGGTTATTGCCACTATGCGACTAAAGAAACAGATTCATCCTGATCCTCTCCTAGCAGAAGCATATGGTGCCTTACAAGCAGCCAAATTTGGCCTAGACCTTGGGTTGCAACAGGTCATCCTTGAGGGAGATTCTTTGCAGGTCACAAAAGCTTTACAAGAAGGAAAAGAAGCATGGTTTAGTGCTAGCATGTACATGTATGAAACAAGGTCATGTCTTTTAAATTTTGCAAAGTGGGAAGTTTCTCATGTTAGGAGAAATGGTAACATTGTAGCTCACTTACTAGCAAAAGATGCTCTTAATTGTCAAGAGTTAATTGTAACAATGGAGGAAGCTCCTCCATGTATTTTATCATTTTTATAATGAAATGATAGAAGAGTATACCCTTTCAAAAAAAAAGAGAGTAGTATTTGATTTATCATTTTATGGCCATCAGAGTGACAGTCCCACCGCCAAATTCTCAAGTCATTGATCTTTAACATAATAGAGAAACATTCAAAACAAAAAACAAACAAGTGCATGAGCTACAAGTGCCAAACACCACACACAACTCTTATCCACTGTTGTTGTCGAAGCAATTTTCTGCCTATCCTAGTCGTGTGATTATCTTGCAACAAGACCAAAGCTTGGGGTCCCAAACTTAGGGGAGTCTACGATGGTAAAGTTAGATTAGATGATATGAGTGAGGAAAACTCAGAATTCAGAGATATTTCAAGACCTACCTGTCAATCTATTTATAGATGATGCAAAACCGGACATGGCCTTACTCTTCTTAGGGCTTAATTATGAGAATTTAATGCGGTAACCCCTTTGGGACTGGACTTGATTGTTAATAGTATTGATTTGGTACAGATTCTACTTGGATTTTCTTGTGTCAGTTAATCACAAGAAGTTCGTTCAATAATAATTTCGAATGAACAAAGTATAATTTAAGAGGTTCAAATCTCTTGACGATACCGTGCGTATTGACTTGCCCACCTCTTAGTTGCTTGAGCACGACTAGATCGTGATTCTTAAAGAGGATTTGCATTGCTAAGGTTTTGGAGTTTCTATACATACTTTGATTATATACAATCTGAGAGCATAAATTAAGGAATACGAAAAATGTAACTGAAGATTTACTACATAATTACAATGATATTAACAAAAAATAAAAATTGTTCCTGAAATCAAGTTAAGCAAAAAATTAGGCTTTGATTATTGTTGCCGTTGAGTCTAAGATGTTGATCGCATATTTTCAGCACATACGCCCCGGCTAGAACGGGCTACCATCAGTAAGGCCGATCTTGTTTCGTAGATAATTAGTCCATTGTCTCGAGAGAGGCTTGGTGAGTAAATCTGCAAGTTGATCATTGGTATGAACATGCTAAACGTGGAGAGCATTCTTTTCAACCAAGTCTTGCACAAAATGAATGTCAATTTGAATGTATTTCATCCGTGAGTGTGTCTCTCACCCATGACATGAAACATCAGTTTAGAGAAGCAAAATAATAATAATAATAATAATAATAACGAGTTTAAATTCAAGTTAAAATACTTTCCCCGGCAACGGCGCCAAAAACTTGACTCACTCAAAAATGAGTAGCACTAATGCTATCCCAAGTGCAGGAGGATGTCGTGTAATAATTAGGAATAAATTCCTAGATCGTCTCCTCAGGGAAAGTTACTTAGAAATCAAACTCGTTGAAAAAGGTGAAAAACTTCACAAAGAGAAAATAAAATGATGGTATGTGCAATGGATGGAAAAGGGTACTAGTCATGGACTAGATTCATATTTTAGATTTTGATTGTTGGATTGGAATATAAAGGACTAATAAATTAAACTCAGAAATTAATAAAACCAAATTAAGAATTAAACTAAATTAGAAAGTAATTGTCAAAACATGAACTGAAAATTGAAAATGCCCAAAACCAAGATTCTAGAATTCATCTTTGTAATTAAATCACAAATTCTCAAAATAACACATAACAATTGTAATCACTATTAAATGAAAACTTAAGGAAGTGAGAAAAATAAATAACACGAAATAAGTAAACAGAAAATAAATTACCCTAACTTCTAATCTAAACAAATCTCAAAAGTATTCCATAAATTTTAAACTGAAGTTAAATAAAATAGAGAATGAAAAGTCTAAACGAAAACTTCCTTTCACTATTCAATTGAAATTCAAAACAAAAAGGAAACAATTTCTCACGTATCACTCTTGAAATTTAATCTCTAAACCTTTAATGAAAACTCTAGAACAATTCCTCTACTCCCCACGTATGATGTTTCAGAAAAATCAAAAACAAAAACAAAAGCTTAAAACCAAACATTTCTTGCAATAAATTAAGGTAACACAATTAATTAAAACTTCTAAAACAATTTCTTTTATTGCATGAAACAAAATAGCACACTTGATTAAAACTTCTAAAATAATTTCTTTTTGTTGCATGAAACAAACTAGCAATGAAACAAACTAGCACACTTAATTGAAATTAAAGTATTACACTTAATGAAATAAAATTCTAGAACAAATTTTTAATACACTTAATAAAAATGCTAAAACAACAAAGCTTTGAAGCCAAAAGGAAAAACAAAAATCTGAACACAAGAAAGAGCCAACTCTTTAAATAACAAAAGCAGAAAATTGTAAAATGTAAGTTGTAGAAGTCTAAGTTTGAGTTGTATCTTTTTTGAGTTCGGACTGCATCCTTTTATAGCCGAACATCTTGGCTAGTTGCATCTCACATTCAATTGGTTTCACACTTCAATCTTGCATTCATACTTAATTGCATTCACACCTCAATTGCATTCAATTTCAATTGGTTTCACACTTCAATCTTGCATTCACACCTTAATTCGGCCACCTCTTCCATTTCTCCTCAATTTAAATCAAGCAAACAAGTCCAACACGGTTCTTCATGCCTAACTTCATACACGGTTCTTCTTTGCCTCCAAATCAAATTAACCAGCCGACTTCTCCTATCTCTTCTCTTCAATCCGTTTTCTTTCAATTTCAGCACACATCACTCACCTACTTTAAGAATAATTCCAGCCAATTCCTTTCAACCCCTAGAAAAAGCATGCACCGACTGCTTATTACTTCCAGAAAAATAATCTGCACCGATACAACACAAGCACCCACCGATTGCCTCCTTCTATCACAGCACAACACATCTCCCTTCTTCAATCTAATTCAGTTCCAGAAATGCACCGACTCACTCTTTTTTAATTCCAGCACACAACTCTCTTTAATCATGCATTGACCGACTCTCTCTATGTCCCTACTCATCAGAATAAAGTCAGCACCAATAAAATCCTTCAAACCGACTATCACTCCTGCTAGAGAAATTAATCCAGCCGACTAAACTCCAATCCATCACATGTTCTCTTTCTATCTTCCTTCATTTCGGCTCTTGTCCAATTTAATGGAAAGGAAGCAGCCTTTGATGACTTTTTCAATGTCAAATTTGGTGGAGAGCAGCAGCCTTCTTCTTCATATAATTTCGGTGGACAGCAGCAGCCTTTGATGACTTCTTCCTTCATTTCGATGGACAGCAGTTGGTGGACAGCAACAGCCTTCTTCTTCCAATCCATCACATGTTCCTCACCTTCATTTCATGAATGCCCTTGGTTGAAAGTTCAAGCACGGAATCTCTTGTACCTACTGCACCGTCCAGCCACACACACACATACACACACACACACACACACACACACACACACACACACACACACATATATATAGATGGTTGAATTCAAGTTGGTGTTGCCAAACTCCTTCCTCCAAGTCAAGCATGGCACGGCATGCTCTTCCATATTTATTTGTTTTTCTTTTCAACATGCCTCTTATTTGTTTCAGCCTCCTTTTTGGACTTGGGTTGAGTTGGTGGGTTTATTTTAGTGTGAAAAAATGGATCCGTGAGTTGAAGGGCATGAGTAGTTGGTGGGGTGATTGGTGTGGCCGTGTATGAGGTTAGATAGAGTTGGGAGTGTTTGAATAGTGGGAAAGCTCAAGACAAAGTATGAACAAGGCATGAACATAATAAACCATGGTATGCACGAAAAAATGGAGATGGAGATTAAAAAAAAAGAAAATACTCAACAACAAAATAACACTAAAAAAATTAGCTTGAGCAACTTCCATTCACGGATGGCAAGAAGTGCTTCTATCTTTTGAGGTTCATGGATTGAACCCAAAAGATGGAAAGATAGCTCAAGAAACTTTATGAACATGAAGAACAAGAAAAACAATGGTACAAACGCAAATGATAATGGAAAGCAAGAAAAATTATGAACTAGAATGCACAGTAATCAATAGTTGGTAGAATTCAAGCAGAAATTCATGCTTTTAATCAATTAAAATCACAACTTTGATTTATCCTTATTAATCATTTTTTCATTTAAAACCAATAATAATGTCATGATGAATTTAAAATACATTGGTTTTAAATAACTAAAATATGCAATATCTCAGCTCAATCAGAGTGCTAGACATGATTAAAACTGAGGTGTGTTGCTCCCAAGTTGTCACATAGAAGTAGTGGTAGCTTGGATAATGAAAATTTCAGTTCTTGAAACAAAGAAATGATCCACATGGACTCGACTACCACTATTGCTAGAGCTCTATACTTAGCCTCCGTTGATGATCTTGCTATGGCACGTTGATTTTTTTAGCTCCACGAAATAGGTTTTGTGCCAAGTAGAATGAGATAGGCTTGGATAATGAAAATTTCAGTTCTTGAAACAAAGAAACGATCCACATGGACGTGATTGCCACTATTGCTAGAGCTCTATACTCAGCCTCAATTGATGATCTTGCTATGGCACATCGTTTTTTTTAACTCCACGAAATAGGTTTTGTGCCAAGTAGAATGAGATAGGATTGGATAATGAAAATTTTAGTTCTTGAAACAAAGAAATGATCCACATGGACTCGGCTGCCACTATTGCTAAAACTCTATACTCAGCCTCAGTTGATGATCTTGCTATGGCACGTTGTTTTTTTTTTTAGCTCCACGAAATAGGTTTTGTGCCAAGTAGAATGAGATAGGCTAATGTGGATTTTCTATCATCTAAGTTGCCTGCCCAGTCGGCATCGGAGTAGCACGTGAGGGTCGGATTCATTGTTTTTCTGATGTCGATGTCGTGAAAGATAGTGTTTTTCAAGAATCACAACAGCCTTTTTGTGGCTGTCCAATGATTGGTGGTTGGACAGTGCATAAACTGGGAGAGTTTGTTGACTGTAAAACTTATATCAGGTCTGGTCAGTGATAGATATTGTAGTGCACCAATAACTCTTCGATATTCCGTGGAATCAACTGATGAAGAACCATAAACCAGCTGTAAAGGGACTGAAGTTGACAGCGATGTTGTCAAATCCTTGGCACCATCCATACTAGTTTTAGTAAAGATATCTCGGATGTATTTGTGCTGAGTTAAAAACAAGACATCTTTTGTAGGACTAACCTCAACACCAAGAAAGAAGTGCAATGGTCCCAAATCTTTGATAGAGATTGTTTTTTTCCAAGTTGATCAATGATACTTACTACAAATGCCAAGTTATTCCCAATGATAATCAAGTCATCAACATATACCAAGTAGTAGACAAGTATAGAACCATTATGAAACACAAAGAGTGAGGAATTAGATTTAGCCTTAACAAATCCAAACTCTATCAATACTTGTTTAAGGGCTGTGTACCAAGCATAGGGTGCTTGTTTGAGATCATATATTGCCTTTTGAAGACAACATACATGATTTGGTTTATCATGATCCCAAAACCCAGGTGATTATTTCATGTATACCTTTTCTATGAGATGCCCATGAAGAAAAGCATTATTTACGTTTAATTGTCTTAAAGACCAACCTTGTACCACAGTAAGAGTTACAACAGTTCAAATTGTGACTGGTTTAACTATAGGGCTGAATGTCTCTTTGTAGTCCAAACTAGGTCTCGAGTTAAACCCTTTTGCTACAAGCCTCGCCTTAAATCGATCAATTGAATCATCAACATGCCTCTTAATCCTTAACACCCATTTACAACCAATAATATTGCAATGTTCTGATAGTTGAACTAGTTGTCATGTATCATGTCTCATGAGGGCAGTCAGCTCAAAGGACATGGTATCACACCATCGTGAATCAGAGAGTGCCTCAATAACACTCATGGGTTCCAAGGAAGGGGGGATTGCAAACTTGGTGACTAAGAATGACTTTTTGGGCTTGTAAATGTGACTCATGGATCGAGTGGTCAAGTTGTGAGTGCGCACTTCAGTGTTTGAAGGTATGACAGATTCATGCATTTCTATTTGAAAAATTTGTAGCGAAATCAAAGGTGAAGAAGAAGACGCACTTACTGGAATGGAGTTCGGTGCATGAGAGGACCCAATTGCAGGCGTTGTTGTAGATTTGGTACCCACTGTAGGAGAATCTTGAGCTTGGAGTGAAGCCATGTTCAATTTCGACAAGGATATTAGTGTTTGTTTGGGATCACTCGAAGATGGAGAAGATTGTTCTAATGTTTTAGGGTTCAAGTTCTCGAAAGGGAAAGTGTCCTCATGAAGTATAACATGTTGAGAGTGATAAGTCCTCCAAGATTTGGGCTCAACGCATATGTATGCATTTTGAGAGAGTGAATAGCCCACAAATGTGCACGGTTAGGCTTTGGGCTCAAGTTTATGCTTATTGTAGGGCCTAGTCAAAGGATAACACAAGCATCCAAATTGCTTAAACTTCATGTAATTTGGTGATTGCTTAAACAATTTCACAAATGGAGATTGATTTTGCAAATTAGGAGTGGATATTCTATTTATGAGGTAAGCTGCAGTTTAGAATGCATATGGCCAATATGAGAAAAGCATATGGGCATATGTGAGGAGGGTGAGGCCAGTTCAACAAGATGGCAGTGTCGTCTTTCAGACATGCCATTTTGTTGTAGGGTGTGTGAGGTAGTGGTGTAATTACTGATGCCATGAACAGACAAATAGGATTTTAGTCCAATGTATTCTCCTCCATTGTCTGAGTAAATGCTCTTCATTTTTGTATTAAAATTATTTTTAACAAGATTTTGAAATTGAGGGAAAATAATTTGAATAGTTGATTTATGAGACATAGGATAGAGTCATATGTATTTGGTATAGTGGTTAATGAAAATAATGTAATATTTTGAACCATCAATACCAATTTCATGAGATGGACCCCAAACATCATAATAAACTAATTCTGTGGGAGCTGTGCTAGTGAGACCATGAGAATTAAATATTTGATGATGAGCTTTATTTTGAGAACAAGAAGAACAAAGAGATAAATGCCCATTTTTATTTGTAGGTAAGGAAAAAACATTAATTAAATGATGGACAATTTTGGAGGATGGATGACCAAGCCTTTTATGCCATTTATCAGTGGTGGTATGTTCAAGAACATAGGCAATAGCATATTTGGAGTTTCTAGCCAAGTTCTATGGGAATGGGGATACGCCATCTTCACATTCACCTTTGAGTAGATGTCGCCCCAGTGATCTGATCTTTAACCAAAAATTAAGAAGCATGAAATTTGAGATAAACATTATTATTCTTTGTAAAGTGATAGACAGAAATAAGATTTTTCCTAATTGTGGGAACACAAAGGGTATCACGTAAATGAACACGATTAGGCGATGCAAATGATAAAGAACCAACATGAGATATATATAGGCAAACTTGATCCATCACCAATTACCACATCATTAATACCATCATATTCAGAGTGGATGGACATATTTGAGAGATCAGTTGTCATATTATGGGATGCCAAAGAGTCAACAAGCCATTTTTTATTTTTTCCTTGTGAGGAGGTTGCACAGTTGGCTGTGGGTTCACTCAAAATTATCTTTGGGCAAGTTTTGGCCATATGGCCCATTTGGTCACACCATTGGCATTTGGGCTTGTATTTGTGAAAGGCCAAATTGGAAGGCCCATTTTTGCTGTTGTTGCCATGGCCTTTGCTGAAAGAGGATCGATGGTTTGGCTTGTTCGTTCCAGAGAACCCTGCTTGTCGATGACTATAATTCGTAGTGCAAGCATGTTTGACGTTGATTAAGTCTCTAGCCATCGAAGGTAGTTTTCATGACCTACTAGAAGATCATGAATTTCTTCAAACTTCAGAGAGGTTTCATGAGCACAAATTGGGGCTGCAATTTTGACCGGTGCAAAACTGCAAGTGCACAGTATCGTAGTTTTATAATAAAGTGGTAAGAAGAGTATCGTCCTCAGGGATTGGTACCTTACTCTTGCCAAATACCAAAATTATACTAATCTCAATTTTATTTAGAGGAATCGCTAAGGTTTTTGTAGTTGCAAATAAAACTAGATCAACTCAAAGAGAAATAAGCAAAGAAAATAAAACTGACTTTCAAAGATCAAATTCAATAGGGAAGAAAACTTCTAGGAAATCGATTTCACCATAATTCTTCACTATGCTTTTCTCATCCAGCTAATTTAACTTAAACCTCTTTTGTCTATTAGCAAATCTCTAATTCATCCAAAAGCCTCTTTCGATAGTCAATTGGAAGTGATTCTAGTTTATCAATTCACACAAGAGTATGCAAATTAAATAACCAAGAACGCAATAAGACCAATGATTTAATTACTACACAGGTTCATACAAGTCTTTCGATCTCTATACTTACCTATGCTGAAATATCCAAGATCTACCCTATGATTCCCTCTTTCGATAGAAAATCACAAGATTAATAATCATCTAATCAATGGCCAGTTAATTAGAAGCATTAAACTCAGAATAAATCAGATAAACAAAGAGAGAATTGCATTAAATTAGCATGGACAAACAAGCATAGTTCGGAAATAGGTTACATCGTTTTCCTAGAATAAAGAAAATTTAGCTCATGCTAGAAATGGAATTCAACATAAACGAATTCACCATAATTGTTCTGAGAAGATGGGAAGAAGAAAATAAACACTGAAAAATCCTCCTTGCAGCCTCAACTCGTTGTCAAAAGCTCAAGGGAACGATTCAACGCTTTTCTCTCGTCCGTGCTCGTGTATGAATCCAACGTACGTGCAATAAATTGGAATTCCGTCTCCAAAACAAATGATTTGAATCCCTCTAGCTATGTTTTTCTCTCCCAAAGAGTGTTCTCCAGTCAAAAACTCGCGGCTCTAGAGTGAAAAATGGCTTTTATATGGTCCCACGGTGGAAAACCTAAAATCTGTCAAAATACGATGTTCGCTCGAACGGGGTGTCGAGCGCGCGTCGAGCGTTCGACTCTGCCTGATTTCGCTCGAGCGCACATCGAGCGTTCGACTCTGCCTGATTTCGCTCGAGCGGCCAATGTCTCTGCTTGAGCGATCTTCATTTTTCAGCAACCCGCTCGAGCTCCCTGTCGAGCGGCAGTCGAGCGTTTGAATCTGCCTGAATTCGCTCGAGCGGCCAAAAGCCTCCGCTCGAGCGAACTTGTAGAATCTGCAATATGAAATTTTGCAAGCCATCAAATACCCCCAAACTTACAACTTTGTTTGTCCTCAAACAAAAAGAAAAACAAATGATAAGTTAGGCAATATCAACTCGACCCCAAAGAGAAGTATCATCACTCACCAAGCTTTTATGAATTTAGATTTCATCTCTAGTATCTTACTCTTTTAACATCAAAGATAGCAAGAAAATCAATCAAAAATTTTGCAATTTGTCAAGCAAGAGTTAGGCGTTTACTTCAACCTAAAGCTAAGACCTTGAGTGTGTGTGTGATATAGTCAATTTAACCTCAAACCACCTGCAAACTCAGATAAAAGTAGAACAACCAAAATCAGAAGAATTCTCTTAAAACTTAATCCCATAAATCCAATTTTCAGAAATCCTCTCCACTAATGTAGTCAACACTAAAATCAAAGATCAAAAGGTCTTTATTAAGGTTGTAATGATAGGCCACAGGGTGAGGGTTAAGAAAGAACTGGATATGGGAAATTAAATCAAACTGGGAAAATACTTAGTGAAAAGAACATTAAAAGAGAAACTCACATGATTCAAATCATAGCTCTTTCTTGGCAATATGCTCATACTTGTGGCATTATTATTGCTGTAATCACTGATGTAATACCAACACTTCCCTTAACAAAATTTGAGGTAATTCACTTTCCGCTTGGCGACTTCTTTTTCTTTTCTTTTCTTTTTCTTTTTCCTCTTCTTCTTTTTTTTTTTTTTTTCAATCACTTCCTTTCTTCTTCTTCTTTTTCTTTGATCAAATAGAGCAAACATAATACGTTTCATCATGAAACCAATTTTCTCTTTTAAATGTAACTCTCCACCAAAGTATTTTCTCAAACTCTCAACGGTAGATTCATTGTTTTTCAGGCTTAGAGCGGGCATGGTTTATGTAGTTTAAAGAATCAATAAAGGCTCATGAAGGCTCAAGGGGGTTGACTATGGAAACACACCATGTAATGATGGCATGACATTTAGGACGGCTGGGAAAGCTTTTTGGTTATGCCAAAGAAATGCTTAGATCATTTCTCTAATATTTGGTCTCAACTAGGATTTCGCCTCAAGGACCCATCAACGGATTCTAGAGCAAAGCAAAATCGAACCTCCCTCTTTCAATTAATTCAACTTCTTCTCTTCATAAGCAAAATGGAATAAGAACAAAACGACTATGTGCTCAATTGTGTTCAAGGTCAAAGATTTAAACCAAAGTACCCACAAAACTTCACTTGACATAAAAGAAATTTTTGAAAATTTTTCTCAAAACCATCTTCAATCACAAATTTCAGAGTCATAGAGAATTCAATCTTACTCCAATGCATGCTTGGTAAGAGACTCAAACAACCCATCAACAACCCAAGACTTAGAAAACAAGAGGATCAAATAATTATAGGAGTTTACACCCCCAAACTTAAACTAAACAATGTCCTCATTGTGATGCAAAAGTAAAAAGGATTGAAGAAATAAAGGAACTTCCTTGGTTTCATGGTGAACCTTCCGAGGTTTTAAAATTTTCCAGCTCTTTATTCTTGCTAAATAAACCTGCATCAAAAACCAATTTATTAAAACTTAAATAAATAAAGATAATAAAATAAATGAAATAAATAAAGATAGATCTATGGGTTGCCTCCCATAAGCGCTTGTTTTAAAGTCTACAGCCAGACTTTTCAATGATCATCAATTAGGATCTCCAAGAGGAATAAATGAATAGTTCCTCTCCATTGGCTCTCCATATGCTTCAATCTCTGACCATTAACTCTGAAAATATTTCCAGTCTTGTCCTTCAAATCTACTGCTCCAAAAGAGGAAACTTCATGAATTGTATAAGGACCCGTCCATCTTGATTTCAACTTTCCCGGAAAGAGTTTGAGTCGTGAATTGAAGAATAAAACTTGTTGTCCTGGAGCAAACTCTCGCCTAAGAATCTGTTTGTCATGTCACTTCTTCGTCCTTTCTTTATAGATCTTTGCATTTTCATATGCATCATTCCGGAACTCTTCCATCTCATTCAATTGAAGAAGTCGCTTTTCACCTGCTGCCTTCAAATCAAAGTTAAACTTTTTCACAGCCCAATAAGCTCTATGCTCCAACTCTACAGGAAGATGACATGCCTTTCCAAACACTAATCGGTATGGAGACATCCCGATAGGTGTTTTAAAGGCTGTACGGTACGCCCACAAAGCATCATCAAGCTTCTTCGCCCAATCCTTTCTATTGATTT